>NC_056523.1:153122774-153213178 GCF_019175285.1 Sceloporus undulatus | reverse complement strand
TAACTTTCATGGTACCAAAAGGTGGAAGAGGCAACAAGGGGTAGCTATTTAGATTGATTAACCACAAGGATGATGGTTAAATGGGTGCAAGGGGTGGGATCCTGGTGGAATGACATGTCCGGAGTTGGTTTAAGTGGAAAGAGAAGCAGGCATATCGAAACCACCCCTAGACTTTAAGCAGATTTCAGAAACCTAACAAATACTGGGGGTGATCCCATGGTCAGAAATAAAATGAGGGAGTCAAGATGGAGGGAGTTTCTAAAAAGGGGAGAAGGAACAAATTAAAACATTCCAGTAGAAAGAAAAACAGGGTGTTCAAGAAACCAGAGGTGATTAAGACTTAATGAGTAAGTTTTAAAAGTATAGAAAGGAAAGGGGGGAAAATCACAAAGAGGAATCAAGAAATAGCAGGCCATTGGGATAAGTCAGAAAGCTAAAGTGCAGAATGAACTCAGGCTTGCTAGAGAGGTAAAAACATAAAAGGGCTTTTGGTAGCCCCAGCAAAAGGAAAGAGGAAAGTAGGGCCACTGCGTGGGAAGATGGCAAATGCACAGAAGACAGAGAAAAGACAGAATATCACACCTTCTTTGCCTCTTTTCTCAGAAAGGAAAAGGTGCTCAACTGAGATAGGAGCAGGGACAGATTAGGGATTTCAGTACGAATAAGTAAGAGTAGTAGAGAAACCTGTATCTAAATGAATTAAGTCTCCAGGACCGATGAATACATCAAGGGGATTAAAAATGGCAAATGAATATCGGAGCCATGGAATCTATTTGAACTCCTGGAAACAGGAGAATCCCAGAGACTGGGGGGGCAACTTCCCATCTCAAAAAGGGGAAAAAAGAGGATCCCAACAATATGCCAGTTAGCTACTCTACAGGAAAGATTTGGATCAATCAAAACAGGGTCTGGAACATTAGAAGGTGCATATACAAAAGTCAACGGGTTTCAGAGAACAAGTCATGCCAGAAAACCTAATCTTTTCTTTGATAAAATTACCGCTTGGTAGATGAAGGAATGTGGATTAGTATATTGATTCAGTAGACCTTGACAAGGTTCCCCAGTTTGCCAAGCTTAAAATGGGGCAGACAAGGTAATGTACGTGGATTTGTAATGTGACGGCGAACCAAAGGGTGTCAACATGGCACCTTATCCTGAGATAGTGACGTGTCCACAGGGCTCTGTCCTGGGCCAGTGCTATTCCCAAGTCAGACTGAGGAATTGGATGATATCTTTTTAGAACAGATGACTACACAGTCAGAAAATAGAGATGTAGTAGTGATGGGCGACTTCAACTACCCTGATATTTGCTGGAAGTCAAACTCAGCAAAATCCTCAAGGCCTAGCAAATTCCTCACTTGCCTGGAAGACAATTTCATGGTCCAAAAGGTGGAAGAGGCAACAAGGGGGTCAGCTATTTTAGATCTGATCCTAACCCACAAGGATGACTTGGTTAATGGGGTGCAAGTGGTGGGATCCTTAGGTGGAAATGACCATGTTCTCCGGGAGTTGGTTATACAGTGGAAAGGAGAAGCCAGGCATAGTCAGACACACATCCTAGACTTTAGGAAAGCTGATTTCAGTAAACCTAGACAAATACTGGGGGTGATCCCATGGTCAGAAATACTAAAATAGAAGGGAGTTCAAGATGGATGGGAGTTTCTAAAAAGGGAGATACTGAAGGCACAAATTAAAACAGTTCCAGTGAGAAAGAAAAACAGGAGGTGTCTCAAGAAACCAGGATGGGTGATTAAGGAACTTTCAACTGAGCTAAGTTTTAAACATGTATAAGAAATGGAAAAGGGGGGAAATCACCAAAGAGGAATTCAAAGAAATAGCAGGCACATGTAGGGATAAAGTCAGAAAAGCTAAAGTGCAGAATGAACTCAGGCTTGCTAGAGAGGTTAAAAACAATAAAAAGGGCTTTTTTGGATATGCCCACAGCAAAAGGAAGAAGAAGGAAACGATAGGGCCACTGCGTGGAGAAGATGGCAAAATGCTAACAGAAGACAGAGAAAAGACAGAATTACTCAACACCTTCTTTGCCTCAGTTTTCTCAGAAAAGGAAAAGGGTGCTCAACCTGAGGATAATGGAGCAGAGGACAGATTAGGGGAATTTCAGTACAGAATAAGTAAAGAGATAGTAGAGGAACACCTTGTTAATCTAAATGAATTTAAGTCTCCAGGACCAGATGAACTACATCCAAGGGTATTAAAAGAAATGGCAAATGTAATATCGGAGCCATTGGCAATCATATTTGAAAACTCCTGGAAAACAGGAGAGATCCCAGCAGACTGGCGGAGGGCAAACGTTGTCCCCATCTTCAAAAAGGGGAAAAAAGAGGATCCCAACAATTATCGTCCAGTTAGTCTGACATCAGTACTAGGAAAGATTCTGGATCAATCATTAAACAGAGAGTCTGTGAACATCTAGAAGGCAATGCCATGATCACAAAAAGTCAACATGGGTTTCAGAGAAACAAGTCATGCCAGACAAACCTAATCTCTTTCTTTGATAAAATTACCAGCTTGGTAGATGAAGGGAATGCTGTGGATATAGTATATCTTGATTTCAGTAAGACCTTTGACAAGGTTTCCCATGACATTCTTGCAAACAAGCTTGTAAAATGTGGGCTAGACAAGGTAACTGTTACGTGGATTTGTAACTGGTTGACTGGCCGAACCCAAAGGGTGCTCAACAATGGCACCTTTTCATCCTGGAGATAAGTGACCAGTGGGGTCCCACAGGGCTCTGTCCTGGGCCCAGTGCTATTCAACATCTTTATCAATGACCTGGATGACAGAATTGGGAGCATACTTATCAAATTTGCAGATGACACCAAATTAGGAGGAATAGCTAATACTCCAGAGGACAGGATCAAAATTCAAACTGACCTGAATAGACTAGAAAGCTGGGCCAAAGCTAACAAAATGAAATTCAACACGGAGAAATGTAAGGTACTGCACTTAGGGCGGAAAAATAAAATGCACAAATATAAGATTTGGGACACCTGGCTGAATGAAACTACGTGTGAAAGCGATCTGGGAATCCAAGTGGACCACAAGTTGAACATGAGTCAACAGTGCAATGCGGCAGCTAAAAAGGCCAATGCAATTTTAGGCTGCATCAATGAAAGAATAGTGTCTAGATCAAGAGAAGTAATAGTGCCACTGTATTCTGCTCTGGTATTCCAGGCCCCACCTGGAATATTGTGTCCAGTTCTGGGCACCACAATTTAAAAAGGATGTGGAGAAACTGGAGCGTGTCCAAAGGAGGGAGACTAAAATGGTGAAAGGTCTGGAAACCTTGACCTATGAGGATGACTCAGGGAGCTGGGGATGTTTAGCCTGGAGAAGAGAAGGTTAAGAGGTGATATGATAGCCCTGTTTAAATATTTGAAAGGAAGTCATATTGAGGAGGGAGCAAGCTTGTTTTCTGGAACAATGGATGCAAGCTGCAGGAAAAGAGATTCCACCTCAACATTAGGAGGAACTTTCTGACAGTAAGGGCTGTTCGAGAGTGGAACAAACTCCCTCGGAGTGTAATGGAATCTCCTTCCTTGGAGGTCTTCAAGCAGAGGTTAGATGGCCATCTGTCAGGATACTTTGATTTGGATTTCCTGCATGGCAGGGGGTTGGACTGGATGGCCCTTGCGGTCTCTTCCAACTCTATGATTTCATTATTTCTCAGCACTTGTTACCAAAAGATTTTGAAATATCAGTGGGGCTTTCACTATTCATTTTCAATGGACTGCCTACTCTATTCCATATCTGGTCTAGAGCAGACCTTCTGACTTCTAATATCCAAAAGGTACATTACTGTGGAAAATAATGGGATATAAGAGTCATTAGCTTTAGTAGGCCTAGGGTTATGTTCTTAATGTTCATTTCCCTTTTTTCTTTCATGGTTCTTCATACTCAGTTCTGCTAAATTCCTCTATAGCAAAAAGCAGAGTCATGTAATTTTGCTGATTTGTGTATTTCCATTGTTGAATGTGGTTTTTCCAGTAGTTCCTCAGGTCACAGTTTGTTTCAATGTGGATTGGGCCAAAGCCATGCCACAGCCATTTAAGATGGCCCAAATCTAGCTGCAAGAGGAGTGCAAACAAGTGCTCCTTGCCAGTGGTCCATCGTGGACTGTGGTGGTGGCTGGCCCTGAGATCGTGGCGTTTGGTCACCATGATCTGTGCTGAATGGGGAGTGACTGGTTCTGGAGCAGCCAGTTTGCTTGACCCCATGATTATTTGAGGCAGGCTCTTCAGGTCTTGTTAAACCATTTCTCCTAGTAATCCTCATCATTGGTCAATCTGGCTAGGGCTACAGGGAGCTGTAGTTCAACAGTAGTCTGGAGAACCACACTTTGCCTGTCCCTGATCAAAGGAGAAGTGGTCCAATTTCCAGTTATCAGTCCCAAACCATTGTTACTGTTGAATCAAGGAATGCACATATGAATGCTGGTTCAATGGGTCTAGTATAGAATATTCATTCTTGGCTGACTGCACCTTTTGAGAAGGGTTATTTTATTTGTTTCAGCAGTGGGCTTCAAAGTGTTAATAATATTTCTCAAGCTGCCCAGCATCAGCAGTACATGTCTGGTGAGTGAAGTGTGAGATACTTGGCATGAATTCCAGTGAAGCTGGTGCCCTAAGTCATGTGTCGCTTGCATTTCACATTTATATAACACAGTCATGAGACTGATTTCATACCTTGGCCACTTGTTCTAATACAAGATAAAATGACAAGCTTAGAGTTATGGATGTACATCTCTTGCTCAGTGAATCCTAAAAGATTACTCTCAGGTCTATGGGTGGATTACTACCAGGAGCTTTGATTGACAATCCTCAATGCTGACAGCCCATCAGTCAGTTTTGTTTCTGGTAAAGAATTTAAATTCTGAGAAGTTTTTTTAAATCAGCTATCCAGTTCTACAACTGTTTCAATAAATGTTTTTATTCAATTTTTTTTATTAATTAAAATATTTCTTATCACTTCTCAGCCTGCTAGGGTCCTGAGACAAGGCATAACAGTTGTGAACATGCATTAAAGTTAAAATAAATTGATTAAAAAAGAAACAGACAAATTCTGTTTTTAAAAAACCCTGGCCATACAAAACAGTACAGTCTGCCCACTGGAAGTGATGGGGTCTTTTACAAAGCATCACATCTTTTGGGAAGAAGCCCCCAAACTGAGGTATCACTACAGAAAAAGCCCGTTCTCCTGTACTCACCTTCCTGGCTATCATGATTCCAATGAAGATTTGCTAGGCAGACTCAAATGGCAGTCTTTCACAAAGCTTCAGTTTAGATAACAATCTGTTTTATTGCTGCATTACATCAAAGATGGAGAACCTCCAGCCTGTGACCTGGACATAGCCAGGATTGCCAAGTGTCCCTATTATCAAGGATGTCCCTTATTTGAGGGTCAGAGAGCTTGTCCTTTATATGGCTGGTAGATGTCCCTTTTTAAAAGGGATGTTCCATATTTGAAGGTAGGAAAACTTTTACTCTTATGTAAACTGAATGAGATGTCCAAGAATCTTTTGTTTTGGGATATGGGGGCCATTCATAAAGACATAGGGCTGATCTACATATCAGTGTATTATGCAAATTACTGCAGATATTTGTACATTTGCCCTGATGGTTAACAGTCTTCACTTTCTTGCACAAATTAGCATCTATCGAACCTCTCTCTGCTGAAAATATGCTGACATCTGAGTCTACACAAAGCAAGTGGATGGTCACACAAGCCATAATTCACATTTCTGTAGATTTCCATATATACTCTGGTAAAAAAATGCAAAGCCTTTTTCTGTGGAGTTTAAGGAGTCCTTTCCTTTCACAAAATGTCCAAACTCTTGTGAATCATATGTGACTGGATCATTCTATCAGATTTGAATAAGCACTATTTTGATCATCTAGGTGCGTTACAAATGTGCCAAAGGGGTGTGCTAGGGCTGAGAAGGGGCGTTTTGGGTTGAGAAGGGGTGTCACTTCCTGACACCCCTCAACCCTAGTATGGACTGAGTCTGTACAAAATGGCGGTGCCCGTCCACACGGGGGCCGCCATTTTGAAGTCGCGGACGCATAGCGTCTGGACATCGCACGGCGGAAGTGACGCCGCAAGTGTGCGACTGGCATCCTGCGGCGCCACTTCCAGGGCCCAGAAAGAAGCGCCATTTCAGTGCTTCTTTCTGGCTGCGCCTGGGAACCGTGCGGTTTGGCCACTGCGGTTCCCGGATGCAGCAACCGGCGGTGGCTGCAGACTGCCCGTTTTGGGCAGCCTGTAACGCGCCATAGACTAGCCCTGTGCATCATGCAATTTGTGAATGTGGACAAAATATTAATTTTGCAGAAAAATATGTGGCTAGGTTAACTGCAATCAATGCTTGCATTTGGTATTTACACACAGGATAAAAACTTTTTAATAACTACTATCTGATTGTCATCCTTGCATGTTGTGAATGCCCCTTATTGCTGTTTTGAAAACCTGGCAACATTAAATACACCCCAGAGTAAATACATGACCTGCCAGGTTTTTCAGCTGTTATGTTCCATTAGTCCTCTTTTAAAAGCATCTGACAATTAGATACCCTGCTAATTAAAAATATTGCATTTAATTGAGCTGTGCTTTTCAAACCTGGAAGCTGTTGCATGGAAATGAGCTGTGCTTTGTAGACCAGCAAACTGTTGCTGGAAGCTAAGACCAGGAAGATGATGAAGAGGCTGCATAGAACTGAGCTCTGCATTATGGGCCTGAATACTGGTGAACAAAGAGTTCTTCATGGGCAGAAATGCAAAGATGCATATATTTTGCATAAATGGGAAAAAAAGTCAAAATGGGTAAGAATTGTATCATGACAAAGCATAAGGATCACTTATTTTATGTACTGAAAGTATGGCTAAGTCTGGATCCAATCAACAAATGAGCTTTAGGATGTAATCCCATTATAGGTACTCTTACTTGAGAATGATTGTTACTGAATGCAGTGGGAATTTCTTTTGGATAAGCATACATATGTTTTACTGATAGAATGGGAAACATGCCAATTTCTAACTGTTGTTGGACTTCAACTCACAGCAGTCCTAGTCAGCATAGCCAATTGGGAGGAGTGTTGGGAGTTGTAGTCCCACAACCACACCTGCAGAGCTGCATGATTCCGGTGATAAGACCATTTATGTAGACCGATTTCCTACTGATATTATTATTATAATAATAATAACTTTATTACAGCCTTTTGGCCAGCACAATTACAAAATTCCAATTTAAAACTGATATTATTTGTACAGAATACTTGCTGGCCCTCATGTGTAAACTGTGTCTTGATCATGCCCATTACCTTGAAAGGTTCATGGAGGGGAGGAGCCTCCAGATTCCCCCAAGTTTTCTCATAGGCAAACGTTTCTACTTTCTCTTTTCTCCAAGTGATGAGTGTCCATCTACTGCTTATTGCTCCTTAGGTTCTACTTCAGCTCCGCTCCACAAAGAACATTTTGGCCCTGTTGTATGTGATTTGGAATTCCCTTTTGTAATTGTGAGTCAAATGCAGCAAATGCCAAAGTTTCTTTTAAGTAGTCAGTTTGTTAGCTTTTCCCATATTTTCAGTCATCAGTACAAATATGACAAACTACATCTTCCTCTAAAAATAGCAGTCTGATGTTACAAAGTGTGTCTATTTTTTATTTAAACTAGTAAAGGATGATGCAGCTGAAATGATACTTTGATGACATAACAAAGAACATTAGAGGTCAGGCCAGATTAATTTGCTGTGGGATCAGCAGGAGAATATTAAACCTCTTAGCTGTAATCCTTTGATAACCAGTCCTATAATGTAATCATCAGCGTACATCCAATAACATCCATGTTAATTACTTTGGAATCATACGTTTGCTATTTAATCAAAGGGGGAGTATCAAGATACAAGCACAAAATATCATACTTAAAACAAAAGGTGTCAGGAAAAAATCAAGATATGATCATAAATTAAGATTAAGATTGCACAAAATGAGCAGTGGCTAAGGGAGAAATGAAATCAATCTTGAAGTATATTCTAATCTGATTTTAAAAATTTACATTTACTTGAAATTACAGTGGATGCGATATGAAAATTAAGATAAACTGAAGTAATAGAAGTAACAATAATTTTAAATTATAGGGTTAAACAGATTAACATAATTGTCAGAGAAATGTTTAACATTTTTATAACTGCTATAGTGTAGTGACTATAGGCACGACCTTAGAAATCACTGGTGTGAAACATCAGCTTGGAAAGTTACTTTTAAAAACCAATCCACTCCAGTTACTTGCTGAAATGTTACTGAATTCATCACTGATACAGTGCTGGAAAGCAACGTGTTGCATTCATCATTACTTTTCTACTGCTCTGTGTTGTCTTTTTCAGAGAAAAAAGTTGTTATAATTGCCTACAGAATATTGTTTCAAAGTATCTTTTGGAAGTAACTGCAAGCTGTTATTATCCTAGTAAATTATCTTTATTCTTATAAATTATGCTACTTCTGACATGACCTCATTACATCCTCATTACCCCTTCAGTAACTTGCTGCAGGTAACTGCATTACTTGTAACTCATTAATTCCAAGCTTTAACAAATGATCGCTACAGTTCTGTTTTCCCCTAAATACATTTTATTAGGTAGTTAAACCACAAGTCCCTCAGGTGTCACACACTCTTACTTGCTTATTTGCAATGAGGTGAAAATAAATGCTCACTTTTTTGTGCTAAGACTAAGGAAACAAAATGCTTTAGTGTTTGAACTATATTATCGGCCTTAATTGAAAAACCCAGAACAAAACCCAGGAAGTTGTGAAGAATGGAGAAGGACTTATTGGTGTTTCAGACTGACTGGTAATAAATGCAGACAGTTGTTGAAGTTTTCCTGCAATTTTGTGAACTAGACTTTTTATCTTTCATTTTTAAAGGAAAGTTGTTGAATAACTAAGATGACCCGCACCCACATTTTTATTGAGGCTTGCTGGCTTCTTCCTTGAAGATCAATTTAACTCTTCTCCCATTTCATTCAGTATCTTTTGATATCTGGTATTTATTTATTAATTAAAATGTTTAGAACTCACCCTAGGATATCAGGGTAGGGTATAGGAAATAAAACAATATTAAGCCATTTTAATCACTTAAAAGAATGTACATCAACAGTGTGGAACTGTTTAAAACAGTTTAAAAGTAAAACATTTTAAATCAGCTGCCTTGAGTCCCAGCCTTGAGGAAAAAAACAAAGTATATAAATAAAGTTACTACTACTGTTACCACAATCACTACTAATTTTAGATAATATGTCATTTGTGGCCATATATTCACTTATCTGTTACATTAAAATCTGAGAACATTACTTACCAGATAATATACATTCTCTTTTGTTGGTAGATTTCTAATAGCCTTCCGTTGGCCTGTTACAGACAGGCCAAAATAAAGCTGCTTCGAGTCACTTTGGAGGTATGATATTTCAATGATGCATGCGTCCTAAGAGTCCAAAAGCCGCACAAAAGCCATGCTCTAGTCCTAAGGACTGGAGTGCAGCTTTGGTGTGGCTTTTGGACTCTTAGGACGCATGCATCATTGAAATACCATACCTCCAAAGTGACTCGAAGCAGCTTTATTTTGGCCTGTCTGTAACAGGCCGTTATTAATGTGCTTTCTACTGCTGTCCATTTCTTTTGCTTTGGCAGGCCTTCCAGTAGCTTCACAGTATCCTGCCCTGGTTGTCTAGCACAAGATATTAAGTCCTGCAGCATTTGATGTCCAAGAACTCCAATATTTGACATAGTTCTTGTTGGTAACTGCTCTGGTATGCAACTTCCTTTCTTTCTTTCTGCACTATATTTAATGGGATCTTTCAGCTGGCTCCTCAGCAAAAGCCTGTCTGATATGGGAGACCTTATCAATAGCTTGTCCCAGGGGACAGTAGAATCACAGATAAGGAGAGAGGAAAGGTTATGAAATATCAAGGCCTACAAACTAAAATTCTTTGGGAAAAGAACCTGGAAAACTCTGAGCAAAGAAAATAACTGTGGTTCTGGTAGTGATAGCTGCTCTGGGAACAGTTCCAAATGGACTGAGAATACTTCTAAATATTATCACTATAGACAGCATCTCAATAGCATAATTAAAAAAAACAAAAACAAAACACTGGTTGGAATGTGCCATATTTTCCAATGATACCTCACTGGTTCGTAGACTTTATTCTGACCCTGGAGCTGCCTTGATCTTTCCCCATTACCCAGCCCTCTGTTGCGATGCCATGCAAACTGTTCACATGCATGTCTTGCTGTGCTGCCCGGTGTGTCTGCTACCACCATGGGTGACTTTGCACTGATATCAGAACAAGGCACCCAGTGATGATCCCATGGTTGTGTACCTCATTCTGATCTCAGAACAAGTGAATGGTGGCAACAGCGGATGTGCTGGGTGGGTCACCAGGACATTTTTGAAACAGCCCCCCCCAGCAGGAAAATCTGGGGTAAAATGTACTTTTAAAAAATCCATAGTCTAATTCTGGTGCTGAACCTGTTGAACATTCACACTGGAACCAGGATTTGTGTCATCCAAACTACTCAGTAAGAGGACGCAGGGAGGCTGGTTTATTAGGCCCATGGTGGCCTCAGATTCTTGGTTATCCCCAACTCCTCTCTCCACACTGTTCTTTCTCAGTCAGACAAGAAAGGGGGAATTCTTCTGGAAGATTTCAAGAGCGGTGGTTTACCTACTAAATACATCCTTATGGTTCCTCTGCATGTCTTAACATCAAATAATATCAATTTTTCATTTTTAACCTGTGGGAGCCACCACCACCATCATCATTATCACCAACTGACATCTCAAGACAGTGTAGTGATTGTCTTCACATAAACGAGGAGGTTTAAACTTTTCTCTTCACTCTCTCCTGCAGGTATGACCAGGGCCAGGCCTAGGATGATCAAATGATCAAAGCTTTGGACAAAAAAGCCTGACAGCTGTCATACGTTAGGACCACAAAGCCTAGTAAAGGATAGCTATGTCCTGGTTTTTTTATCTGCAACAACTGTCACAAGACTGACAAATAAATATGCTTTAAAGTTAAATCATGGAAGTTCATTTTTGTAGTTTGGTGGCAAACAACCTGTAGAAATTTGGAGGGGAAAGGTTAAAAACATTTAAGTTATCATCCCATTTATCCACTATTGCCATTATCCCTCAAAGAGGTCAGATGCAGCATTTCACTTTAAAGCAATCAGATGACACCACTGTGCTTTATTTTGTTCCTAGCTCCCCTATTTCAGTTTTACAAAGCATCAAGTAACCTTCTGGCAACTTCACACTTTGGTTTTGGGACTGGTTCATTGTCTGTCTGGTCCTGGGTTTGAACCCTGGCCATGCCTCCTGTAGACTGTACACTTATAAACACAAACCTCTTAACTTAGCTTGGCACACTCTTCAGCTTAGTACCCAGGAACAAGTTCCCAGCTCACCCATTCCTAAGGCCCATTCTCTATGCCACAGTCTGTTTTCAGATCTCCCTAGTGTTAGGCTTCTATAGAAACGCAGCTACCAGTGACAATTTGTTATTGTTTCTGCCTTCAGGTTATTTCCAATTTATGGAGATTGCAAGGTGAACTTAAGCAGAGGCTGGGTGGCCATCTGTAGGGGGTGCTTTGATTGTGAATTCTTACATGGCAGGGGGTTGGACTGGATGGCTTTTGTGGTCTCTCCCAACTCCATGATTCTATTATTTGAATGCTGGTTTCCAGGATCCTAGTCCAATACCCAAACCTCTATACCATGCTGGCTGCCAATACTTAACTACCTTTAGTTCATAATGATCTGATAGCCTAATGCACTGGTTTTCAAATGACAGTCTTGGAACACAGGTGCTTAGCTGGTGTTCCTCACTGATGCTTTCATCCATGGTGAGCTAGCTTCCATGAAAAATGGGATAATTAAACTTTTCCCTACAATGCACAACTCCATGGAAATCCCATCTTCTCTTCTCTTATGATGCATTCTTTTCATATAGAATGAAGGCGAGGTTCAGTGTTCCTACTTGGTACCCTAACAGGATTAGCTTTGTTTTTGAGAACACATCCAAGAATCCTCTGTTACCAAAAATATTCAGATGGAAGGTATGTCCTTGAATATGATAGATGGAAAAATAGTGTTCGCTAAAGAGCACTGCATTTTTGCAGTAATAAGTACTGTATATCAACACATTCATTGAGGGCCATATGACCTTGGGACTTTTAAAAATATGATTGTACTCATTAGTGGAGCAGTAATTTGCTGTACCAAGTGAAAACATTTAATAGACTACTACATTTGTTTACTTAGCTATGGTTGCACAAATAGCACAGTGATATCAACACTGCATAATTTTCCATCCCACAGTGTTGATTTTCATATCACTTATGCATTGGTCACCATGTCTATCTCAATATTTTTTTTCTTTTTCTTTTATCATGCTTACTGGAAAAACTGCACCAGGTTTAAGAAAAGCAGCCTTATTCAAGGGCAAAGGTTTTTATTTGAAATAACGTATTGCCAGGATTTGTGAATGTGAGGTAAATAAGTTCTTAAGTGATTAGGTTTCTATATAGGCTCTTGATTCTTTTGTTACGGAAAATGACAGTAATGATATGCACAGACTTTGCTAGGAAGTTACCACATCTGCTTCAACCAATGAGAGAGTGTGAATTTCAGGAACAAGGTGAGCAAAATGGCATGCCAAAAGGCAGAGTTATTTTCAAAGAGGAATTTTTGACTACAAATAGTGCTTGTTAATGGCCTTCATTTGAAACAAAACTTTTTTAGACCCATGCCCCTTGCACACAGCTTTGGGAGCTGTATTAGAAATTGAAAACTGGGCCACAAGTATTCTAAGGACAGACAAGCAGGAAAAAAAAATGGCCCCATCCTGTATTATCTGAAAGCAGGTAAAAACCCACTGTCCACACTGCCCACACTGAAGGTGGCCTAAACACTAATGGGCTGTCTGCATGGTGTGGTAGAAATTTTTTTTGTCTTCTGCTCACCATGCATGTGTACCATTGCAAAAACACACCACCAGCAACCTCTGATTATTTCCCTCTTTCCACCCATTAGACACCTACCCATATGATCAGTCACACAGTCATATGTATGATGAACTGCCTGTAATGCATTGGTGCCGCAAAATTCCCAGTGGCAAAGCACAATCATGATAGCCCCCCCCCCCCCCCGGTATTAAAGGTGTTAAAAAACCTGGCAAATGTAATCTCAGAGCCATTGGCAAAAATCTTTGAGAACCCCTGGAGAACAGGAGAAGTCCCAGGAGACTGGAGGAGGGCAAATGTTGTCCCCATCTTCAAAAAGGGGAAAAAAGAGGATCCCAACAATTATCATCTATAGTTTTTTGTGGGTTTTTCGAGCTATGTGGCCATGTTCTAGCAGAGTTTCTTCCTGACGTTTTGCCAGCATCTGTGGCTGGCATCTTCAGAGAATGCTTTTCCTGGAAAAATTGGGTGTATATATACTGTGTGAGCCTGGGAATGCAGGAGTGATTTGCATGTGTATTGTTCTGAGAGGCTAATGCAAACGAGGATTAATGTCTGCTAATTGGTGATCAATTATCTGCTGGGAAAGTCCCTGACTCTGAATGGTTTCCCATTTGCATTTGCTGAGTCGTTATTTTGCTATTCTTCAGGACTGGTAACCAAATGGTCCTGAAGAATAGCAAAATGAGTCCTTAGCAAAATAACTCTGCTAGAACATGGCCACATAGCCCGAAAAACCCACAAAAAACTATGGATGCTGGTCTTGAAAGCCTTTGACTTTATAATTATCATCCAGTTATTCTGACATAAATACCAGGAAAGTTTCTAGAGCAGATCATTAAACCGAGAATCTGTGAACATTTAGAAGGGAATGCCATAATCACAAAAAGACAGCATGGGTTTCGAAGAAACAAGTCATGCCAGACTAATCTGATCTCCTTTTTTGATAAAATTAACATCTTGGTAGATGAAGGGAATGCTGTAGATATAGCATATCTTGATTTCAATTAGGGCTTTGACCAAGTCCCCCATGATATTCTTGCAAATAAGCTAATAAAGTGTGGGCTAGACAATGTAACTGTTAGGTGGATTTGTAACTGGTTGACTGGCCGAACCCAAATGGTGCTCAGTAGTGGCTCCTCTTCATCCTGCAGAAAAGTGACTTGTGGAATGCCACAGGATTTTTTCTTGGGCCCAGTGCTATTCAACATCTTTATCAATGACTTGGATGAAAGAACAGAGGGCATGCTTATCCAATTTGCAGATGACACCAAATTAGGAGGAGTAGGTAATACCCCAGAGGACATGATCAAAATTCAAATTACCTGAATAGACTAGAAAGCTGGACCAAAGCTAACAAAATTAATCTCAGCAGTGGGAAATGTAAAGCACTGCACATAGGTAGAAAAAATTAAATGCATAGATATAGGATGGGGACACCTGGCTTAACAAGACATGTGAAAGGGATCTAGGAGTCCTAGTAGACCACAAGTTGAACACGAGTCAACACTATGACGTGGCAGCTAAAAAGGCCAATGCAATTTTAGGATGCAACAATTCAAGTATAGTGTTTAGATCAAGGGAAGTAATAGTGCCACTGTATTCTGCTTTGGTGAGGTTGCACCTGAAATATTGTGTCCAGTTCTGGGCACCACAGTTCAAAAAGGATGTTGACAAGTTGGAGCATGTCCAGAGGAGGGCCACCACCATTCCATTTCTAGATGTCTTTATTGATAGTAACTTCTTGTCCTGAATACAGGTTACACATCAGGACAATTAAATGCTGTGGTGCATCCATTTCTTTAAGAGAAATCCATATTTTTTCATAATCTCCACAATCAAAGGCTTTGCTGAAATCTATGAAGCACAGGAAGATTTTCTTCTGAAATTCTTTCCTGTACTCCAATATCCAACATATGTTTGCAATCTAATCCGTAGTGCCTCTTCCTTTCCTGAACCCAGCTTGGACATCTCACATTTCTTGTTGTAGAATTTTGAGCATCACTTTGCTTGCACTGGAAATCAATGCAATGGTCCAGTGGCTACTGCAGTCCCTGGTGTCTTCTTTCTTTCCAGTAGTTGGGTCATTGTTTTGTTTTCCACATATGTTGACAGATTTAGTTAGAACTAGTGTAGATTTTGGAGTTTATCACATGAACTTTAATAGCATTTCAAGTCTCCTGGCCTGAAGCCAGGACAAGGGATGGAGACAGGGATTATCACATGCTAAATTGCCCCTTAACTGATGCCGCCCATCAGCCCGGGTCCCAGCTGCACTCCGCCCACACTTTTTAGAAGACGGAAAGTTTCCAACTTTGAAAAAGTGCTGGCGGAGTGCAGCTGGGTCTCGACTTGGACCTGGGCTGATGGCAGGCAGCAATTAGGTGATGATTTAGCATGCAATATCCCTCGGCTCCATTCCATGTCCCGGCTCCAGCCCAGGAGACTTGAAATGCTTTTAAAGTTCATGAGATAAGCTCCTTTGTCTCTAGACTGAAGCAGCTCTATTCATATGCCATCTGTTCTGGGTGATTTATTTCCCCCAAGTGCTCTTAGTGCAGCTTCCACTTCACTTTTTAAAGTTTTAGGTTCAAGGTTTCTTGAATGAATCTGTCAGGCTTTGGAAAAGACCAAATCTTCTTGTGATCTATGTGAATCCTTCTTGAAAGGAACAAGGATAATGAAGTATGCAAACACACAAATGTGATTTGCCAAATAATCATATGTCCTGATTCCATAGAACCAGGCACTTCTGTTTCAAAGGACTGAAACAGCCTTTAAAGCTGAAAGAAAAGGTCAGAGTTATCCCATGAGGTTTGCTGATCTCAACTTCATTGGTATTTGCCCACATGAAGCATTTACAATCTGGAAATCCTTGTAGGCATAGTAAGACGAGGGGCCTCCATCAGCACATACCACAAAGGTTATGTCAAAGTGTGACATTGCGTGAATTTATGCACAGTTGTGTGACTGATTCTAGCAATCCTTTCAACTTAAAGGGGTAAGAGAATGTCTGGGTGCACATGCCCCTAGCATCACTTGCTACATGGTGAGACTCACTGTCCTGTATGGCATGCATTTGCAGGATTTATCAAATGTAAACATGAGAACAGTCTACACAGTTTGAAAAAGAATAAATGTTTCCTGGCTGAGCATCTTTTAAGAGTGGTAGGGAAGTAGCTTCTAATTCATGTATGGGCAAATAATAATAATAATAATAATAATAATAATAATAATAATAATAATACACTTTATTTATATCCCGCCTCTCTGTCAGTGACAATCGAGGTGTCTTATGGTGCAGGTGCCAATTTTTACTTCCCCTGGACTGATTTTCCATTTTTCCTATTCAGAATATATGACCTAGTCATTGCAAGTCACTTGCTGTTTCCACTTCTTGTTTGCATTCACTTGATCAGCTTGTTTCTGGCATACCTCTAGGGATGTTCTAAGGCAAAACACTGCTCTTGTCATTTTGAGAGATTCGAGGTGTCAAAGGGTTCGTGAACCACACTTCCCACACTATTGCTCTAACCTATGGAATATTTCACTGATAGGTGCAAAAATACTTCTGTGTCCATCCTAACCTTTTTAAACTCTCTCCTTAGTAGAATTTACATATGCCTTATCCTTTTAGATATCATAGAATTACATGTTCACACACACACACACACACACACACACACACGTATGTGTCTGTATGAGGGCCTGTGTGGCATAGTAGTTTGAGTGTTGGACTATGACTCTTGAGACCAGGGTTTGGCCATGGAAGCCCACTGGGTGATCTTGGGCAGGGTACACTCTGTTAGCCTCAGAGGAAAGCAAAGGCAAACCCTCTTTGAACAAATTTTTCAATGAAAACCCTATGACAGGGTTTTCCCATAGGATCGCATAAGTCAGAAACAATTTGAAGGTACACAATAATATATATGTATGAGAAGAGTCAGTGTCATGTAGCAAAGTATTGAGGTAGGACCTTGGGAGACCAAGGGGTCATTCCCACTTGGGGTATAATCTGCGTTCCGATCCGGCTCCACTCTGCTTTTTGAAGCAATTCCAAAAGGTTCCTTGTTCTCACTATGAAAAGGGACCTTTTGTGGAATTGCTTCCCCCCCCACCCCCCTGGGAACACTTGTTGTTCCCATTAGATGGAGCCGGTGAAGGTGGCAGCCCTTCAGCTGGTTGCCCATCCCCCAGGACCCCCTTTGGAAGGCTGCAGCCCCAACCAGACCCTTCCTTCCTTCCTTCCTTCCTTCCTTCCTTCCTTCCTTCCTTCCTTCCTTCCTTCCTCCCCTCCCCTCCCCTCCCCTCCCCTCCCCTCCTTTCTTCCTTCCATCCATTTTTTAAAAATAGAGATAATCAGAAAAATGATCTATTGCTAAAGCAAGTAGTTGCTTTAGCAATATATTGATTTTTCAATCAATTCTATTGCAAAAAAGAAAGAAAGAAAAAAGAACTGATTTTGATCTGGTCTTCCTACTTATTGGGCATGCTTCAGAATCGATTTTTCTTAAAAAAAAAAAAAAACAACACTTTAAAACTAGCCCCTCTTCTTTCCTCCTGGAATCGATACACTAAGGACTGGAAGTGGTTTCAAATGGAAATGAAGGTTGTTTGCCCTGAATCCCACTTCGGAGCAAACTGCAGTGAGAATGACCCTCAAGGTTCAAATCCCCACTCAGCCATAGAAACTCACTGGCTGAATTTCACACTCTCTCAGCCTCAGAGGAAGGCAGTGGCAAACTTCCTCTGAATAAATGTTGCCAAGAAAACCCCAAGAGGGTTGCCATAAGTTGAGGTTGGCTTAAAGGCACATAAGATGTAAAGATTTAATAATTATATATTAAAACATGTATTTCAGTACTCTCTCAAGGTGACTTGTTTCAGATTCACTGAAGATTTGAAGGGTGTTTTGATTTAAAAAAATAGACAAATTCAGCATGCTTAACTGACTATCACAGCCACCTAAGTTTTTTAAAAGTAAAAACTAGCCTTTTATCCCTCCCAAAACACACCCACACACCAAAACCCCACACCAGCAGAGGTGAGTAAAGGTTACAGAAGACAAAATTGCAGAAGGTAGAGCTAAGAAAAGCCAATGATATAGTTGCCATAAGTCAGAGTCAACATGAAGGCATAGAGCAACAAATATAACTGTATATACAGAGAAAGGTGAAGGGAGAAACTCAAAATATATGTTACAGAGAATATATATGAGAGAAGGCTTTTAAGTCAGCCTTTTTTTAAAAAAATTAAAGCTATTCTGTTGATATTGATGTTTCATGATAAAAATGTTTAAATCATTGTACTTTTCATTACAGTATTGTTTAATGCTTTTATATTTTTGTAACTACCTGTCTCAATCCCCAGTTTCCCACTGTGTGTATATATACATATATCACGTCTGTGTGTACACACAGACGGATTATGTGAGAACACAAAGTCAAATAAAAGAGAGCTTGCTCCTGATAAGTTATCATTCCTAAGAATGCTTTGACCTAGACCAAAGGTTTCATTATAAGCCCAAATCAAGCAATCAGAGTCACTATACACACAGTCTGCTACTGACTGACTGCTCCAGGACTAAAATAAGCATTGAGTGTGTGTGGTGGGGGGAAGGCTGTGCATTACATTTTTGTTGATGTTTTTGTGACTTGCTGCTTAATCCAATAGGGTTTATAAATCTTTAATTGCTCTAAATGCTTAATGATGACACGATGTTCGAAAGGCTGCTGGAAGTATTTGCAAAAGTGATAGAGTTACAGACCGAGGATGAGGTAAATAAACCAGGGCTGGGCAGAATCTGTGTGGAGTTTGGTGTAAGATCATAACACCAGAAACATTAATTACTATGGCACCATAATATGTGTGTTTATGTATGCAAAGTGTGTGTGTGTGGGGGGGGGGTATGGGGTGTCAGTTTGTGTGTGTGTGTGTGTGTGTGCAGTTATGCAACAGTAGCTCTCAGGAGAAATGAGAGTTAGAGATAATCTGTCTGAGTGGGTGGAGATCCATATTTTGAAAAGAGGAGGTGATGTGTGGGACAGGAATGCAATCATAGGCAAGAATATTTTTAATTAAACCTTAAAATATTCAGCAGAAAGTGTCAGAGTAAGGCTAACAGGGTGCAACTTCTTATTTGACTTTAAGCAATGTTTCAGCACATTAGGACCCAGTGGTAGGACAGCAACCTCAGAAAACAACAGCCTTTACCCATCTTTCTAGCCAAAGATGGAGAACTTCATAAGCAAGTAGCTGGCCAGCAGTGGGCTTATCTGAAGCAGGTTTTACCAAGGCAGAGTGTTCCTACTTATTTTTAGTGCAAGGGATCTACTCTGGAACATGATGGAAAAGGATATAAATGCTTTTACTTTGTACTAGCACCTTCTCTGGCTCTGCTGCTCCTAAACTTTTGCATAACACTTAAGGGTTGTTGCCATTATACAGTGGAAACAGTATTGATAAAGGAGAGATTAACAAATATATGAGCTACTGTTCCACCTATGCCAAAAAGCAAACATTTATGTGAAGGCAAGAAGGGATGAAATAGGATAGAATGGCTGTGTCAGGAATGCTGAAGATTAGTTCAGAGATGGACAGAGCAGTAAAAAGGCTGGGAAAGGACAAGAAAAAAGTCTGGAGGAGTCAGAAGACTGTATGTTATTGGATTAATAAAGGAGACTGTATGAAATATATCAAAGGAAATTGAGTGCAGAGACAAACAAATAATGTTGGAGGAGGGGAAGCTGAGATCCAAAATAATTCTGGTGAACTAAGATCCATCAGCACACATGCCCTGGACCTCAGAAAGAGAGGGGGATCCAGAAGCAGCCAGACCAGCACTGGACTGTGTAGCAGACAAGTATAATATTGTCCTGTCCATGCTGTGAAGAGCTGAACCTGTTGAAATTTTACATCTGTACAGATGGTTTTATATTTGTACCTTCCTATATGCCACAGATTTTTTTCAGCTTTCAAATTTTAAAAAATACATGCTAAAGTTGCAAATTTAAACATAAACAGAATGGAAGAAATGTGACCATAATGATTTGAATGTGAAATTTAAAAGCAAAACTGATAGATTTGTCCACCCTAACAGTGTTCATCATAAAATGGTAGTCCCTCCTCTGAAATTTGCACTAAAATCACCCATAATCAAGATGGTAGCACGTATCATGATCCCCTCCATTTTTTGCTCATGTCTCTGAAACAGCTCTGAAAGGAATGGTAGTAATTGTCCTTATCTTTTAAGCACTGGAGCTGGGATCCTCACATGTAATCCACAGTGCTGTTTAAGGTTGCTTGGATTAATAAAACCTTGTGACAAAAAGCTTGTTTGCTGGACTCTGATCAACTTTTTTTCTTTTTCTTTTTTTCTTTCTAGAGGAAAAAATCCCAGCCCTTTTCTTATGTCATCGGTGGAGAGACAGGGAAAGCCAAAGGGCCTCAGGCATACAGCTGGTGCTACCCATGTGCTTCCATTGCATTACTTTCCATGGACAAATCCAATTTGGGAGTGGGAGGGAGTTCATTACTTTGCCCTCCCTGTTTATTCAGAGAGATTAAGTCCTATTAGGCACTAGCAGATTCTTTCTGTAATTGTACTCAGGCATAAAAAGAATCAACCTCCCAATAAACCCAAAATGAGAAGCATTGGGTAATGCTCTTAGCATGGCAAGACAATATTTTCTGCTTGATGGTCACAATATTACAGTGGCAGATTTCTGCAGAACTAAAGGCTACTGCTGGTTGGGTAGATTAGTTCTGGAGAATAAAAATAGTTAGAATTCAGCTAAAGCCAAAGGCTTGCACACATGTGTGTATATGGTGCATTTGTGCACACCCACTCACATATCACACTGCCTCTCCCAAAACCTGTGGGCCATGTATGGCCACAAACAGATTCCAGGGGGAATCTTCTAGCCACCACTGATGTGTTACACTGAGTGCTATTGGCAAGTACCAACCTCTGATTTACACAGAGCATACTTCTCTGTGGTTTGGCTGCAGAAAGTTACTTTTTTTCAACTACAACTCTAATAAGTCTCCAATCAGCATGGACTTGAGCTGAATGATGGGGAGGGGTAGGGCTGATACAAAAGGTAACCACTAAGAATTAGTCCAGCTGCTATTAAGTTGCAACATCCCTAGTTTATAAGCATTAGTAAAGTATGCCTCCACATAAGGTGTTGTTGTTGTTATCCCATTTTCCCTCCAAAATTTGGACTCAAAGTTGCTTACAATTTAAAAGAACAATACAATTAAAATTGTATTAAATTAACATTAGCTAATTTATGTAACATCACATGTTTCTTATTATATTCTCTCCCAGCTCATGAGGGGAGAGGAAAGAGGTTTGTTGGGGGTTACATTAAAGATGATAGCTTGCAGGTGTCAGATGGGGTAAGGAACCCTAGGATTCCCATTCACTCATGGAACCAACAAGGTATACATATAGCAAAATCTCACTAATTTTTTGAAATACAGAAGATAAGCATGTTGTGTAGCATAAGGCCCAGTTTTACAAACCCAAGTGAAGATGGGGTGAAACTTAAACAGCAAAGGCAATGTAAGATTGCCTAGAAAAACAGGGGCCATTTGTAAAATGTATCCTTCATTTTCACAAGCAAAAAAATCTGGGTAGATTAGCAAATAATGTGCAGCCTTATTACATAACCTGTTTCACTGGAATTAAAGCTTAATCACAAACTGTACAAATAGTGAGGACTTCCGCATGGCAATAGGAATGCCAGGCAGAAAGGCAGCAGTACAGTAGCAGGTATAACCAGTGGATATTTTTATTTATTTATTTTAACTTAAACTACCATGTAAATTTGTTCAGGCTGCCAGTTTCAGCTCTCCTGCAAAGCTGTTAGCTGCCGTCCTGAATAAATTAAGTTTCATGCCTGACCTTTCACAAATACATAGAGATTTGTGTAGGAATTACTTGTAAATAAGTAGATTTACATGAGATTTGTTTTTAAATAGGTACACATGGTTACATCTATAAAGAATGTACATCCAAGGTTTTTGAGGTGGAAAGTGATGTGAGACATAAATTTTACAAGGCTTTCCAAGATAATTGGGGGGGGGGGGATAGGTTAATAAATACTTCTGGATCCTAAGGTAGCAGTAAAAATCCTAGTGAAATATTTTAGAGCAGGGGGCAAGCAGTGTGGTTTCATATATTTTAACTTGTGTTGAAGGCATATTAATGAAGAAGCATGTGCTGATTTACTTCATTAAGAAATATCAATTTGTTACTCGCTCTTAAACACAAGCAATGGGTCATTTAATGTTTCATCCACAGGCAGGAGCTGCACTATAAGATAAAATGAAGGTCTAGCTATACTGGGGATGGGAAACTGCCAAAGGATGGACAGCCACATTGGCCCTCATTGGGACCAAAAAGAACTACACCCCCTGCCACATCCCATATCTCTGAACATTTTCAACCTTTTCTAACCTCCCCCCAACAGTCCCTCTGCTCCTTAGGGATCACTGGGGGGCCATCTCTGGTAATTCCTCCCCCGAAAAGTGAAACTACAAAAAAGGCTAATGGATGAGCCTAGAGGCCTAAAAATGCCCTTGCCCAACCCACAAAGGGCAAACTTTTCCCACCCCTAATCTAGTCAAACAGATAGCAAATCGCCTCTACAAAGTCAACAAGAGAAGCATGAAGAGAACTCTGCTCTCTCATTCTCCTCAGCTTCTAGCGTTCAGAGGTATATTCCTTTTGTGCATTATGCTCCACCAAAATTTCATGACTGCCTGTTCATGAATCTTTGTCTAATCCTTTTCATGGGACATTACTACACGCAGCCTTTAAACTGCAATTACACCAGGAAAGAAGCATTTTTGACAATACTTATTGCAAAATGTTGCCTCTGACCTATAGCTCCTTTGTTCCCAACCCATCCATTTTCATTGACAGGGAAAACCAGTCAATGACCTGGCAAGTATGCAAGACCCCAGGTGCAAAATGTCACCTCTGGGGCAGTCATGTGGTGTCAGTATTCCCTCCTTCCCCTTCCACTTGCATCCTGATTACCTTTAATTTTTTTTCTATTTCTTTTCTTTCCTTAAAGAATTTCAGTTTTGGTATCAGAGCCCCAGAATTGTGCAATAATGTGGATTAAAAAAAAAAAGAAATTAATAACCTAAAGATATGCTAAGTAGGGCATAAGACAGGGAGGTTTGGGTTAAAGGAGAATCATGAAAAGACCACAATGGGGCCAGCATTCACAGTCATACAACTGAGAAGAGGTGTGGTGATGGCCTCTCTACAAGCAGTTTGTTTCCTTTTCTTCTTTTTAAACTAGTGTGATGGCTGCAAGAACAGGTCTTGTGTGGTTAAACCCTTAAATGAAGCATCCTATGTTATCTTGCTCAGTTGGATTTCAGAAATATGGTATTACAGTGGCTTGGGGGGCAGTCCCAAAAGGCAATGTAGAGCTATAAAATCTGTCCTGTGGACTTTGAGATGTGGGATAGTTCAGGGTTCCCTCTTGTGATCCCATGTTATTTAATAGCAATACTATACCTCATCTGGAAATATGTGTTCCCATATTCTGGGGAGAGGAAAAATTCTCTAATACTTTGTTAGGTAGACAGCTCATGGTTAGAAGTATCATAGTTTCTTTCTTTTTCTCTGAAGGATTTCCCCTCTTTTTATTCCTATTACAAATGGTACTACCAGAAACTGTTTATGGTTGCTATTGTTCTTAGTGAATTCAGTTGAGGTGTAGTGCCAGCTGAGGTATACCAACAGAAAGATTTTTCCTCTCTTGGGCTCATAAACAATGTTTCATTTGTGCATAGCACAACCTGCAGCAATTATGCTGGTTCACAGATATAAAATACACGATTGCACAGATGGAAATACGTTGCTCACAAAGGCATTCTGTGTTTCCCAGGAGATCAAGACATTGCACTGATTCATGACTAGCGCTTTCCCACAGTAAACAAACAAAGCAACACAGATCTCATTCCCCCATGGACAACAAGAAAAAGCATCAAGGTAGAAGAGCAGGAGGAAAAATTGCATAGTTCTTTGCTGTTTCATCCTGCTCCCATCTCCCCTAAGCTTCCTCTGTCTGTATCCTCCGTATCCTATGAAACTTTCTCATATACAATAGTTTATTCTGTTGTTGCAAAAGCACTTGCCAACCATATGATTTACATAACAGAACAAAACTATTTTTTTTAAAAAGACCTCCTGATGTCAAAAGTTAAAACTCAGTCCTTCAGGTCAAAGGACCAGAGTTAAAGTGTGTGTGTGTGTGTGTGTGTGTGTGTGTGTGTGTGTGTGTAATACCATTGGAAGGATTCGGAAAGGAGAAAGAAACTTAGAAGGAAGGTATTAAAAGAGGGAAGTGTTGGAATGATGTTCACAAGAAAAATGGAGCTAATGGGTATATATAAAATTAGCTTTGCTTTCTTTCTCTTTATCCTCAAACTCTCTTATAGATATTAATGCATACTGTTATATGTAAAAATTAATAGAATTAGTGTATATTACAAAAGAAGTGGGATTTAATGCCTAACTGATGTAACTGTATTTGTAATGACAATAATTTGATGAAGGAATGATGTATATATGCTTTGAGTGTATGTTTTTAATATTAAAAAAAAAAGAATGTACATTTGAACCAAGGTAGGTTCTTACTACATACAACCAGGACAGAAAGAGAAAGAGAGAAAGAGAGAGAGAGAGAGAGAGAGAGAGAGAGATTCCTCTCATGTTTTGAAGGATGAGGAGAAGAGCCTTTATGATGGCAAGAAAGACTCCAAATAACCCAAAGAAAGTATATGACATTACTTGATATGCCTCACCAAGTAAAAATAATTAAGAGAACAACTATTGATTTGATTTTTTGGACAGGAAGGTCTTTCCCTGCCAGCAAAAATGCCAGCAGAGTGGGGGCAAATTGAATCTCCCTTGGGGGAGAGTCCCAAAGTCTAGGAGAAGCCATGGAGAAAGATCTCTTCCATGTCCTAAGCAGCTGTGCCTGAGAAAGTGGTGGGCTGGAGAGAAAGCAGATTTGAAGATCTGCCCATCTGCCCATACGGAACAAAAAAAAGGCATGGCTTCCAGCAAGCTTAGGGAAATTACTGAAGCAGCCAATGCAGGCATGCATTTGCATCTCCACCAACAGAAAATAATAAATAAACCATGTCTCGTATGTGTTTAAATAATTTCCAATTTATGGCAATCCCTAAGGCAATGGGGTTTTCTTAGCAAGAGTTGTTCAGAGGAGGTTTGGCATTGCCTTCCCCTGAGGACAAGAGCATGTGACTTGCACAAGGTCACCCAGTAAACTAGCCTTCTCAAATAAAGATCCTATAAAAATGATGGAAGACAGATTTGGAAAAAGAAACAAAATTCAAAATCTGCAATTCAAGGGGATAGAGGGCAGGATATGAGAAATGATGTCAGAATGGTGGCATTTCCTAGATGTTAAAACAGATAAAAGGGCCTGAACAGAAAGGCCAAAATAAGGCTGCTTACGGTCACTTTGGAGGTATGCTGTTTAAATGACACACACATTTTAAGAGGCTGGAAACTGTGTGGCTTTGCCATGGCTTCTGGCCTCTTAGGATGCATGCATCATATAAACAGCATACCCCCAAAGTGACCCAAGGCAGCTTTATTTTGGCCTGTCTGTTCAGGTCTCACTCATAGAACTTTTCGCAAAACCCCCAGGAGGAGTAAAACTATGCAAAATAAAACAGCTCATATGAACTTTGCTTAGCCATATTCCAGATTATTGATTTAATTTTTGTGTGAAAGACAAAAGAGTACAGATATACAAGGATCATCATCTTGTGGCCACAGAAGTAGTGACAAATTATATACTGCAAGGAAAAATGTAGATATGAAGGTATATGCTACTGCTTGCATTATCCTTTTAAATTTTTAATACACAGAGGAGTATCCACTATAATTCTTGTTACCCATCAAGAGACCAACAAATTCTGAATGAAAATAAAGCTTCCGGGAGAGTAAAACATCTACCTATGAAAATGAGGAGGACATGAAGAATAAAAGAGGCCACAAATGGATTTAGAAATCATATTAAGGCAAAACCACTTTAACAAGGACATAAGAGAAACAATGGAGGGAGAGGCTGTTTATAGACAGTTTATATGAAGCCAGAAGAGTTCTGATCTTAACATGTATAATAGTGATGAGAGAGTAGCTGAAAAAAAAAGGGTTACTATTTGTTTAATATAGAACTAATTTTATTAATCCTGACCGTGGTGGTGAATGAGAAACTTTGGGGTTCTTTCATGCTACACATTTATAGTGCAGTGATTCCACTTTTAACTGACATGGCTGAATCCTATGAGGGTTGTAGTTTGCTCAGGCACCCCAAAGGAGCTCCCTGGGTGATGTTTCTAAGTTCCCGCTCCCTCAAGGGATTGAAATGGAGGGGAGAAGAGTTCACTGGGGAATTAGCAAGCTGGAAGGGCAGAAACCTGAAGTCAAAGTTTTCTTTTGCATGGGTTGCTTCACAGGTCTAATCAATACTTTTACTAAATGGATAAACCAAACTAATCCAAACATCAGCCAAAAACAAGAGATAGAATTGCTTGTTTGGCTGGTGCCATCATCACACAGGATAAGATTGCAGACAACATGATCCTTCAGGAAATGAATAAAAGTAGGGGAGATGAATGAAAACCAGATAAATAAGCAGCCCAATGCAAATTGTTATGCCAGGAATGTTATTTCTCTGCCCACTGCAGTCTTGCCCTCATGAATTATCGCTGGTCTCCAGCTATTTTTGACATCTTTCAAAATTTATTGTTTGTTGCAACTCAGGGAATCTCTGAATTTCTGTCAAATTTGGCTTTATTTAGGTAAACAACCCAGGGTACATGCAGAGCCTTATTGAAATTCTTTTCATTTTAGTCAAAATTCCTCAGCTGTTTTACCTGAGGAAGAATTCCCAAATTCACCTTAAAGGAAAATTATGTCACAGCAATATTACCAAAGACTTAGAAAATGAAAAATATGATTCAGGTTCAGCTGATGAATGCATTCCTTTGAGCATTCATTGCCATGAGCAGACAGATGTACTGAACTTAAAGGAATGTGGTCATTAATGTACTACAGTTTTCTGTTTTGATTACTTTGCATCAGTTTTCTTTCAGACATATCCACTTGGGAACAACATAAAAATAAAAGGCATTGCAATGATGTTTACTCTGCATATGTATGGTATATTTTCATAGGTAATAGGTGCTCGAATAATTTTGTTACCATTAAATCATTGTTAATAGATTTTGCAGCAATTTCTGCTAAACCCATACTACTTTACATTAGTCATCTCATTCATTCAGACTGAAAATAATTCTATTGAAGTAGATTGTAAATATCACCCTGTTTTTTGACACTAGTGCTCTCAGAGTTGTAGCAAAACAATTCTTGGAAATGTTTATTTCAGTTGCAGCAATGCTACTTTATGGGGGACCAAATTAGACATGGCGATGGCATGTTTAAGCACTTCCATCGGGATTTCCCACAAACATGAAAAAAATAGGTTATAGACCAATTTGACAGTAAAAGAGGTATGTGGGTGAGAACTGCAGAATTCTCCCCCTACCTGTCCCTTATCTCCCTGAAGGTAAAATTAGTATACTCACAGGTTTTACATTTTTATTGCTGTTCTCTCACACAGCCTGCTTATAGGTCTTTCACTGGACCCTCCAGTCCATGCATTTAGGAAGTAGACTCAAGTATATGAAAGCTCATGCTACCAGCTTTTCTTCCAGTTAATCTCAGGTGCTGCAGGATACCTTTGCATACTGGTTTACCTCCCTGAAGTTAGTCTTTTGACACCACTTTTCTCCCATCTGGACCATGCCTTGGGTAAATACTTTGCAAGCTGCACTTGGTGGCCCCTGTCTTCCATGCTGATTGACCTTCTTCATGGCCACTGGCATGGATCCCCACCACTGTTTCTCAATTGGTATGGATCCCCACTGGACTATTTTAGCTCCCCATTCCCCTTCTCATGCTCATTCACCAACTGGTGTGTTTCCTGGAAGCAATGGAGTTGGCTGAGGAGCAGAGCAGTTTTTTGGCTCTTGTCTTGTCACACAGCTACTACCAGATCCGGCCATGTGTGAGTGGAAGGATTGCTGAAAGAGCATAGCTGGAGCCTGAATGCTAGCAGGTGTTGGGATAGTGATGGTAGGAAAGTCTCTTCTTTCTGGGTCTTCGTGACCCAGGTGAATGTCCCAGTATGCTCAGTGATAATGTTAAGCCTCATCTAGACTGATAGTCACCAAATGCAATCCCAGTCAGTAAAACAGAGAATGGAAGAATGGGCTGTAGGTTGGTGAGCTGTCAATGGCCAATGAGTTCAGCACTACTCACTTGCTTTTCCTCTTGAAATCTGACCCCTGTCTGTTCTTTTAATGTGATCCCAGTGGCAGACCTTCTGGTTCCACCAGTCTCAGAAGCATATTTGATGGGTATGCAAGACATGGTGTTCTTGGTGGCTGCTCTGAAACTCTGGAGCTTCCTTCCAATGGCTGCTAGGCTGGTTCTCTCTTGCTGTCATTCTGCTAGCAGAAAAAGACTGTTGGCAGGCTTTGGTCAACTGACAGGTTGATGCCTTTTAATGGATGAGTTTAGTGTTTTACATTGCTTTTATTTAATGTTTGTTTTAATATTATAATATGTTTATCTTAGCATTAGTATTATATCTTTCCACAGTTTTGTTTGCATAAAACAAGTTTTGTGAGCTGTTTTGAATTCCATTTTTTTGAGAGGGAGCAGGAAATAAAAATACATGTCTGGATGTATATATACATATTTGCATTCTATTCCATTCCCTCAAATGTAGTATTTTTAAGTGTTCTTATTACCAGTAGCAAGTTTTAAGAAAGCACAACTTTGAAGGAGGATGGCTTTCTTCAGTTTTTACATTCTGCCACGTTCTTTACTGTATTCAGAGTTGACATGAGCTGTTTCTATCCTTAAACCTGCAAAGCTCTGGAATACTGAGGCTAGTATTTACAAGTGCAATAATGTACCCCAAATCCAGCTGTTATTTGTGTGCTTAAAGCACTCTCCTTTCCTCCCAGTATCTGACCTTTTTCTGATAGCAAAAGGTCCAAGTAAACACCCATGATAAAACCTGTTTTCCAAGTAGGGGTGGAAATATTAACAGCTTATCTGAAAAAAAAAAGAATTAAAATGGCGAAAGCTACTCACTGCTTCCTTCAAGAATGAAATTAGTGAGGAATTATATCCCTAGCCTATTTTTCAAGAGGAATTTCTGGATTCTCTGGTTGGGAGCTCTCAAAATAAGAAGAGAGAAAGAAAGAGCCAACTTGTTCTCTCATTCTTATAGCAAGGGAAACTTGCCTGGTTGGTAGGCTTTATGTTTCACCAGCTTTTCAAAAGAGTCAAACAAATAAATTAAAATCACCATGAAAAACTCAACCGTAAAAGATGTACCCAGCACCAAACTTCAACAGCAGACCATGTCATATTCCAAAGAGCCTCTTGAATGATAAAGGGGAAGGAGGAGAAGAAGCAGGAAAAGGAGGAGTCATCTTTGCAGGAAATTAGAGATCCTGAAATAGGTCACCAAAGAAGGTCCTCTTTTGCACCCTCACCAACCAGATGTGCCTCCAATGGCAGCAGGACTGCGAAAAAAGCTTGGAGGCATTTTTTACTTACCATAGTGGGCCATGAGAGCAGCTAGCTACAGGCTTGGAACAGCATCTTTCTCATGTTATTTCCTTAGAATGCTGATCTGGACTAACTCACGTAAGCATGTCAAGTACCTCATCCTTAGTTACATCTTTCTCTTTATAGCTTCCATGCTGCATTCATGAAAAGGAACACTCCTTTTGCTTTTGTATTAATTGTTCTTGAACATAACAGTACCATCTGTGAGGTGGGATTCAGCATGAGTCAAAAGGACATAGGGTGACTGAAAGCGAGTGATGCAAAGCATGCTGCACATACCTAACAATATAACTGGGTTTATTGTTTGTTTTGTTTTGTTTTTTAAAGCCCACAGATGACTGTCAGAAATGGGTACTGACAGTGCTGAAATGTGATTAGAAAGCTATTTTTAGTTATTTTGATGAATATGTCTACAAAAATAAAAACAAGAAAATATCAAACCTAACAAGTTTATATGTCATGTCTACAGTGCAGGATTTTCCCTGTTCCATTCTGTACAGCAATAGTAGTTCCATTTTGTATCTGCATTATATCATTGCTCTTTTTGAATACTTATTTGTAAGGCTTTTCCTATGGCTTATATGTCTGCCCTCCAGAAGACCCATACTTTAAGCTATATGGGCTATTCTTTTGTACTCTGGATCTAAGACAAAGTTTAAATCAGGGGTGAGGAACTTCCAGTTCCAGATACTTTGGTCTCTCATCAGACCCATACCATGTGGCTAATGATAAAAATTGTGAGAGATGTAATCCAAAACAACTAGAGGATCAGAATTTTTCCAGCTGCCTTTGGCTAAATTTATGATATTGTTACACATTGGTGTGGTACAATGTTGCCATATACTGCAGGTTGTTTGTTCTAGGCCTCATTCCCACTTACTGAAAGATCCAAATATTGATCCGGCTCTGCTCTGCTATGCCAAATCAATTCCAAAAAGTCCCTCATCCACATATGAATGGGGACCTTTTGCAATTGCTGTTTTTGGGCACAAACCTTCATCCCCACCTGCTCCCCAGCCTGGCCTTGGCCCCTCCCCTGGTCTCCCTGCTCCCTCCCCCGGCCTGCCCATGGCCCCATCCACACTTGCCTTGGCTCCTTCCCTGGTTGTGTCTGAGGCTGAGAGAATGTGACTTGCCCAAGGGAGGTGGGTGGCTCAGAGGAGGAGGAGGTGCCCTGGAGGGCAGAGATGGCACCCGCCACTGGCCCTCCCAATCCCTTCCACCATCCCTCCCTCACCTGAATCACTACCTAACAGAGAGGAAGAGGATGGAGGCAAGGCTGGGCGGGGGGAGCATAGACACTGGGGAATGGAGCAGGGGAGAGGAGGATGAGGGGTGGGGGGAGACTTTTTTAAAAAAAAACTAATCGCAAAATCACTAGAATGGCTTATCAGCTACTTGTTTCTACAAGTAGTTGCTTTGTCAACCTATAGCTTTTGCGCTTAGGTTTTTTTTAAAGACCCAAAAAGGTGATACTGGGTGTGTGTGTGACATCTCTGGGGATGGACGATACACACACACCTGCTATTTGTCCCTCTCTTTTTTTAAAAAAAAATTGATTCTGATCTGGTATCCCCACTTTTAGGAATCGCGTCAGAATCAATTTTTGCCAAAAGAACCACCAAAAACCAGCTACCCAAACACCCCTGGCTTCTGGCATTTGCCCTGCATTTTTTTCCAGTGGAATCGATTCAATGAGGATTGGGATCGATTTCCAGTGGGAACTAGGGGCACATACATCGAATCAGGATTTGAGGCTTTTCCCAGTTGAAATGACCCCCTACTAGATACATTTCCTGCGTCGTGTGACATTTCTATCCTTCGTTGCCAGCTGTGGCTTTTAAAAAGAGATTGTGCTTGGAAAGCAGGTGGTAAGCTTCATGGCTGGTGCAACAGAACTCCAGAAAGCACTCCCACTTCTAGATCAGCACCACCATTGCTACACCACATGACAGTTCCTCGGTGTATTTAATATAAGTGTATTTTAAAGATGTTATATAATCCCTGCCTCCAATCAACCCTATATCCAGTCATTCAGATGAAAGAAACTGTAGTTTAAGTAATATACAACAAGGGCCGTGTACGTATGTAGGAAAAGAAATGTTTCCACCATATTCCTGCACTAACCTGCTGAGATGTTGCCCAGTCCATGAACTAGGGTGATTCTCCTGAGTAAAAAGAATCCCTGGTTGCTCTATATTAGTCTAGAAACTCCAGAGAATCCCCTGAGTGTGCAAACTGTGTGCTGGTACAGGGATAGGGTAGGGCAGGCCAGCAGAATAGGTAAGGAGGAGGTGTCCTGGGTTGAATGAGCTGCTAACCTTTTCTCACTCCAAAATTACAACTCCTGCCACAGCACTGTCTGCATGGTTTCTATGGTGCATTCTGTATTTTAATGGGACCAGAGCCAAGGCAGGAGGGGCAGTGTGTGGACAGTGCTGCTGCTATTGGCCCATTATAGGTGCAATTGTATGAACAGCTCATCCTTCCCATGGACCCAGAAGCCCTGACAGTAAGCTGGGTTTTCCCACACTACCAAAGCTTACTTCTGTGTAGAATCCAGTGCAGTTCCTAACAAAAGTGTAGTCTATCTACAAGCAGAATTGGCAGCTTGAATTGAGTTTTGACTCTTGATCTGACTAAGAAATCAGTTGTTTAATGATCTTAAGGCCTGGGGTGAGAACGGTGCAGCACTCCAGATATTGCTGGACTGCAGTTTCCAGTGTTACTCATCAGTGGCTGTGCTGGCTGAAACTTCTGGGAGTTTCAATCTAGCAAAATTTGGATGGCTACACTTTGCCAGCCCTTGATATATATGATCTTCACAGCAATGCAGGGAATCTGTGGGGGAGAGAATTGCAGAGATAGGTGTAATAGGTAAGCATCCCACTGCTTATTTATCATTATTAATAAATGAAATTTCATACCACAGTGAACATCATGTTGAACACCTGCATAATCATGAACCTTCCAGCTTGGCCTGGTGACACAGGTGAATGGCAAACAGGATGTCAATCATCCAGCAGAAGGGCAGGTGTGCCATTCAGACACCATGTTCAATCTTTGATTATGGCTATGATTCACTATCCTCACCCATACATAGCATATGGTTAATAGCAGCATATTATTTAGGCCTAAGGAAATAAAAAAAATGTCAAGATGAACAAATTTTGAGAATTTTGTTAGAGGTCACAGTTAGGAAAGAAGGAATTTGCCTGAGGACATAACATGCCAGGTGTCTCAGGCTTTGTCTTCTCTTCTCGTGGCTGAAATAACTATCTTGTACCCTATGGGCATGAAAGCCCCACAGGAGCAAATAATAGAGGTGGCTAACAGTTCAGAAATTTATCAAAAGATAATCACTTCTTCTTCAAAGGGAATGGTGATAAGTCATATGCCAATGATCAGTGTCAATGGCAGCATGTTTTTATGCTGATTATGTTCATTAACATGTTATAAATTGCACTTGCAGTTGGCTTCATGCAAATAGAATTTGATTTAACCCTCCATGATTTGAACCGAGGGCTATTGAAGTAGTCTCTCTCTCTCCCTCTCTCTCTCTCTCTCTGTGTGTGTGTGTGTGTGTGTCTGTCTGTCTGTCTGTCTGTCTGTCTGTCTGTCTGTCTGTCTGTCTGTCATGGTAGGATTCTTCCTTAATCATGAATGTTCAGCCCCTCTGGGGTTTTGACTTTAGTTTGGGTGGAAAGCACCAGAGCATGAAGTTGAAAGAACGCATCCTGATTCAAAGGGAAGAGTGCCCTCTGCTGAATTTGCCAGTGTCACATCCTTGCCGCTCCTGGATCATGCTCCAGTGGACTTTGTGAACACAGCTCTGCTATATATAGTTAAAGGGGAAGACGCAGCAGAAAGGGTTAAGCAATAGTGCAGAGATTAAGAACATTTCAAAAGGCTATTCAAAATAAGCTCCCTTCTCAACAGATCAGCTTTCACTCCAGGTTCCTGTGTTACCAGCTGTTCTGACCTTACTGAAGACTTTCTTGCTCTCAGAGTTGAGCAAGCAAGAAGGGAAGATTCAAACTAGCAAAACTTCAGCCCTAAACCAAGCTAACAGTTTCAGTGTTTTCTCCATAGAGGTCCAAGAAATTTGAAATAGTGGTTCACATTTCTAACCATTGCTGGATTGGAAAACTGAATCCAGAACCTATAGATTAAAATAATGCATTACCACTAATTATTCCTTTTTTGCAGTAACACAAGTTACACTAGGGCTGCATCTACACTCTAGAAATAATGCAGTTTAACACCACTTTAGCTGTCATTGCCTCATCCTACAGAATCCTGGGATTTGTAGTTTTGTGAAGCACCTGCACTCGTTGCCAGAGAAGGCTAAAGATCTTGTAAAACCCAGGATTCCACTGGATAGAGATACACATAAAGTGGTGTCAAGCTGCATTATTTCTACAATGTAGAAGCACACTGTGACTGTAATGTAAAAGAATAACACTATTCATTTTATGGTATATGTAGCTTTCTTTTTTTGGCCACTTTTATCATCACAGAGTGCATCTAGTTGAGTCTGTCTAAGCAGTATCTAAGCCTGAGGGCAGGGAACCGTCTAATTGAAAAGATTGTATGTACAGTGCTGTGTAAATTTACAGCGCTTTATAAATAAAGGTTAATAATAATAATAATAATAATAATAATAATAATAATAATAATAATAATCACTACTTGGGTGTGTGCTTTGTACCACTGACCAGTGCCTTGTAGCATTCCATAAACGTCCTTATAGGTAAATAGAAGTAGAGAGCCAGTGTCCCAAAGTGGTTTGACAGTTAAACAGGAGATCAGGGTTCAAATCCCCACCCAGCCATGGAAAACCACTAGGTAATCCAGGGCAAGTGGCAATATCTCTGGCAAATTTATTTCCAGTATATCTTGCCAGGAAAACCCTACATAACAATGACAAAGCTAGATGTAACTCATTACTTGGATTGTTTTGATACGTGTACATCTTATTTGTCTTTTAAAATTGATATGTGTTTTAGTTGATGCCTTTTTAACTGATGTTGTTTGTCTGTTAATTGTTGTTGTTCCCTACCTCAGTCTATGTGGAGAGGTGGGTAAGCAATTATTATTATTATTATTATTTGTTAATAATGAGAAAGTTATGAGTTATAATAAAATGCAACTGTATTGGGAAATAGTTATTTTCAGTGGTCATGCAATGATATCTGACACCATTAATTTAACTAATTTGTTTTAACAAGTAAATCTGCAAGTTCTGCTTCAAACATACAGACCTATGTTATTTGCAAATTGGCCTATTTGCTACTTTCTGTTGCAGGGTACCATGGGTGCAGGAGTCTTCAGTGAGAGACACAAACCATTGCATGTTGAATGATGTGAGCACATGGAGCTGACCAATCACAGCCCTGCAAGCCAGGCAGACATGCTGTCTCAGATATTCAAGATCAGAATGTTCTTATTGTGACTCTGTTTACTGCCGATTCAGTTCTCACTATTCAGTACTGAGAATTAGTAGAGATGGGAGTATATCCATTCTTTCGGTTTTGATTGGCTGCCAGCTTAAATCAAGGCTCGGTCTTTAGTGTCAATTCAGTTTAAGATTTATTTATCATCTGCTCTCTGCTAGGTGTTGCAAAAGTAAGCATGCAAAAGTAAGCATTGTTCCTGTACCCATTTTCTAATAGATGGACATAACAGAAATGAGATGAGAGGAGAGACCAGGATTGCTCTGATATTTTTTTGAGATTGTAGTGCAAGAAACCCAGAGTAGTAAGGAGAGATTTGAGAAGCTAGTAATTCAATTTAATGGCAGGATTCCCTCCTGGCTCTTTTAGACTTGTACTGCCTACTCATGCATAGCCAGTGTGGTGTAGTAGTTTCAGCGTTGGAGTAAGACTCTGGCGACCAGGGTGGAAATCCCTGCTCAGCCATAGAAACCCACTGGGTGATCTGGGAAAAGTCACACTCTCTCAGCCTCTGAGAAAGGCAAAGACAACCCCCCTCTGAACATATTTTTCCAAGAAACCCATGATAGGTAAACCTTAGGGTCACCACAAGTAAGAAACTACTTGAAGGCACACGACACATGCCTTAATTATGAATTTCACACAGGACTCTGGCTTTACTTTTGAAGAGAGTGGTTTGGACTATCTGGAACTTGTCGAACATGGTAAGTCATAGTCAGATCCCTCACTCAGTGAAGGGCAATTTTATCTGTATGTTCATTTAATAGAATTACCGTGGGAAACTGAACAATGATCATACCCACCCACACCCCCAAAAGTGGAAAAGATGCAAGGGCAATTTAATGCACCCAGAGCAATAAATCATTCAATGGCTCTTCAGCATTTGTATTTGTAGGCAAAACTAAAATTGAACTGTTCTTTGGGATGGGGGTGGGTGGGGGTTGAATAAACACAATTCATGTTCTCCCAGGCAACTAGTGATGTCACTTCCTGGTTGTTATAATTACAAGCCATAGAATCTGCTGGGGCTTCATTAAAAATAGCAGCTTAATACATCTGTCAATCTTTTTAATTAGGAAATGCAGACAAAAGTGCATGCTTGCCTCATGTGTCTTTTTTGTGTGTTCGATAATGAAAGTAATAAATTCTGCACACAAGTGAAGGAACCACCAAATGTTCAGTGAGAAGTAGGTAACATTTATTTCAGGTATAACAGGAATGTAGGGAAAGAAGTATATGAAAAGCAAGAATGCAAGAATATTTCTGAAAAGCTGTGGAATCTTGCCTATCAAGTAGTACAGATGGATTTGCAATGCAGTGTTGTAGTTTGGAGTGCTCTTTTTCAGTTTTTCTAGCTGCTTGGCCATCCACCCCATATTCCATTCCATTTCTTCTCCTACTCAAATCTCAGCCTTTTCCTCCCAGCAGCTGCTTGCCATTTCATATCCACTGAGCATGTTTAATGTAGGCTGTAATAGATGGGGACTTCTAACTCACCTATTAGAATTCTTCTCTAATTTTCTTCACTCTGCAAATCTTGGGGTTTTCCTGAATCTACTCCTTGCATGTCAGTGATGCCCCTGCTAAGGATATATCCTTCCACTTAGCCTCCCTCTAGGAGGTTATTCACATTGTGAAAATAATCCAGGATAAATGTGGGTTGAATCTCCATTGTTCACATGCATCCCAAATACACCTGATTAAGTTGGGGGCCCCTGCCAAAACCCCCACTTAATCCGGGGTAATTGATATCATGTTTTCCCCTGAGTTTTTAAAAATGATCCACATCACTGATAGTATGAATAACTGATGTGAACAGACCCAAATAAAACTGAGATAAAGCACCGCATGCCTTGAACATGTTTTGAATACATGTGCATCATTGATACCATCTTTACTCAAATGCTTGCACATGTGAGCAACCAAACTCACAGAGATGTGCAGTTCTATAGTGTGAATAACAAACCCAGAATGTGTGAGTGAGTTGATTCATATCATCACACTAAAAAAATATCAATGCCTGAATGACCCCTAGGTTTTTCGCCCCTGCCCTTGGATAGTTAGTCAATATTGCACATACTCAGTGCCTATTGATCTCTCTTTCCATCCCTCCCTGCAGAGATAAGTGTTCCCACAAATATGGCAGATACCTCTTTCTTTCTGGGTACATATGTGCAGACCCCCTTTCTTGAAAATATTTGATGACAATCGTATAGACTAGTATCATGTAGTATGGTACATGAATATTTAATATTGCATACAGTGATTTTGGAGAACAAAGTTATTCAGCATCTCAGCATGTAAGGCCTTCAATATAAAGAGATGCAGCATTACGAAGGTATATTTGTATTCTTAGTAGCACTCCAAGATAGTACCAGTGATGCCACATCTTGTCTATGTAATTATTTGCAGAAATCTTTTATTAACCTGCTTCTTTTTTTCTACCCATAGTTCCTTCAAGTATGCTTGCTGACATTTGTTTTGGAAACTATAATTGACATGTGTCGCAGCTTGCAGTGAAACTATATGTGCCATTAAATACACCTTAGTATTTAATGAGCACAATGAAGATAGCAGATGCTGGGGGAGGGTGTCACAGGAAGGGAGAGTTTAGTGCTGTCTTTCAATGCTGCATTCTTGAACAAGTTTGCTAAGTAAAGACAGGTGCTAGGTAAAACAACCTGTATTCATAGAATCATAGAGTTGGCTGCACGGGCCAGCCAGTCCAACCCCCTGCCATGTAGGAAATCCAAATCAATGCAATCCCAGCAGAATGGCCATCTAGCCTCTGCTTAAAACCTCCAAGGAAGGAGACTCCATACACTAACTCCAAGGGACTGTGTTTTCCCTGTCGAACAGCCCTTACTGTCGGAAGTTCTTCCTAATGTTTGAGGTGGAATCTCTTTCCTGGAGCTTGCATCCATTGTTCAGGTCCTGTTCTCTGCAGCAAGCAAAAACAAGCTTCCTCCTCCCTCCTCAATATGACTTCCTTTCAAATATTTAAACAGGCTATCATATCACCTCTTAACCTTCTCTTCTCCAGGTTAAACATCCCCAGCTCCCTAAGTCGTTCCTCATGGGGCAAGGTTTCCAGACCTTTCACCATTTTAGTCGCCCTCCTCTGACACACTCCAGTTTCTCAATGTCCTTTTGAATTGTGGTGCCCAGAACTGGACACAGTATTCCAGGTGGGCCCTGACCAGAGCAGAATACAGTGGCACTATTACTTCTCTTGATCTAGACACTATTCTTTATTGATGCAGCCTAAAATTGCATTGGCCTTTTTAGCTGCCGCATCGCACTGTTGACTCATGTTCAACTTGTGGTCTACTTGGACTTCCAGATCCCGTTCACATGTAGTTTCATTCACCAGGTGTCCCCCATCTATATCTGTGCATTTCATTTTTCTGCCCTAAGTGCGGTACCTACATTTCTCTGTGTTGAATTTCATTTTATTAGCTTTGGCCCAGCTTTCCTAGTCTATTCAGGTCATTTGAATTTTGATCCGGTCCTCTGGAAGATTAGCTATCCTCTAATTGGGTGTCATCTGCAAATTTGATAAGTATGCTCCCAATTCTGTCATCCAGGTCATTGATAAGATGTTGAATAGCACTGAGGCCCAGGACAGAGCCCTGTGGGACCCCACTGGTCACTTCTCTCCAGGATGAAAAGGTGCCATTGTTGAGCACCTTTGGGTTGGCCAGTCAACCAGTTACAAATCCACATAACAGTTACCTGTCTAGCCCACATTTTTACAAGCTTGTTTGCAAGAATGTCATGGGAAACCTTGTCAAAGGCCTTACGGAAATCAAGATATACTATATCCACAGCATTCCCTTCATCTACCAAGCTTGTAATTTTTATCAAAGAAAGAGATTAGATTTGTCTGGCATGATTTGTTTCTCTGAAACCCATGTTGACTTTTTGTGATTATGGCATTGCCTTCAGATGTTCACAGACTCTCTGTTTAATGATCGGCCAGAATCTTTCCTAGTACTGATGTCAAACTAACTGGACGATAATTGTTGGGATCCCTTTTTTCCCTCTTTTTGAAGATGGGGACAACGTTTGCCCTCCTCCAGTCTGCTGGGATTTCTCCTGTTTTCCAGGAGTTTTCAAATATGATTGCCAATGGCTCCGATATACATTTGCCATTTCTTTTAGTACCCTTGGATGTAGTCATCTGATCCTGGAGGCTTAAATTCATTTAGATAACAAGGTATTCTACTCTACATCTCTAGATAGATTTAAATTTCAAACCAATTCTATCTGAGTTCTACTCAGGCTTCAGAACTGATTCAGATGTTCAGAGGAGTACTTTGACCTTCTCTTCTCCTTCTCAGTGAGATTTTTTATTTTTAATTTTTTTGTAAAATCTCTATGAATGGAAAATCTCAGCACATTAAAAGGAAGCAGAGGACGGTGTGTGAATGACAGCTTTGGGATTGATAGCTCTGTTTTCCAATCAGGGAAACTTAGTCACATGACAGAATGAAGTAGAGCAATGTCTTTCTGATGCTTTTCAGATATTTATTTGCAAGTGTTCATTGTCTGCTTATTATTAGGAGAAGCAAAAGAGTCATATCCCCCCAAATAGTCTCTTTGATGCTGATAATTGCTTCTGGTTTACGTAATTTCTTTTATGCTTCCCGTTTCTTTCTTCAAGATTAAGCATTTTCTAAGGTCCAGTCCAAGTCATTTAGGTCAGATAGTGAAAGAAACCTCATCAACCTTCTGGAGATAGCGTTAACCTCCTGACATACAAATTAGCAATATTCAAAAACAGTTGGGAGAACACTTCAGTTTTTTCAGGACACTCGGACACTGCCCTTAAAGTGACTTGCTGTTGTTGGTTAAATGCGTGTCAAGTTGACTTTAAGTTATGGTTGAATCCATGATGTGGGAACCTCAAAGTCACCCTGTCATCAATAGCCCTGCTTAGGTTGTGCAGACTCAGGGCTGTAGTTTCCTTGATTTATTCCATCCATCTGGAATGGGGTCTTCCTCTTTTCTATGGCCTTCTACTACTTACTAACCATTGTTGTATTTTCTAGTGAGTCATGTCTTCTCATAATATTGACCAAAGTATGACATATCATTTTAGTTATCTCAGCTTTTGGGGAAAGTTCAGGCTTCATTCACTCTATTATCCATCAATTTGTTTTTTATAGGTCCACAGTATCTGAGGAATTCTCCAGCACTACATTTCAGATGAATTTCTCTTCCTATCAGCTTTCTTCACTGAATGCAATGCAAAGAGACTCTGACAGAAATTAGAGCAGATATCTACACTCCACTTGGAGCAACTGATCAAGTACTGTATTTTCTGGCATATAAGACTACTTTTTAACCCAGGAAAATCTTCTCAAAAGTCGGGGTCATCTTATACGCCAGGTGTTGTCTAATAGGGCAGGTGCTGAAACTCTGAGCCGGAATGGAGAATCTGTGGTCGTCACATATGGTGGGGGCCCCCCCTCAAAAAACAGCTGCAGCAACATCCCCACCATAGCGATGATCTTATGAAAGCAGCTACCGCTTTGGATAGTCTTGGAGACGGGAGGGTTGAGAGGCAGGGAGAGCTGACCAATCCAAGCAGCTTTGTATACAACAAGGTTTCCTGCTGAGTATCTGCATGTCATAAGCATTTGAATTAAAATTACCATATTGAAAATCAAATCTGAGTTTTTTTAAAAATTTATTTGGTGTGCGTGGGAAGAGGTGTATCTTTATATGGTGAGTATATCCAAACTCATATTTTAACTGGAAAATTGGGGGGGTCGTCTTATACGCCCGGTCGTCATACACCGAAAATACGGTATGTTAAAGGAAAAACAAGGTTAACTCAGACCCACATGTGCTGGCTTGTTGAGAACTGATTTTTCTCCTAGCCTCCTTAAAAGATGCTGAAAATGCTACTCTGTTTTGCACCTTGGAGTAAGGGAAATGTGCCAAACTGGGAGGGAATTCAACTCTCACCTCTTAACTTTTCTCTGTTCTTGTAGATTTCTTCTTACTCATTAACAGGATCAACAGCAACATAATAGTGCTTTAGGTAGGGTGCTCAGAGCATGGAAATAAATATATTACTTTCTTGTGATAAATACAACAACCCTATATGTTGAAGTGGAATTACCCAGAGAAACTTCTCTTCAACCACTCCCAGATTATTGAATGGCCGCTTGCAGGAGATCCATCATATTACCAGTTTAGACAGCTTTAAAATCTCTCCGGCAGGCCTTTCCTGAATGGTAAGCCCAGCACCACCACGAGTCCATCGCCCACTGCAATTCTATCAACACACCGCCCATCTTTGTATTTAATGGAGTATTTTATACTAATTTGTTTAATTATTGTTTTTTGGGGGGAGGGTAGTACATATGTAATGTACTGTATGGCATCTTTTAGCTGTAATCCGCTTCGAGTGCCCGTGTGACAGAGAAGCGCGGGGTAAAAATAAAACTATTACTATTACTATTATTATTATTATTATTAATCTCCCTACTCCTATTTCTGTGGAGCAACAGAAAAAAGATAAATACAACTACAATAAATATTATAGCAGTGGAAGTATAACCCAAAAATCTCCCTTTGTGCTTCTAAGCAATTTGAAACAAACAGTTTGGTACAGCTTGGCAAATAAACTTGCTATTAACCTTTGAGGAATGCCTCTTGAACCTTGCAGAAGTTTTGCTTTCATATGATACCAGTAATGTGAGGGTAATAAAGTTTGAGTAAATAATTGTTTTAATGCCAGAGGCGAGATAAGAAAGCAACCTACCCCCAAGCTTCATTCCAGAGATTCTGAGACTCACGAAATGCAAAAAACATTGGATAAACAACTTCTCCCTTCCACTTTACCAGGTGGTTGAAAACAGCATTTAATCAATATGTATTTTGGTACAGTATCTTCTCCTTGTGAAACCTCAGGGAATTCAACGTATCTTGTAACAATCAACCATGCTTCTCTCTATACTCACCACAATCCAAACTCAGGTTGTTTTCTTCTATAGCAGACATAAGGACATCCTTTCTTGGTATGAGCCTGCTTGTGTAGTAGAGATTATATCTGAGGATCCCTCAGGTTCCCTCGCCATTGGATGTAAGACAAGTGCCAACCTGGGGCAGACTCTTTCACGGATGGTGTACTGCTTGTGGAAACCCAGCACTTTGCAAACATGAATATATTAACACTCTTCACTTGCATAATGCAAAGTAAGCAGCTATGGTTCTCAAGATGTGAAACAAACAAACAAATAAAAACCTTTTGCAAGATGACACAGATTTATGTGATGTAGCCACTGAAACCTAAACCACCGGAGCCAGATGAATCAAAATGAGGAGCCCAAGCCAATCTAATGGTGTGCTCTGTCCCTCCTGTAGCCCAACCCTTAAAAACAGCTTTGAAAGAGCTGGAAAAATGCTTCTTTCAAATGCCAGGAGAGAACGGCAAGGGAGAGGAGGATAAACTCTGAATCCTACTGTGGAGAGCTGGCAGAGATGGGCCAGCCTAGAAATAAGGTTTGTCTGTATCTTGAGTAATTAACCACAGTACTGACATTTACAAATAGGGAATAGTAAACTTGAATATCTAGTTGCTGTTTATGAATAGAATAAAGTGACAGTCACAAAGAGTGGCAGGATCTCAAAAAAAAAATATTTGGAAAAAGTAAACGGTCTTTTGACAAAATTGGTGGCAGCAGTGGGGGCAATAAAACCCGTTGTGCTGTCACTTGGAAAAAAAATGAGGGGTGAGTGGGACTCATCATGACACCTACCACTAGCATCATGCTGGGATTTAGATTCCTGACCTAATCCTGGATCTGCTTCCAGTCAGAAAAAACAACATAATTCTGCATATTCACAGTAACAATCTATTTTGTAGCGCTGCTGTTCTTGCAAGACAGAGGAGAGTAACAGACTTATTGGAAGAGAGTGATAGCTTCTACATTCTAAAACTGCTGGCAGAAGTAATCCAGTTTTGAGACCATTAACTGTCTTGGCAAAATGCAGGGGATTCTGGGAACTATAGTACCAAACTCTGGTTACCACAATAACTACATTTCCCTGGATTCCGTAGCACTAGGACCAGGCAATTAAAGCAGTCTCAACCTGGATTATCTCTTAAGTCTGTTTGGACCTAGATTGCAGAATTAATGCAGTTTGATTCCACTTTAACTTCCCTGGCTCAATGCTATAGAATTCTGGGTTTTGTGAGAATTTACTTTCACCAAGGTTTGGTTCCAGACTTAGGCCCATTACAAATGGGCCTAAAAGTGCGTGCTGCCGCGCATGCTAGGGTTAGAAATGGGCGTCCTTCTGGACACCCCCAACCCTAGCGGAGCACGCACAAAATGGCGGTGGCCATTTCACCACATGCCACCGCCATTATACGATGTCATGACCCGCGGCGCCTCATAACGGGGCGGCCAGGGTGCATAGTACGCCCTTCCGGCCGCAAAAGGAGCTCAAAACAGAGCCTTTTTGCTGTTTGCGTCATTGGGCGCAGCCTTCAGAAGGCTGCGCCCAGTGACGCAGAGGAGAAAGGGGCCAAGTGGCCCCTTTCTCCTCCTCCCCGCAGCCTGGAAAGCGGCAGATTGGGGCCTCAGCGGCTGCCGCTCTGGCTGCTGAGGCCCCGATCCGGCGGGGAAAGGGGTGGGTGCAGGCCGCCGCTTTTCGGCGGTTTGTAACCTGCCTTAGTATGTTAATTGCATACCACTTTCTTAGTGTTGGGATAGGCAACAGTCTCCTGTCTATGCCAGTGAAGGAGAAGTAGTAGAACAGACTGGCAGCTCCTTGGTCTGAACAGTGGATAATGGGCTTTCTAACAAGACCTGGGATGAAATTAAGCCTTAAATGCAACAATGCATTATGTAACATTATTTTTAATGCAGGCTTTGTGCTAAGAAAAATAACTGTGCATTCTACATATTAGAAAGGATTCTCTGTTATTTTTCTGTGCACTGTACACTGTAGCAACCTCTTTAATTTGAAAGGAAATTTAATAAGTAGTCTAGGTATCTCTGTAATAGTAGGAACATGTATTCCTAAATGAATATTAAAAGCAACAATATGTGAACATTTTACACTGCCATGTTCCAAGATAGAATAATGGATATGTCTATTTATTTGGGCTTTCAAGATATTATGTATAGTTCCTATAGAATCTTCTAAGGTATAAAATGCTTTGCAAGCTTTGTTTCCTTGTATTCTGCATTTGATCAGGAAGAAAGAAAAGTTCAGCTTGTTGCAATGACCCTTCCACATTCATTGTAATCCCTGCTCACTCCATCTATCAATGTCAGAGGCTAGGGCACTGGTTTTGCCTCTACTGTAACCCCATGACTGAGTGGGGAATCAAACTCTGGTCTCCAGAGTCATAGTACAATGTTCAAATCAAGCTGGCTCCAGTATTGACACTTTGTTGTTGTGTGCCTTCAAATCATTTCTGAGTTATGACAAGCCTAAGATGACCTTTTCATGGGGTATTCTGGGACTGAGAGTATGTGATTTGCCCAAGGTAATCCCTGCTTCAATCACCAGCTTGATTCCATTTGATTACTTGGTCTCCCGAGTCCAATGCTTAAATCATTACAATATGCTGGATCTCTGGTAAAGACACTAGGACCTTATAATGCAACCTTTATTGGTTCATATGCAGAGGACATCCATGAACAGCCCAAAATCAGTGATGGCGAACCTTTTCAGGGTCACATACCCAAAATATATATTTTTTCTGGCACTGGGTACTGCCTGGTGCCAGGTGCAGGAATTCCACCTTCTAAGGCAGGGCTTCCATCATCCAGGGGCAGGGCTTCTGGGGCGAGACTTCTCCCCCTACCCTTTCTCCAGCCTCCAGCTGTCTCTGAGAGACAGCTAAAAACCGGGGAATGTGTGGGAGGGGGAGCGACTGATGCACACCCTTTTCAACAACGACTACTAAAAATGTGGCATTAAAAATATTGTTTAGGGTCTGTCATAATGTTTTTTTCATGGACAATGTTGTTGATCACAACATCTGATAACATTATTGGGCAGGACCATTTTTGTCATAGTAGTGTAGAGGTTTGAGTGTTGCCTCTGGAAAACAAGGTTCAATTCCCCACTTGTGCATAAAAACCTACTGGGTGATCTTGGGCAAGTCATACTTTCCCAGCCTCAGGGGATGTCAATGGAGAAGAAACATGTCAAGAAAATGCTATGATATGTTCGCCTTAGCAGTGCCATAAGTAAAAAAAAAAAAAAAAAAAAAGGTCTTGGAGGCACCCAGAAACAAAGAGTTTTTGCAAATTCAACAGAAGAAACTAAAATCTTGTGTGTAGATATTCCTCAAAAATAGGAAGGAGGCAGATTAACTGAAAGGTTGACTATTGTTCTCCAAAGAGTTGTGTTGAAAGATCTAGACATAGTTTCATCTAAAAAGTACTTTGTGACTAACAACTTCCCAGAATCTAGCAGTTTGCCTGAATTTACTGTCATTCCCAGCCAAGGTGTGCTAAGGTGAGCCAGTACTTATTTTAGCATTCTTTAAAGGGCATCATGTCTGTATTAGTTCTTGCAGGTTTCCGGTGCCCAAAACAGAAGGGAAAATATTATTCTTTATGTTCTGAAAATAGCACGTCAGACATTGGATGATCATAAACATGTCATTTTATTTTAAACTATGCTTTTAAGATTTTTTTTTTAAAAAAATTGAGAAAAATGAGTGTAAATAGCAAAACAAAGTTCCACACTGATGAGAAATCTTTAACATGCTTTTCAACAATAATTGTTCAGCAATAGTGGTCACACACAAAACCTTTATTATGTGAAAATAATCACCAAATGATCACCCATTCCATTTTCACAGTTATCCCATTCACTTACCTCATCTTTTTGAACAGAGTCAGTACTATCTTCTGGAAGAACATAGGTCTATTTTTCATTGACCTCTTTAAAAGTATAGCTGCATTAGTCTGGATCAATATGCAAAGAGATCTGGTAGCAATTTTGAGACTAAATAAGGGTGCACCTACAGTGACAGGAAAATCCAGTTTACCTTTGGATTACCCTGATTCACAGTGGCTGCTTGTTTACATACACCAAGACAAATCTGGAAGAACTATTCATGCAGTTCACATCCAGGTACAATACACTGCAGTATGCATGACCATTCCTGTTTTTTAATTCTTCTCCTCTGCCCCTAATGCCTGTGAATGTGTGTATTCCTGAACTCCTTCTCCTAGCCTCACACTGATGTGGCTATGGAGCACACTCTACACACACATAAAAATATCCTCCAGATTAAAGCCATGAGGCAGTGAAAAGGTCCAGATTCAGCTTCAATTGTTCTGTCATTTGGACAGCTTGTTGACCTTTATAGACATGCCATAAGAGAAAGAAATTGGTAGCATAAGCTTTCATAGACTTAAGTAGCATTAAGTTTGTGAAAATTTATTTCTTTTAGTGGTGACACACACAGGCAAAATAGTGGGGGGGGGGGAGCAAAAAAGTGGAAGTGCAACAACTCCAATGCATGTAATTACAACATACACAAACCATATGGTCCAACAGGGGGTCAGGGGTGAAGGGGGTTGAAGGAGGCATGATTGTGCTTTGCCAATCATGCCTCCTTCACTTGGCACACTGATGCATCAATGCCTTGTACCAGCGGTGCATCACATGCGGAACTTTGTGGCTGATCAAAGCAGTGGTCAACTAATGAGATCGCACTGGGGAGGATGTTGTAGGTTATTCGAGATTTCAGGTGGTGTGTTTGTGCAACAGTGTGCATGCATGATGGGGAGGCGACAATAAAAAAAAATGACACAGCATGGCTTGATGCTGCACTATACAGACTGCCTATGGGTGTTTGGCCTGCCTTGGGAGTGGATGTTCAGACAATGAAATTTCAACCCACTTTCAAAAAATCCAGGATCAAGCTACTTTTTCCTGTCCCTCTGTTCTGGCCCTTAGTCTCAAAGGTCCTAGAAGATCCCTTTGCATTCTATTCGAACAATGGTGGCAATACACGCCACAATGGTGGCAATGCATACACTTGTTTAACTATTGAACTCTCCCTGAGTGTGGTCAATATCATACTATACTATTATAGTATTATTATTCCACTTACATTGCTAAGGCTGCCTCCTGTGTGGAATCTAGAGTTTGTAGTTTAGTGAGACCTAAGAGCTCTCTAGCTGGGAATTCTAAATTCCCCTCCCTCAATTGCAAATCCTAGGATTCCACAGGAGGCATTCATAGAAATTAGTGGAATAACAGTACTGAAACAGTATAGTGTGAGATTTCTGTGGGCTGATTGTATTTGTGCACATTCTTTCCAAACTTTGTCTTTTTACCAAATACTTATTTTATCCTTTATCCCCTCCCCACACCTCCTTTCAGTTTAATTTAACAATGTAACCAGGGAGAACATGATGGAGGAGAAATTTGAAATCTGTTTTGGAAAATCATTAAAAGTCCACAGTGATTCTAAATGTCCAGTTATAAAACTCTATGAAGTAGGAGACAAACAATAAGACCAACATTCCATCATTGGCAATCATAATCCCCCTAGTTGGCTTAAGAGAGTCACGTTGCCTTCATGGGTGGTCAACAGACCCCATGTTCACCATGATAGGCCCTGTGCCATCTTCTCTATTCAGAACTAGAAATGCTGATAGGTCAAAGGTGAGGTATACTTCCTATTAATTGAAAGTAAAAAATGCTGGGAGATGAACAGAGATAATGATGATTAATGAAATGACTAGCTTTTTCCATTCACGTTCCTATTTATGGCTCACTCAGGAGTGAAGTGACAACAGAACTTTCCACCCACCTTACTTCAGCATGAAGATTATTTGCTGAGGAATAATGCCCCTATCCAGGATGCTGATAAGAAGGCAGATATGACATGAAGCAGCAGCCAGTTCAGCTATAAATCTTGCCAAGTTGTTTGTTTCTAGAAAGAGAAAGAGAACTTAAGCAGGCTAACACACGTTATTTATCATACCTGCTTAGGGCAACGTTTTCCTTGTTAGTCTTCATTAAAAATTTTGATTTGTTCTTGGAACCCATATTGGGCACTGCAGAATGAAACAGAAACAAAACCAGAAACAAATGGGCTTAAGAATCAAATGATGGTAGAGTCGAAACTAAAAGAAGAAGCTAAGGTTGCATATTGGATGGGAAAATGAGAATGCTGATGTTCAAGTGTTGTTCCCACCGTAGAATTGCTCTTATAGGGATGTAAATCCTTGACTTGCATATGGACAGGGATACTTATAAGAATTTCCCCCCACCATGGGGCAAACACACAAATATTCCTCTGCAGTATTTGCCCCATATTTGAATGCCCCAAAATTTTGCAGAGAAATTAATTTGTCTAGAAAACAATTGGTGTTTTTTTTTTGGAGTGAAGGGACTCAAAAATATGTTTTCTGTACAGAAAACAGGCTTTTTGTGCTCCACAGAATAATTCCTCTGCAATATTTCAGGATATTCAAATACAAATAATGAAGATGAATAATTGTAAAGTATTTGGGCCTAAAGGCCCAAATCTGTTCTTAGTAGCTAAGCAGGGTCAGCTCTGGTTAGTACTTGGATGGGAGACTGCCAATGAATACCAAGTGCTGTAGGATATATTTCAGAGGAAGGAACTGGCAAAGCCACCTCTGAGTATTCTGTGCCTAAGAAACCCCTATGAAATTCATGGGTTAGCCATAAATCGAAGAGACTTGAAGGCATATACACACATACACATTTGTCTCTGGTCTGGTCTTCCCAACAGGGTTTCCCAACTGTTGGGGGGGAGGGTTCTCCCTTTTTCACCCTGGGAATGAATTATAATGAATATTTTTCCCCATCCCTACTCCTTTGACTCTCCCATCCAAGGAAAGAATTATTGTAATGTGTTACCTTCAGAAATATTTTCAGTTTTTGCTTTATACATGCTAATATTTGCAAGCACAGGGAGCAGGTTTGTTATGAGTCAGACCTCTGGTCCTTCTCATTAAGTATTGTTTACCCTGACCAGAGGTGGCTCTGTAGGTTTCAGACAAGAGTTTTTTCCAGTGCTAGCAAGAGATGTCAGGGACTGATCTTGGGACCTTCTATGCACAACATTTGTATTCTATCTAGGGATGTATTCTTGTCCTGTTCATTTTGCCTTGCAAATGTGAAATCTTTGTTCTGCATATCTGTTGAAATAATAATAATAAATATAATAATAATAATAAGAATAATAGGATTTTATGAACCATAACTGCTGAATCAATGCATATGTACCAGGATATATGCCACAGTGCATATGCTGAGAGCCAGCATGGCATAATGGTTTGAGAATTGGACTATGACTCTGGAGACCAGGGTTCAAATCCATTTGACCATGGAAACCCACTGGTGGACCCTGTGCACTCATATTCTCTGGAGCCTCAGAGAATGGCAAGGACAAACCTCTTTCGGAACAAATATTGCCAAAAAAAAAACCCATGATAGAGTTGCCTTAGGGCCGCCATAAGTCTGGAAGCACACAAAAAAGTGCATGTGCTAAAATATAATTGTGTGCACCTTAAGTTTTCTGTACCAAAATGATGCTGAATCAGCGCATGTGCAACATGGATATATATGCACCAGTACCTATGCAAAAAGCATAATGTATGCATTTATATACATCTATGCGTATTTGCATGTATGTATGCATATTTCCTTTACCTAAGGAATATTCCTTCTTGGCATTACAGTAGAACGTGTTAGAGACTCTCTTCCTGACAAAGATGTTTATCACACTAGCTCTTAAAGAGGTACTATTCCAGTGTGACTCCTCTAGCAGCCTCCTGTTGCATGCTGGGATTGGCAGTTTTAAGGAGCTGAACTTCTCTGCCTGAGAATTCTAAATACCCCTCCTTAAAACTGCCAATCCCAGCATGCAACAGGAGGCAGATAGAGGAGTCACACTGGAATATACCTCTTTAAGAGCTCGCTGATAAACACCAAAGAGAAGCACAGGGTGTGGCATAATGGGCAAGCTGTATTTTTTTTTGCTGATCAGTCTGAGTTCAGTTGCCTTGTCAAGGTCAGGCTGGCCAACCACTCCATGGTGTCTGGGAGGAATGCCCCCATTCAAAGGGTGTCCTATACTTGACCAGATGATTGCTTGTGAAGGTACAAATAGGCTGAGGTGTAGTGTTTGCATTCATCTTTTCCAGGACAGGTGGGGACAAAATGAATCTTGGGGTTACATGCAGCTGCAAGGCGTTTTAAATCCCAAGACCCTATCTCTGCCTCAAGACCCAATTAGCTTTCTTAGAACCATCCAGGAGCAACATTTTTCCTTTCAAAGAGGATTAAAAGAGGTGTCACACCCCTTAGGGTGTCATTGGTGTTGTCTAAACTCCAGCACCCCCTTAATGACCACTACTTCTCAAACATCTGTATTTGGCAGAAATAGGCTGTGGCATTTGCGTATCGCTTTAAAAATGCTGAAGAGATGGCCTGAGGAGTGGGAGGAGAAAGGAGAGGCAACAGTTTGTTTTTTTAAATTTAAAAAAAAATCTTTATATTTTTCCCAGATATTCATTTTAATCACATTAAACTATCTATATATAAACACATTTATTTCTGTGCATAATATGGTAATTTAAAGATAATTTTAGTATTGCCAGTTGTTTAAGATACAACTATTACCTTTAAATGCAGTGATAAATGGGAATTACAATTTAGAGTAAATTAGTAAGAAAAAATTACTAACAATTCTGTATGGGTAGTTTGGAAGGAGGTCAATGAAGGGATGACATCATGAGTTACCACATCTGGTGAAACCAACCCAGTGACGCTACTGCTTAAAAGTGGGTCCCTACATGGTAGATCTTCAAAAAATACCCCCCCCCTTTCAACACCATAAATGGATTTCTGGACATTCTGGTTTTGTTTTTGTTGTCCCTCATTTTTGGGCCTGTCTAGCAGTCGGTGCACCCCCCCCCCCAAGCACAGGGACATAAACATCCCTCAAGCCACAACCCTTGTTTTAGAACCTTCTCTCTTCTTTCCTCAGCTGTCCAGGTTTCACTAGGTCAACAAAAAGCGAAGGAAAGGACACCTCTAGTTTGGGTTGTTCTTAAGCCAAAGCCTTCTATGACACTCATCATCTTGACTCTTCCTGAAGTCCCTCCAGGCCCCAGACCACCTGCAGTCTTAGGAATTTGTTCCAGTTATGCATAACTTCTGTGTTAATTCTTCAGGTAATCTGATGACGAATCAACAATGAATTTTAAATGTGAGAGAAACTTGGGGTTTAGCATAATACATTATTACGGTACATTTTAGTTGACAGTGTTATATAAAAGGTTAGAAATAAGGTGACAGATTCCTGCCTTGGAAGCAGATGGAGTCTTCTTTATTTCGTAAAAGAAATATGATGTGCTCCTTGTAAAGTAATCTTCCTGCTTGCATCAACCTCTGTGTGTCAATATGTGTTCTTCTACATCTTCGTTTCTTGCTTCCTTTCTCTCCTCTGCAGCAATCCCTCTAATATAAGCATCCCCCATTCTCCTTCCTCCCAATTAAGCCCCAGATTTCCGTGATAAGTACAAATGAGAGATACTTACTACATTGTTGTTTGTGTGCCTTCAAGTTATTTCTGACTTATGGCAACCCAAATGCAAAGAGCCAGCATGGTATAATAATAATAATAATATAATAAAAATAATAATAATAAATATAATAATAAATATAAATAAATATTTATTTATAACTCGCCTCTCCCGTTTGAGGATTGAGGCGGGTAACAACAAATCAGTATCAGTAGTGGTTTTAATGTTAGACTATGACCTGGAAACCAGGGTTTGATTCCAAGCTTGACCATGAAACTTTAGGCAAGTCACTGCTCTCAGTCTCCGGAGAAGGCAAGCAAACCTCCGGACAAAAGAAGGTTCAATTTAGGTTGCCATAGGTTGGAAATGACTCAAGGCACACACCATCACCAAAAGAGATGAACTTATCAAGGTTTTCTTGTCAAGTGTCTTCAGAGGAGATTTGCTATTGCCATTTCTGAGGGTAGAGAAAGTATGATTGCCCAAGGTGACCCAGTGGCTTTACATGACCAAGCCAGGATTCAAACCTGGTCCCAGAGTCATAGTGCAAACCTACTACACCATGCTGGCTCTATACAGTGGGCATCCCCACACCAGGATGTAACCCAGTTGTGGGGGCAGAGTCAAAAGGGCACACCCACACCTCCCTGTCCAGCACAGCTTACACATGGGGTAAACCACACCAGGCAGGGAGGGAGGGGTGCCCTGGGCCTCCCTTCCCTTCCCAGCACAGCTTTACATGTAAGTAAACCTGTGCTGGGCGGAGGAAGGGATGCCCTTGGCCTCTCCTCTCCTGCACGTGTCATGATGTGCAGCACAGAGGTGTGGGAGGCACACAGCTTGGTGTCACCCCTTCTGGGATATCAACCCAGTGTTTGTTCACACCCCTTATTGATGCTGCTGGCTCTATATGCATTAGTAAAAGTGTGCATACCATTCCAACAAGATGGGACATCTTTATTTACAAAGATCCTTGGAGGAAATGGGTGAATGCCTGCGGACATTTACAAAATGCCATATGTTAGTTATTAGCAGATCTGCATATTTTTTGGCCCTTGGGTGCTCTGGAACATTTCGTTGTAGAGCCTTGCCCTAGCATTGAACTAATGACCTATAATACTGTATATTTCTGTGTGTACATGCACACACAAACATGAATGGTGTGTATTATTTATATGGAAACTCTGTAAATTAAATCTGCTAAAAATCAACCTTACAATGCCCTTCATGGCGATGAATGACATCACAAGATATAAATATTTGTGTCATTGTTGGCTAATGAAGAGCTGTGGGGCAAAGCATTCGGTTCAATCTGGGAGTTAGTTATTCTGAAAACAGGAACACAATATAATTTTAAATTATTTAATTAAATATTAATAAAGTTGTTCTTTCAGTGTGGTTCACAGAACAATTTAAACAAACCAACACAATAAAACAGTATAACTATGAATTTAGAAGCCACAAAACTCTTTCAAGCATCTCACTAAGAAAATACAAGAAATGAATCTAAAGAATCAAATACAAATGGAAAATTAAAATGCCTGGCCCAGAAAATGTTTTAATTTGGCACAAACAAACAAACCCAAATCATTACCTGGCTTTGAAAATTTGGGGCACCACCATGAAGAAAGCCTTCTCTTTTCTAATACGTAATGTATCAGATCATGGACAGTTGAGAGGCAGGGTCATGGTGAAATTTGAAGGAAGTAGAACATGGCTAGAAAGGTAAGATCCTAAAAGTAAAGACATACAACTGGGCACTAAAGTCAGAATTGTCCAAGCCATGTCATCACCATGTTGGCTGGACAATGAAGAAATCAGATAGGAAGAAAATCAGCTCATTTGAGATGTGATGCTGGACAGAGTGTTCAGAATACCATGGACAGCCAAGAAGACAAACAAATGGGTTCTTGAACAGATGAAACCAGAACTCTCCCTGGAAGCAGAGATGATGAAACTAATGCATCGTACTTTGGCCATGGTATGAGAACATGGCTCTCTTGAAAAGCCTGTATTATTATTATTATTATTATTCATTTATTTGTATCTCACCTTCCTCCGAATTAGGTGGCTCAAGGCAGCTAACAGAATTTAAAACAGTCTAAATTAAACAGATAAACTTTTAAAATACAAAGTTTAAAAGCAATTAAACAATTTCAAAGATAAATTCAATTTCAAAGCACTGCAATGCTTGGGAAGGTGAGGTTAGTGAAAAAGAAGAAGGCCGCCAACCAGATGGCTAGATTCAATTGAGAAAGTCATGAGCATGAATCTACAGGACTAGGTAGAGCAATGGAGGATAGCAAGGCTGAAGATATCTCATCCACAGAGTTGCCATGGTTTTGGGGCTGACTTGAGGGCAGGGACCAGCATAAAGAAGCAGTCGGGGCACCAAAAGGTAGGAAAACAAAGGTGAAATAGTGGACACTTTTCTAGATTAATGTGAAGGAATCAACCGGGCTGGGAATGACAGAAACAGAAGACTGGCTGCAGTTGTTTGGGGTAAGAAAGACAAAGGAGTCTTCATATAGGTTTTTTCATTTGATCACTGTGGGAGACACACATCCTGAAATAGTCTCAGCAATGGCTTCAGTGTCCATTAAAAGATACAGTAATAGCCTCTTAATTGGCACAGGAAACTTTCACTTGGAGGCCTGCATTCTTGGCTAGCTCCATCTGATGCTTGTTGCTCCATCAATGCACTTTATTTTATTAATGCTTGACATGGTTATATCCGCAACCCACACCTGGAAGAAAGAGTTGAGACTGTTGGTGAAGTACACAATCATAGAGTTGGAAGAGGCCACTTCCAGTGAGTTTGGAAGCAAGACTGCAGTGGTGTCAACTGATCACAATAAGGGAATCTGCAAGATTGGCTCAGAGTTCAGGTATACTATCTAAAGCAGAAGATTCCTCACAACCTCTTGGTTCTCACTGAAATTGACCCAACCCTGAGCTGTCTGCTTTTGTCAACTCGTTGGTTTTTGAAAACTCAATTTTCATCCACCCAACAAAAAACCCTTCTCATCTCATTTTTCCCATCACCCTTATAATATATACTCTTAAAGGTAAGGAAAAAGGGAAGCCATTTTTTTTTTTAGTTTATTAATTCCCACTTGGAGCCAGCAAATGTTCTTTGGTAAGAGCTCAAAGTTCAGTTTTCTGAGGCAGAGGTGAAGCCTCTTTACGGTATCTGTGCAGAACAACAGGAGGATACCTGGATGCTAAAGTACTCCTTATTTCTGAGCAGTCCTTACTACTTGTCCCCCCCCCCCGATTAATCTTAGAAAAAACTAAACGATCACACTCTAACCATGAAGATAAACAAAGATAGACAAAGATTTTTATAGATTTTACATTAAAGAACCAGCTTCATTGCTCTTTATTAGCATAGGTGTCACACTTAATAATTAATAATATTTCACCATCATCATCATATTGTCATTGTCATCATAGTCGTCATCATCCACCTTTTTCTCAGCACAGGGACCTAAGGCTCTTTTTAAAAAAAAAGGAAGAAACAGATATAGATAAACATTCTCATCACTAAAAAATCCATAAATTAAAATACAGTTTAACTTTAATACACTTAATTGTAATTTAAAAGTATATCCATTTAAAAAACATAAAACAAAATGAGCAAAGTAGTATGCTCTTACAATTATGTTCAGTTCCATTATTATTATGCTCTGTTTCCTTATGCAGTCAATGCCTTTTGACAGTGCCTAAAATTGCTTCTCATTTTATATGTCAAAGATTAAGATTCTTCCAAATGTATGGTTGATTACACATAAGTGAGAGCCAGTCCAGAACTTTCCCCCCAAAATGTTTGTAACTTTGGAATTTAATTAATGAGTTAATTATATTAATTTTGGAATTTAAGGTAATGGTAAAAGTACAATTTAAGCCTATTGATTAAGATAAATATTTATTAAGCTTCCATATTTGTTAGGAAATTTCTAACTTAAATTGTAACACAATTGATTTTACAACTAATTCCTATCACTGACCTCACAATACTGGAGAAGGAAGTCTGTTTTCTCTCTATGTCTGTTTTGTAGGTTCTAACAGCTGATGGGCAGCTTCACGATCACCACTTTCTTTTTTATGATTCATGATCTTTAAGCCAGACATTGGAAAAATCATTCAAACATGAGGAGGCTTTGGGTAGAGAGGATTACCCACTGGAAGCCTTTCAGACAGAAGACATTGCAGTACAAAGAGAATACATTGCCATCCTAGGCAAGGGCTGTACTTTTGCCACCATTTTTCTCCTTTACTATTCAGGGGAAAGGAACAATTTGCCTCCAGTCCTTTTCCATGGAGAGAACCTGCTCTTGTTCTTCTAGTGTGGTCCTCAAATTTGTGTACTTTAAAGGTTTTTATGTAATACTCACAAATTCACTTGTCCACCTAGTTTCTACAGTGACAGAATAAATATGGGCAGAGGTGCTGAAACTGTCAACTGCTTCAGCAGGGAAATAACTACAATCGGGATCTATTTTTAATCTCAACCCAAATTTCAACCTGCCATTTTAATCGTGTATAGGTACCTTTCTTCTTCTGCCAAATATTGATGATTATAATGATACAGTACTGTTGTCCAGAAAACTATTACATCAAATTATCTTCCAAGAATGTTTGTTGAAGCTTTGCTGTACTCAGCCTAAATGTATCAATGCATTTGATGAGAGATATTGTGTACTTTCCTGTACATGGCATGTCCTTTGCCAGAACAAGAGCCAAAAATAAATCATGTGAACAAACATTTCTTAATTCCAATGCAGAACCAAGTTACCATAAACAGATTGTTCCTTAGTAAACAAACTTTTTAAAAAAACTATATGATCTATATTCTCCAGAACATCAGGGAACTGACTATTGCCCAAATCAATCATCATATGGATACTAGCAGCTAGAAAATCCAGAAATACCTAAGGCAGTCCAAGGAAGGTTAAGACTATGGTTAACAGGATATCACACATTGGGTAATCAGTGTGTGTACTATGTGGAATGTTGACCTGGGAAAAACAGGATGAGATCCTTCCCTACGAAGTCCCTGGGCCACCATCTGGAAGGTCATTTTGAGCCTGGGCCAGCCATTATCTTTCTCATCCTAGTTTACATGGCAGAGCTTCTCCTGATAATAGATTGGATTTGAAATTGGCTTTCTATAGGTGGAAAAATTCTCACTGTAGAAAATGCCTATGCCTGGTTTTTGGAGATTCTCTCCTCCCATACTGGATCACAATGCATCCAATTTAGCAGTGCCCCTTGACCCTCTGTGAATTGTCTTCAGGGAGCTGCAGGACTGCTGAGGGGAGGGGCGGACAAGAAAGCTTATTTTTGCTATGTCTAGCTCTTACCCAATAAACTAACATAAGGCCGAAGACACACCGGCCAAAAGCGGTGTGCCGGTGCTGAAACTAGGGTTCCAGAGTGCACAGCAACCGCACGCTCCAGAAGCCTAGTCCATACGGGCAGTAGCATCATGACGGTGTCCTATCCACATGGGCACTGCCATGATGATGCCACCGCCGTGCAGCATCTACATCTACCAATGGTGCACTCGTGATGTACGCAACGCACCATGAAAGAACCTGGAAGAACTGGGTTCTTTTTACTGCAGAGGGACATTGCGCAGTTTGGCGGTTGTGGCGTCTTTCTGCAGTTAAAACGGGTGACTCCAGCCCACCATTTTGGGGCGGTCTGTACTGCCCCATAAAACAATAATCATGCACACTTCCTTGAATTCCTTCCAAGGAAGGGTAGGATAAAAATGTAATGCCTAAAAAGAAAATGACAAAGTGTCAGAATGAACACAGCAAACTGGCCTACCTCAATCAACAATTCCTCTGACAAAGAAGCTTCTTTTCACAAAATCTTTTTATGCTTGTCCAGACCCCCTTTGTCCTTGTCCTCTGTCTTGCTGAGAGGGTTAGAGTTTTTTTTGAAACAGTATTGGCACTGGGATAATAGTGAAATAGGGTTGGAGAAACATGGAATTCTGGTATCAGGCTGCAGCTGTATATCTGCAGTAAACAATAAAGCTTGAGCTGGGAAATCGTGACATTCTTCTCTTGCTGATCCTAAAGTATTATTAATTAATTAATTAATTAATTAATTTGAAGACAAAGGCTTTCATAGCCATCATCCATCTTTTTTGTGGGTTTTTTCAGGCTACGTGGCCATGTTCTAGAAGACTTTATTCCTGACATTTCACCAGCATCTGTGGCTGGCATCTTCAGAGAATGCTTGCCTGGAAAGGAGTTTTGTGTGTGTGTGTGTGTGTGTGTGTGTGTGTGTGTGTGTGTATAATGTGAACCTGGGAATATAGGAGTGATATGCATGCATATTGTTGTGTTGCTAATGGCAGGCCTCAGGGTGGGAGGGTATGCAAAAGAGGATTAGTGTCTGCTTGATTAGTGCTCATTGTCTGCTGGGAAACTCCTGACCCTGGGAGATTTCTCATTTGCATTTGCTGAGTGCTGATTTTGCTGTTTTGCAGTACTGGTAGCCAAACTTTGTTTACTTTAAGGGTTTCCTCTTTCCTGTTGAAGTTGTCCAACTGTTTGTGGATTTCAATGGCTTCCCTGTGCATCCTGACATGGTAATGGTTGGCATGGTCCAGAATTTCAGTGTTTTCAAATAGTGTTTTATGCCCAGGATGGTTTGTGGCATGTTCTGCTGCTGCTAATATTTCTGGCTGGCCCAGTCTGCAGTGTCTCTTGTGTTCCTTGATTCTTGTTTGCACACTGCGTTTGGTTGTCCCTATGTAGACTTGTCCGCAGCTACATGGTATGCGGTAAACTCCTGCGGCTGTGAGAGGGTCTCTCTGGTCCTTGCCTGAGCGAAGCATTTGCTGGATTTTCTTTGTCGGTTTCAAATGGTTTACATTCTCTGAAGATGCCAGCCACAGATGTTGGCGAAACGTCAGGAAGAAACTCTTCTAGAACATGGCCATATAGCCCCAAAAACAATTAATTAATTAATTAATTAATTAATATCTCGCCCTTCCCCCAGGGCTGGGACTCAGGCCAGCTTACAATATTAAAAAACCCATAAAGTTAAAAACATGCAAAAATAGTATATCAAAATAGAATTCAACTACTACAACAATTAAAAAAAATTCAATACTAAAATTAAGTACTTTAAAAAGATTAAAATGCTTTCTGTAGCTGTGTGTGCTCTTACAACAGGCATTGTAAATAGCAGCTGCCTCCAGTACCTATTATTGAGCACATGTGAACAACAAAACAGAAAAAAAATAGATAAGCCTATGTCACCAACCATCCCACAGCATGTTAAAAAAGCTTAGATCTGGTCTCCAAAAAGATAATCATAAGAAAAATGGAAGATGGAAAAATAAAAATAAAAACATCCCTGGATACATTTTAGAAGAAGCTGTTAAAAGATCGCCAGAAGTTTCAAAATGTTTTTGTTTATTTATGCAAGGGTTGCCTGACCTGGTTATTTCATTTCACATGTACATGTTAAATGTGTTAAAATCTTTTTCACCAGAAAATGAGTTGGTTCAACTGTCTCTTCATTTAACCCACCTCTTGCCACTCTAGCAAGATAAGTCAGTTTTTTGGCAAGTACAATAAAACATACATAAAGAGCAAGAGATCATGAAGATTTTCCAAACACTATCACCAATCTGGTAACATTTACCAGCATGGAAATGAGAGAACTGTGTAATTGCTTCTCATTTTATCTGTCAGAGATTGAGAACTATAAAATCTTTCAAATGTATGGTTTTATTACATACATCTGAGGGCCAGTCCAGGACTTTCCCACCAAAATGATTGAGTATGATCACTTTAAGTGTTCGGGGAGGGGGGGCATGGTTTGCCATTTCAGGCAATGACAGCATAATCATATCTCTCAGCAATCTCAGTGCTTAATAGCGAACTTTTAAGAGAGACAAAACACATTATGATGGTGACTAAATAGCAAAAAAAAAAAACCAACAAACCCTTAGCAAGTTGCTATGACATCATAAATCAGCAAAAGACATTTGAGAGATGAGGCAGAATTGGTTGGTGAAAGCAAAATTACCAACCAAAATAATGGAAGACATGGGGAAGGTAAGATGGCCCATGAAGAAAGTAAAACTGCAAGTGGTAGAGGAGATAAAAAGGTTTCAGAAATAGTGGACCATTTAAAACAAAACAAGAATTCTAAGCTAATCTTGCTAAGCAGTTAAGGCCATAAAAGGGGAGCTGAAGAATCTTAATATACAGATGAGTGATATAATCAAACATAATCAGTCTCTGTCTAGATCAGAGAAAATGCATTAAAATTATTCATAAATAGTATTACTATCTTCTTACACTCCATAAGATCAATAATGAAGTGCCATTATGTTGGTAACATTGTGGCAAGATAGATGATTGGAATCCTGTGTGGCTAAACTTCCTAAAAATTGGTAGCTTCTGTGAGGATATATTAAGTTGGATAAATCAAATATTGGGCCAAAATGTCTATTTCACATACAAGGGCACTAGTATTAATTCCTATATTCAAAAGTGAAAATGAAAATCTACCAAATAAAGATCTTTATCTAAAGCTCTGATGGTAAGTGCTGAAATGGTCCAGGAGCCAGCATGGTGTAATGGTTTGAGTGTTGGACTACAACTCTGGAGATCAGACATTGAATCCTCCCATATAATCCTTCCTGCACACTCAGGTCCTCTGGGATTAATTGACTGCAGTAAAGAAAAACTAGACTGGTGATGACTTCCCAGAGGACCTTCTCAGCTACCGCTCCAAAAATCTGGAATGACCTGCTGGAGGAGATTTGTCAGATCACATCCCTTGATGCTTTTAAAAAGGTAATAAAAATGACTTTTCTGGCAGGCCTTCCCAGACTAACCTCTGCTAGAGCAGAATCAACTGCCCATGTTAACTTACCCCCCCCCCCCCCATTATTTCCTCATTAATGTAATACTGCAGTCACTCATTGCTGAGTTGTTTCAATTGATGTTATTCAGTTAAATGTTTTTACTGTTATTACTTTGTATGGACAGGAGGGAGGTTAGAAGAATGAGAGGTTTCGAGGATTGTTTAGTTATTATTGTGAAATTGCATTTGTATGTTTTCCTTTGTTATTACCTGCCTCGATCCTCAATAGGAAAGGCGGGATACAAATAAATATTTTATTGTTGTTGTTCTTGTTGCTGTTGTTGTTGAATCTCCACTAGGCCATGGAAACTCACTGGGTGCACTTGGGCAAGTCACACATCCTCAGCCTCAGAAAATCCCATGATAGGTTCTATGATGTGGCACCTAAAAAGGTCAATGCAATTCTCTTATTTTGTTAAGTTTAATTTTTGTTAAAATAAATCAAAGCTGACTACAAATATTGTGTCTCTAATCTTCTAGCAGAGCCAGTGGGGTGTAATGGTTTTAGGGTTAGACTATAACTCCGGAACCCTGGTGACACAGTAGTTAAATCCTGATACTGCAGCCACAATGTTGTGTGAGTTTGATCCCAGGGCTCCAGGTTGACTCAGCCTCCCAATCTTTCATAGGTCTGTAAAATGAGTACCAAGCTTGTTGGCGGAAATTGGCTTACAGATTGTAAACCACTTAGAGAGTGCTGCGTTCACTATGAAGCAATGTAGAAATGTAAATGCTAAAATGCTAAATGCCAGCTCAGCCATAAAATCCACTGTGTGACCTTCGGCAAGTTGCATGCAGTCCGTCTCAGGGGAAGGCAATGGCAAATTTCCTCTAGACAATTCTTTAGGAAATCTCCATTATAGGTACACCTTAGGGTTGTCATAAGTTGGAAATGACTTGAAAGCACACAGCAGCAACAACAATGTTCTAGCAACATTCAAAGTAATGTTTAGCATGTTATTTTTTTTTAAAAAAAATCCCCAGACTATGCTTTCACATTGGAAGAGAGTAAAGACTTTAATATAACAGAAGATGCTGGGCACAATGTCACTACTTGCCTTGAATGCTAGTTGGAGGTATCTGCTTCTGTCTAGACCCAAGTTAACAGGTTCTTTAAGCTTTTATATTAATGGTTAATCAGCCAGATGGTGTTTGAATCAGGAATGTAATAAAGAATAAAGAGTGGGCAGGAAATGTGCAACAACCCTGATGTATAACCTTCAGCTGTTTGAGAACATGGCAATTGTATGGGTGAAGTATCCTGCTCCATGTGGTATAACAAATTAAGTGATATATAACTAAAGTATAATTTAAGGTTTCAAAAAACAGATGTCATGTTACATCTCTTCGCAATGAGCAATGCTCAAGCTGGTTATGGAGTGTTCTGAATGACAGCTTATTATCGCATGCATGGTACCGAGCGGCTGGTGTGCATGTCTAGGAGTCTGTGTATAGGGAAACTGAGTATTTGGTGCTTTTTTAAAAAATTCGTTTTTCATTATGTGCAGTTTGGTTTCAAAAAAGTAGACTGAGAAAATTGAATGTGAGATCACTGTGCCAAAGATGCATCGTGATGCTGCCTGCCATGCAGTGGGGTGCACAGCATGGCATCAGCATGACACTGGCATGGGGCTGTGCGGTATGCGGTTGTCATGCCCCCACTGTGCCCTCATGTTGGCATTTCTTGCCAGTCTGTTGAGGATCTTAGTCTGAAATCTTGTGCACAATTTACATGTGATGTTGTTGTGGTGTGTGTGCCTTCAAGTCATTTGTGACTTATATTGACCCTAAGGCATTCTATCATGGTTTTTTGTTTGGGCAAGATATATTCAGATGAGGTTTGCCATAGTCTCCCTGAGGGTTGAGAGAAGGTTCAAAATCACCCCATCCAGTGGTTTTCATGGCCGAGCAGGGAATTGAACCCTGGTCTCCAGAGTCATAGTCCAACATTCAAACCACTACGCCCATGGTATTTACTTCTGATTGCCAGTAAGTGCAACACTATTTAAAGCATATCATATGGAAAGAGAAGTCAAGAGAGGGAGGGAGGGAGGGAGAAATGAGAGAGAATAGAATAGAACTTTATATATCAATGTTACTGGTTCAGGAGATTAAAATCTTCCAAAACTTTTTAACCTCTGCTATGCTAATCCTCTCATCTATATTAATCTCTGAGGGTTGTTGTTGTTTCCAAAAGTATGCCAGTGTGTAGGGGGGGGGGGATTCGGGAAGCAATAAAAGAAACTGCTGCTGTACTATTTAAACTTGGAGAGGTAATAATAGCCCAGTTCTCAAAATATAAGTTGCATCTCTTATAGAAGCTCTGGCGCAAACAAAACAGATGTCAATGGAAATCACACCCAGTTACTTCCTCCACCAGGCCTGCAGCTGCTCCTGCCTGCATCCCAACTTTTCCCCCTCCCAACAATTTTTTTTAGAGTTCACCTGTTGGGGACAAGCAAACTTCAGGACATGCACGTTCCCTTCTCTCTCCCAATCCCCCTCCCTCTTTAAAGAAAAGTTGTTTCAGATATTTTGGGGAGATCGAGAGTTAATGTCTACATTGTGGAAATATTGCTGTCCACATTGTGGAAATAATGTACATTTTGGAAACATTGCTGATGTTTTCCTCAAAGGTAGTGAATTTCCTTCCATTTCTTGTAATTCCTTGAATTCTTATAGTGACAGGATGTGCTGGAAAGAAAATACTTTTCATTCCCACTTATTTAGTAATCAATTTTATTTTGCAAATAATTCTAGCTTGGAGTTTGGCCAAGAGTTTAGGGAAATACCTGGCATTTGGAACGGACAGAAATAGTGTGATGGCTATAGCAAAAGGAAAAGCAAAGGGGGTGAATCAGTTCCAGACTGGAAAGGGCAAGCATGTGCAGATAAAAACAAGGATTAAAGGCCAGCAAACCTACATTTGCTCTGGACAGTGACCAGATTTCTCCACCCAGTCTAAGGCTTTACCCCAGGATTCTTCCTGATAAATTAAGGCTGTCTGTTCTGTTAGAAACCCTTCTCTCCCAACCCCTCTCTCCCAGTTCTTTTTCTGTAACTCCAAAACAGAGTGCCCACACATGCCTCATGCTCTATATACGCTCTGGTCATTAATAGCATATCCATTGTACTCACCAACACAATCAGAGTTTGTGCCATCATTGTAACTCCCCCCCCCACACACACACAATTCACATGGGAAACAAGAACCGAAATCCAACATGTTGGGTTTGGTAACATTGCGGTTTTACCCTCTTCCTGTCTTTAGACCTCTGCACTTACATAAATTTGCTCCAGAATGTTTCCCAGCCTCCAGATTAGGCAACATCCAAGGGTAGCCATGTTGGCCATTTAACCAATCCAATCAAAAATCCACCAAACAGTGATACCTTGTTGGCCAACCAAAATGCACAATATACATTTTTCTCCTGTTTGGTTTGTAACACATTGCCTGATGAAGAAGCCAGTGAAGCTTCAAAAGTTTGCACCATGTATATTGTGCATTTTGGTTGGCCAACAAGGGTATCACTGTTTGGTGGATTTTTGATTGGATTTTCAGATTAGACATTTAGGGTTTAAAAAATTTAAATGGTGGGGAGAAATGCAGTTATGCTTCTAGAATGTTCTTCTGGGTAGTGTTGGATATTGGCCCAGGTGTTTGATCCCCATGCAGTCTTTTCCCCAGAAGATTCCCTAGATTTTTATTTTATTTTATTTTTGGCAACATCAGCAAAGTTTTTGGCAGTGGCAAGTTGTCAGCTGCAGAGGGACAGTGTTCCTTAAAGTGTTCTGAAAGAACAGGAGGCCAATGTCTCTCCCTCACCTCTAGGACTTTGACCACTTTTGTTCTAAAGCACATCTAGAGCTACATATCCTGTAGCTGGAAATACTTGCTAAGTGGACCTGATCCTTAAAGTTTCAACATTTCCTAGGATTCGAGACTCATGTGAAATTTTGGTGTCGACATAGCAGATCAGTTTCCTTTATACTGAAACAGAAATACCTGAGACAAACTATGCTAGCATACATGCTGCCAATTATGTTTTGAAACATTCATATATTTTTTGCTGTTTATTGATATAATTTATGGTTCATAAACTCTGATTGTTAAATCAAGAGAAAATAGTGATCATCAATAAAATACAGAGATTATATCCAGTGTGACAATCAGAGATAGGATTCCTTTCACAATTGCTGCTCACAGTTCCTCTTCAAGAGATTGCTAACGGCAGTGGAATGGAAATATAACTGCTGTGCCTTGCTTGACAGAATAGATTCCCCACTGCTCACAGTGGCTGATGCCTGGTAAGGCAGCATTGGGGACTTCTATGATTCCAATATATTACCTATGATTGAATATTAATTCCTGCATAATCTCTACACTATTGAATACATAGGGATCATGAATGTGAATAAATTGTGTGTGTGTAACTCTGGATTAAGCATTTGTAACTGTGATCTTGTATTCCAGCCATTATTTTATGTGCAGAAATGCTTGCACCCAGGGACTTACTCTGAGAAAATTCTGCATGTAGTATTTTTACACAGAAAACAGCATTTCTGTGTATATTATTTTATTTTCAGAAAATGCTGTTTTCTGTGCAGAAAATGTTGTATTTGGGGACGAAGGGGCTTGACAGACGGGCAGCCTGGAGCTGCCTCTTTTCTCCTGGATTGTTGTCGTGGTGACCAGATGCCATGACAACAATCCGCTCCCTATCTGGAGGAAAAAGAAGCTGCCTAAAGCAGCTTCCTGAAAGGGGTGCCATTATGGCGCCCGTGCACCATGATGATGCCCTTTCTGGCCAGCGCTGTTTGGACGCTCTCATGCCCGTGCATCATAATGGTGTGCAACGTGTAAACGGGGGCGTCCCATGATGGTGCAAGGGCAGCAAAAGTAGAGCTGGGCATGTGTGGACGCCCAGCCACACCTAGCCCTAGTTTTGGCCCCAGGCTGGTTTGTTAGGGCCATATTCTGCATAAAATTGTGGTGGTTTTGCACAGAAAACAGTTTTTCCTGCATAGAAAACAAGAATTTGTGTGCATGAAATTTATTTCCTGCCTTGAATCCTGTTAAGAAAATCCTGTTTCCTACACAAAAATACCATGTGCAAGTTTTGTGCAGAATAACCTTGAACTGTGAATATTCTCATAAATCCAGCATTTTTTTTTTGTCAGTGTTTCCTGAAACTTAAGAAATACTTTTAAAACCATTTTTAAATATATTTTTGAGTATTCTTTCCATCCATCTCAGAAAAAATCATCTGTCCTGACCTGGAAGTTTCCTTGCTGCTATGGAAAATGGTTGGCAGGATGAGCGCATGAAAGAGAATAGAGGTTGAAAGAGAAAGGGGAAAAGGTTTGCTTACCTACATGTGACTTCTCACTTGAACCCAGAAAACCTGTTTCTTTAAAAAAACTATAACTCCCATAATCCACCATTATGGAAAGTATAGATTTAAAAGCATCCCACTAGCATAATATGGGCCCTAACAGATCACCTCTAAAGGTATGTGGCCCTTGAAATTACAAAGGTTATCCACTCGTGTTGTACAAGTTATTAATTATAGTGGATTTTTGAATAGGCCAAGAGCTGCTCTCCCCAGTGACCTCAAGTAAATAATAACTTTCTCCAGTAAAACTCAAATTTCTTCCAGTCTAATGATGAAGGCATATAATCTTCTGGAAAGATTTTGAAACAGTGTTTCTACTTAGGAGATGAACCCAATTTTAGAATATGTTCTTTTGAAACAGTGTTTCTACTTAGGAGATGAACCCAATTTTAGAATATGTTCTTTCCCACTCATTAATGGAGCAGTCCTCGGGTACACTGGCACATGTTCCCAAGCAAAGTGCTACCTACTAGTGATTGCATGAGTCATGATCTCATAATTAAGAAAAACATATGAAGTGTGGGATTAGATGTAGAATAAAAGAATCTGCCACAGACAATCGTGTTAACGTGGCATGTCCAAAAAGCTCTAAATTAACCAGCTTCACTGACAAGGCATTGATCCAATTGCTGCAATTTAGATCTTAAAACTGATGTTATCATGCTATATTTTGAATAAATCAATTAGGAATTAACCACTTTTAGTTTAAAATCTGGTAAATTGTCTTAGGTTGAAAACACACTGCAGAAATAATCCAGTTTGAGATCACATTAACTATTCTAGGTCAATGCTAGGGATTTCTGAAAACTGTAGTATTTTGAGACATTTAACCTTCTCTATCTATTGTGGTGCCACAATAAACTACAATCCCCAGGATTCCCTAGCAGTTTGAAATTAGATTATTTCTGCAGTGTATTTTAGACTTTAGAGTAAGGAATGATAGATGAACTGAATTCAGTATGATTTGACATCTGGCAGTTGACTTACAAATCCTGGTGTATACATTGGATGAAATTTCTGCTAGCTTCCTGGAGCATGGCCTGATGTTATAACCTAGTATCACTAAAATACACCATGTTTGAGAACACTTATAATTAGCACATGTGTTCCCATCTATGTGTGTCACAATATCATGAGCTATGATTCATCAATAGCCTTTGTTTTGGTTGCAAATGTATTAGCTCTATGCATATTAATCCCATTTTGGAAGAAAAGTGGAATATAAATCCAATAAATGAATTCACAGAAATTAAAACCTAATTACCTTACTTGTAAATTAGCTTACTTGCTGTTCACCGCTATGATCTCTGGAATAGCGGTATATAAATAAAATAAATTAAAATTAATTAAATTAAAACAACACAGCCATGATTTCTGAATCCCAAACTACATCGTTCACAAAAAAGAGTTCACTATGGCAGCTGAACAAAAGGCAGGTCCACAAGCAAACTTCCGGAAAATGTATTGTCTTGCTTTTCTAGTACTATCAAGACCCCATTTGTTAGTTACCAAAAGAAAAGAAAAGAAAGAAGATAAAAAGGTTCTTCTAGTAAAATGCTGGCCATTGGTCAATTCACAATAATAAGTGGGATGGGTAGAGGAGAGCTGTCTTGATTACTAAGAACTGGAGCATGCTGTTGGCTGACTCTTTCTACCTCTGGTAGGGAATCTGTAGTCCAAACACCATCATTTGTAATGGCTGGCTATCTGGCTGAGGCTAATGTGAGTGCAGCCCAACAACATCTGGAAAGCCATAGGCTGCCCATTTCTATTCATCATGGTTGCCCATTGTATGGTATCACATCCAGAATTAAATCGATCAATTTGTTTGCTTGTATAAATTTCTGTTTAGTGTAATGTTGCACATATCATACATTGTCTAAACAGACCTGTAGATAGTGCAGGTCAGTGGCTGTGGTGTACAAAACAGCCAAAAATATGCTCTCAGAAAAAATATCCCTCCCCTTTGCCCTGCTTTATCGCAACAGAGTTAGATCCTATAAAGATCAAAATCGATTCCCAATGGGAACGACGGTCATATACCCCAATCTGTGATTTGTATTAAACTGTAGTGGGAATGACCCCGCTGAAGAATCTCAGTGTCTGAATGAAAAATGGTGCAGAGAGGAATGCGGCAGATTATTATTATTTTTTAATTAAAATTTTTATTATTTAAAAAACAATACACAATATATACAAATCTCCAAAATATAGATTTACATATACATATACATAAACAAACATGCATACCAAACATATACATTCACCTCCAAATGGAATTAAATTCCAAGAAGAGTGTTCATCTTTCCCCTTACCTTGTTTCAAACCCTAACCTTCTCCTTTAACCTTTCCACATACTTTCACTTCAATTTCCTTCCCTCCTACCCATCTCTTCCTAACTTCTATCTCCCCTTCTTTACCTACATACTCTAATCTTCTACATCTACTGGTTCCCTTAACCTAATTCCTAATTTTCTTCTCCTTCTTTTGGATCCCCTCCTAACACTCTTCTTATGTATCTTTCTTCTTACTTCCCTTTCCATTCTAACACATTTACACATTTAACAAAGACAATTGACTTCCTTCCACCAGTAATGCACAATAATTCTTTGTAGTGACTTTCTTCTCATTAGATTTACTTAAATGTGGATCCTCCTTCCCTTTAGTAAGTCTCTAACTTCCTTTCACTCTAGAAATTCTGAACTTTAATAGAATTGTTATAAATTCAATACTGCTATTTTTCCCCATTTATTTTCCAAGAACTTAATCACATCTATCCATTCTTCTTTAATCTGATCTTTTGACTGTTGAATGTGGTAGATTATTAAGCACTGGTAAACATTTTGAGAAAAGTTTCAACTACACACAATAGATGGACAATATTTGAACCAGAATGAAATCAGACGATCAGTCTAGTGGAGCTTACCATTAAATTGGTGGCAAGTTTACCTTTAAACTAAACTCATAGGAAAACTGAAAATAGCTTGTTGAGCATCTGGTTTCATCCCTCAGGAGAAACGTAACAATCTAATGATCCACATATGAATGGTGTGGAAATAATCCATGAGCATAGCATTTAGCATTTTAGCGTTTACACTTCTATACCACAATAGTAAAGTCAACATTCTCTAAGTGGTTTACCGTCTATAAGCGAATTGCCCCCAACAAGATGAGTACTCATTTTACTGACCTATGAAAGAATGGCGGTCTGAGTCAGCCTGGAGTCCTGGGATCAAACTCACAATGTTGTGGCTGCAGTACTGGCATTTAACTAGGCTGCATGGGACAGACCCTGATGGCAATTTGGCAGCGATTTCTCTGTGATAGGATCTAGTTGCAATCTGGATTAGCACTGAATTGTGGGAAGGTAAGCGGCGTTTTAACCCCATGAGATAGGGTCCTAAAATGGGTCTATCACAGAGATTTCCTGTCAAGATTTCTTCAGAGGAAGTTTGCCTTTGCTTTCCTCTGAGGCTGTGAGAGTATGACTTGGCCAAGGTCAGCCATGCTGGCATTCTGAAGATAGCATGTTGAAAATAATATTTTAGATCTGGAAAATGTACAGATGATGGCAATTAAATAACAAGGGGACTAGAACAATTCCCCTACTGAGGAAAAGTTATTATACTAAGAGCTGTTCAGTTTTCCAAAAAGGTATATAAGGAAGACAGAATACATGCACATGAAATTATGCGTGGTACAGAGGAAACAGATGCAAAGATCCCCCCCCCACTTCTTTCATATTACAGAATGACCCATTGTATCCATGGGGGGGGGAGAGGATACATTCCCAGTCTTACTGTGGAAATGTGAAACTGTGAATAACAGTGAACTCCATTGAAATGAATGACTTCTGGTGGAAGTTGACCCCAGCATCCACAGTACTGGTACCTGCAATTTCACTTTCCCATGTCTAAAAAATATTTTTCTCTCTAGGTATTTCTAGGTCCTCCAGCATAATTCTGTGATCAACTTCTGCCAGAAGCATACCACAGAATCATGCTGGAGGACCTAGAAAATGCCTAGAGAGGACATGTTTTTTCAGATGTTGGTAAGTGGAATCACAGGTACCAGTCCTGTGGATATGGGGGCTATTTAACCTCATAGTTAAATTCTAGAATTTGCTCCCACAAAATCCAGTGATGGGAATAAATACATTCATCGAAAAAGGTCTGTCAATGGCCGCTAATCACAATGGCTATTACTTCCAGTATTGGAAGCAGCATACTTATGAATCCTAGTCACTGGAAAGCATGAAGGTAAGGTTGCAGTTCAACACATACCCTGCTAGTGGACTTCCCATTAAATCATCTAGTTGGCCACTGTGACAGTAGTGCTGGATTAGAAACACCTTGCTCTGAACCAGCAGGAAGCTCTTTAAACAGAGGCTAGATGGCCATCTGTCGGATATGCTTTGATTGAGAGTTCCTGCATGGCAGGGGGTTGCGCTTTTGTGATTTCTTCCAATTCTATGATTCTATGATTCTTTACATTCATATCAATAAAGCCCACATAAAATGGCCAGCATTTCATGGGAACAAATGCCTGAAAGGGTGTTAAAGGGTGGGGCGTTGTTTGGTTGCCTAGGAGAGGAGCATTCAATTTTTTTCTTTTCTTTTATTCTTCAAAGTATTTGTGTTGACAGCATAACACATGTAAATGACATAAAATCAGCTTTCTGCCTCTGCTTTGAGGAAAAGGCTGAATCATCAGCAAGTGTCAAACTAGTGCATCTTTTATTTATTATTTTAAACAATGCAGATTGCCAAAGACAGTTCCTTGATTAACCTCTTTATTTCATATGTATCCTGTACTCCATGCAGGGAGTTTAGAGCAACATTTTCTTCTTGTTTCTCCCTGACCATATGGTTAAATACTGGTCTAGACTTGCTTAGCTATAGAGAAGGCATGTTATCTCCCTATATTAGGAGAAATGAGAGAAATGAGAAAATAAATAAATAAATAATCTGTAGCTAGACCTAGAGCAAAACTAGTTCATATGGAAGTAAACTATATTGTGGCCATCATGTACATTAAGGCAGTGAAGGAGCAGAAGTAAAATCATGATATACTTGTAGATCTTTGAGTGGTGTGGAATAGATCCAGGGTGCATCTACACTCTAGAAAAAATGCAATTTGACATTACTTTAACTGCCATGACTCCATTGTACAGAATCCTGGGATTTGTAGTTTTGTGATGCACCCCAGCATGCTTTGGCAGAGAAGGCTAAAGACTTTGTAAAACTACAAATCTCAGGATTCCATAGGATGGGGCTACAGCACTTAAAGTGGTGCCAAACTGCTTTATTTCTACAATGTAGATGCGCCTCTACAAAGGTCCTAATTATTTAACCATAACAACAACAAAAATTTCCCTGCCCCCTGCTCAAAATTATATTGTTCAGCTGAAGAGAGCTTGGGATAACCAGCAGTAGATTGTTGCATGGAAGGGTTGTGAGCATTGTTCAATTCTTTAATTTCATGAATGTGCTCCTTAAAGTGGGCCCTGATGACTGGATCTTGCTAGTGAGAGAAAAAACACAAATCCAGAGCAAGTCTTGCAAGCCCAATGTAGCCTTTCTAACTCTGATGTAGGACACTATTTATTTATTTAATTATTTTGATATTTATAAACCATGCAAACCATGCAAGATGGGATTCACAGGTCACTGACTTCCTTCTACAGTTATAATCTCTGCTCCTGTACACAAGAGAAATAAATATCAATGACTGATAGCACAACACATCCTATGTTAAGTCCCATTGAATTTAATGGAAAAAAGTCCTTCCTCAGTGCTTCTTTTGAATGTTACACTGAGTGAAATGTGTCCTACATTATTCCATGTTTTCACACCTTTGAGGCATATTCCCCATAATAAAATAATCATCCTTCCTCTTGTGCCAATGGATGCTTTTCAGATCACCCAAAACAGCAAAATCTACCAAGTCTTTTTAAAACCATCTTGTTATTCCCACACTACCTAGGTTCATTTTACCCTATTCAGCAGTAGTTTGTTATTGTCATTTGAAAATACAGCAGGTGTTGCCGCTCCCCCCACATTGTGGACTGGCTTGTATTTCCCTGAGAGCAGAACTCTTTGTTCATGTTGAGGTGTGTGTGTGTTGTTTTGTTTTCTTTTTTCTTTCCAACAATAAAGTTCATTTAGTAGGAAGAGAACTCAACTCCACAATACCATCCATGAATCATTCTGAAAACAGCTTTGCATGCTTTTTTGCTTCCTTACCCAACTCCCCTCTTTTTCCCCCCCAAGGCTATGCCATATCAATTGAATCCTCCATCCCCAAAGCCTTCTTATTACCCTACTCTTTGTGTGTAGGATTATGAAGCAGCAACTTTGTCCATGCTTCTTTATGAGCCCTCTTTGACAATTACATTGCTTGCTTTCTTGTTTGTTTTGTTTGTTTTGCTTATTTGTTTACTTCAAATTGGCAACAAGTATGCACTTTCCCCCCTTCTTCCTGGCTGCCACAGGTTGTTTTGGTCTCCCTCAAGATGGGGTATCATTTCCTGCTGTTGTTGAGAGCACCAGATACTTTCCTGAGCATTGTGAAAAAGATTTCTGGCATTTATCCCATGTCCAGCCTGACTCACAAAGCTAAGTGGCAGCAACTCAATTTGCATTTAGATGGTAAAAGGGATGTTGTGTTGTCAGATGCATTTGCATGAGAGTTAGTAGAGTGCACATGGGGCTACAGAGAAAAGGGGATGGCAGGATCAAGTTGAAACAAAATGTTCTAATACTGTATATACTTGACTATAAGTTGACCTTTGGGACCAAAATTATGGACGTTAAATATGACCCACAGATAAATTGAGGGTAAAATTTAGGTGTATGTAACAAAGGATGCAAAGGATGAAGCAACGGAAAAATTATGCCAAAGGACTTATAAAATTCCAGAAGGCATAATCCCTCATTCTAAAAGCTGGATGGAGGAGGAGGGAACTGCAATAAATGGTGGCTGTGTGATGTATTTAAAGCCATAACTTTACAAATTTGGGAAGTTGACGAACTATATTCTTTTTACACCAGCTAAATATTGGGGGAGAGGGGGTATGCAAACATTTGAAATGTTTCCACTTCCTCTCAAGTAAGATTTGAAAAGCAAGTAGCACCCAGAGCACATGTATTTGAGATTCATTCTTTAATGGATTCCAAAATATGTAGGAAGAAAAGAGTGCTTGCTGGTCAGAGATAGCTGTCTGAGGCCCCCTATGTGTGATGCTATGGCCATGGCATGCAGGCAGTACAGTCCACCCTCCATATCCATGGACCTGCCATGTGCGGATTTGAGTATCTGTGCATGATAGGCCGGGGGGGGCAGTGTCAGAGGAGGAGGAAGGAAGAGGATGAGCTGCAGTGAGAGAGGGGGTATGAGGAGGAGGAAGAGGAAGAGGAGGAAGGACAAGGAGGAGGAAGAGTGGTAGTGATAGAGGGGGTTAAGAGGAGGAGGAGAAAGAGGAGGAGAGAGGAAGAGGAGGAAGGACAAGGGGGAGGAAAAGTAGCAGCAGCAGTGATGGGAGGGATAAGAAAAGGAGAAGAAAGAAGAAGAAAGGAGGAGGTGAGGAAGAGGAGGAAGGAAAAGGAGGAAGAGCCACGGCAGTGGCAACAGGGGGGGCAAAGAAGAGAAGAGGAGGAGGAGGCAGGGAAGAGGAGAAAGAAAAGGTAGCCCCCTGCTGCCTGCCATGGTGAGAGCGGTGAGGCATCGGGTGGCGGGAGGCAAAGTGCCATTGTCCTAAATGGTGGTGTGGCCATGTGGCTGCACCACCATTGAGTACTATGAGACTTGAGCATCTGCTGATTTTGGTATCCCCAAGGGGATCCGGAATGGATTTCTCCCACAGATACCAAGGGTCCACTGTACAGTCTCAGGGATGTAGCCAAGGGAGGGGTCCGTGGGGTCTGGACCCCCCCCCCTTCCATTAGATACAATGAATGGTGCACACTGCTGTGCTGCCATGCCCAAGCCCCATTATAATGGTTGCACTTAGTCTGGGCCCCTCCCCTTTCCAAAATCCTGGCTACGTCCCTGACAGTCTGCTCCTCTTGCCAAACTACCAGAAGTGATGAGAACTGCAATTAAGTTTCTTCTATTTTCACACATTTTGCCTTGACCGCCCATTACAAGAAACATTGGAGTGTCTATTTTCCAGCATCTTCCTAAGCCATTTTGTCAGGCATGGTTTGTTTCTTGCAACATCTTCTGCTCTATTTATTCTGCTCACTCCAGTTGCTTTCAGAGTAGGGCAACTATCGTTTGTAGCCAATGTCCTGTTAATTCAAGTCATTTCTGACTTATGGCAACCCTTATGTAACCCTATCATGGGTATCCCTTGCCAAGATTTTTCAGAGGAGTTTTGCCATTGCCATCTTCTGAGACTGAGAGAATGTGACTTATCCAAGGACATCAAGTGAGTTTACATGGCCAAGATGGGATTCGAATCCTGTCCTCCAGAATCATAGTCCAGTGCTGAAACCACTGCACCATGCTGGCTCTCAGGGAAACTATTGTCCATTAGCATTATTGCATTGCCAATGCCATCCTTACCTTTTTTTTGTGTGTTGCTAATTTTTGCTCTGGCCACTTCTTTATTCTTCCACATAACACATTTCTCTGTGAGATAGCAAATACCCATCCCTTATGCCCATTTGCCTTTTCCAGGGCTGCAGGCATGCTATATGTTGCCAGATGCCTACTATGTTATTATAATTCTCATTTGAGTACATGTGTGTGGCTGTGTGTTGCTGTGCCTTAGGCGAGGCTCTCATGACCTGGTAGTATTTAAAAAGTCCATCAGTTTTGAAAAGTTTTGCATGTTATGTGTTGTTGTTGTTGTTGTTGTTGTTATTATATTTATTTATATCCTGCCTTCCTACCAGTACAGATAATCAAGGCAGCTTACAAATCTAAAATAGTCCAAGTTAAAACAGTATGAAACAGCCAAAATACAAGTTTAAAAACCAATTAAATAGTTAAAACAATTAAAAGCATTACATTATTAAAATTTAGAGTTGGCATAAAAAAGCCTGGTTTCATAAAAAGGTCTTTACCTGCTGCCAGAAGGACAGCAGGGATGGAGCCATCCTGGCCTCCCTAGGGAGAAAGCTCCAGAGCTTGGGAGCAACCACAGAAAAGGCCCCTTCTCTTGTTCCCACCAAACATGCCTGAGATGGTGATGGGACAGAGAGAAGGACCTTTCTTGATGGCCATACAGGGAGATATGGTCTTTCAAATAGCCTGGACCCAAGCCATATGGGGCTTTATAGGTGAAAAGCAGCACTTCGAATTGTGCAACTGGAGCTGTTGCAACAAGGGAGTTATATACTCCCTGTAGCCAGCTCCAGTTAACAGCCTGGCTGCAGCTGTTTGGACCAGCTGAAGTTTCTGAGCACTTTTCAAAGGCAGCCGTATATAGAGCACATCACAGTAATCCAAACGGGATGTAACCAACACATGTACCACCGTGGCCAGGCCTGACTTCTCCAGAAATGGATGCAGTTGGCGCACAAATTTTAGCTGTGCAAAGGCACTCCTGGTCACTGCTGATATTTGGGCATCCAGGCTCAGCACTGAATCCAGACGTACTCCCAAACTACAAACCTGAATTTTCAGGGGAAGTGTAAGCCCATCTAACACAGGCTGAATCCCTGTTCCTGGATCTTTCAGCTGACCAGGGGCACCTCTGTCTTGTCTGGATTAAGCTTCAATTTGTTTGCCCTCATCCAATCCATTACAGCAGCCAGTGTTAGAGCATATAGATTTATATTAACATTCAGTCCATTACAGCAGCCCATGTTAGAGCATATAGATTTATATTAAATTTTGGAGTGTGTGTGGAATTCACTTTGACCCCAAGCTGACCTCCTAGGGGCACCGCCATTTCTCCAAAGCAGAGATGTCATGTAGGCAACTTGCAAAGGAGGGGGTAGAAGCCTTAGAGAAAAGGACTGGAAATTCCCCGGAGGAAGTTTAGGAGTTGTTAGACAAGAAAAACCATCTCCAAAAACCAGTACAATACCTGCTGTTTGTTTTCAGACTCATACCTAATGGGCCAGTGATTAAGTCAATGGCCACCTATTCATCTATTTGCTTTCCCCGATTGTGTTCAGATCCAAGTGCATTGGCTAAGTCTATTCGTCACCTTGGTTTAACAAAAGCCCAGGTCTTTACACCCTTTGTCTTGGCTACAGCTAAGCCATTAAGTTCATTGCAAGAGGCTAGAAAATTGTCTATATAAGCCTCAGTCTAGCACACACCGATGTGCTATATTCAGAATACAGCCAGGCTTCACGCCAGACCAAACTCTGTTTTTAGCTCCTTCGGACATCCCCCCCCCCAACGTTTCAGTGTCCATATCCTTTCATCATCTACATCCACATCTGGTTCCTGGAGAAGCCTTCGGAAGTAAGTATCTCCCGTAGATTTGCCTCTCTCAACTCTCTCCCAAATTTCCCTCCTTTACTTTAATTGAGAATTGTGTGTATGGGTGTGCCTTTTGCTGTGTATTTGTTTTCCTCTTTTAATAAATATTTGGACTTAATTGGAGCAGTCTGTCTCAGCGTTGTCTCTCAAGGGATTCTTGTGGACCTCTCGTATACACCACGGGACACGGTTTCACGAGGGTGTTGTTAGGACCTTCTCTCTCAGCAATTTGAGCTAAATTCTGAAATTTCCCTAATTAGATTTCCTTCCGTTACACCAGACACTGTTTTATTAGAGAAACAGCTTCCTTGGAATTAGGTGTAAAGGAGGGATAGAGCTGAGTATCATCGGCATACAGGTGACACCTTACTCCAGTTCTCTGGATGACCTCTCCCAGTGGTTTCAAGCAGATGTTAAAAAGCATAGGGGACAGGACTGAGCCCCGAGGGACCCCAGAGACCAATGGCCAAGGAGTTAAACATGTATCCCCCACACCACCTTCTGAGAATGCCCCTCCAGGAAAGAGTGGAACCACTGTAGAACAGTACCTCCAAGCCCCATCCCACAGAGGCGACTCAGAAGGATACCATGGTCAGTATCAAAAGCCACTGAAAGGTCCAGCAAAACCAACAGAGACACACTCCCCCTGCCCCCTGCTCTGCGTAGGTCACCCACCAAGGTGAGCAAAGCTGTTTCTGTCCCATAACTAGGCCTAAAACTAGACTGACTTGGATCTAGATAATCCATCTCATTCAAGAATGCATGGAGTTGGGAACCCACCACATGCTCCAGCACCTTGCCCAAAAATGGAAGATTGGAGACTGGCCTGTAATTATCTAATAATGTGGGATCCAGGAAAGGTTTTTTTTTCTTTCAAAATTGATCTTACCTCAGCCTGTTTTAGACATATTGGGACCCTGCCTTGATGTAAAGAGACATTAATCACCTCCATTACCCACTCCACCAGTCCTCCTCTGGCCTGTTTAATAAGCCAGGAAGGGCAACAGTCTAGTATACATGTAGTGGCTCTAACCTCTCCTTTCCTTTCTGATCTCGTGTGTGTGTGTGTGTGTGTGTGTGTGTGTGTGTGTGTGTGTGTGTAATGGCTGCCTGTAAAAGAAGTGAGTGTAGGCTTTTTGTACATATCTGAGGATGGGGTACATGATGGCAAAGAAGTGGATTCTTGGCAGCCCCAAGGTGCAAAATGTAGAATTTTGTAAGCCAGGCAGCATCTTGTCTCTGGCACCCCTAAGAACTGTTTATCCACATATGTTGTTACGGGGCAAGGCCACTCTCCCCATTTGAAAAGAGGCACATGCATATGTCAGTGCAAGTGGTGGGGAATGCATAGACTTTGGTTGGCTGCTGTCTATGGCTGTGCTGTGGAAAAGGGTTGGTGCTGATTTCATGATTGGCTAAAGGACTTGTTAGTTTTGTGGCCATTGGAGTGGCCCTTCATGTTTCTTGGTAGCATTTTGCAGCATGCTTGGAATCTTATTTTCTTTCTGAGATAGCTAGATGGACTTTAGGCAGATGCAGAAATCATACAAGAGTGGAATTGGATTGTGTGCCATTTACATCCATGATCAAAGCAAATGTAACTACATTTCACAGAATCTCCTATGATACTTTGCATGATAGAGCAAGTGATAGAGTGGGGAATCATACATGTTTTCATGTAGTGTTTTCATCACTAACTGTGCAAATGTATGTCTAAAATGTTTATTCCTATGCCAAAATGGTGTATGGTTTGAGCATTGGCCTATGATTCTTGAGACCAGAGTTTAAATCCCTGCTCGGCTATGAAACCCACTGTGTGACCTTGGGCAAGTCACTCCTCTCAGCCTCAGAAGAAGCCAATGGCCCTCTAAAGAAATTTGCCAGGAAACCTCCATGATAGGTTCACCTAAGGGTCCCCATGAGTCAAAAATGACTTGACAGCACACAACAATGATAACAACAATAACAAGGTGCATTCACTACTTGGAAATGCTAATATTTTTGACCTCTGGCTCCTAGAATATCCCCAAATCTAAAAGGTTAGTTGGATAGTCAAAAAAAAGGTAACATTTCCAAGCTCTTGCTCATCTTAGATTGCATTTGGGGAGGAAGCTTGAAAGGAATAGTAAAAGAAAACCCAACCTGATTTTCCAAGCCTTAAATGTTAAACTTGGCAGTTTCATATGCTTCATTTGTGTAACCTGCAGAATCTGGACTGGATATGATCAAAAGGATGATTGCTGGCTAGGACATTGTATCTTTCTAAAATGGAACTCATCCATGATAAATCACTATTAACATGTCAGTCTGTTCTTTTTCCATTTCCATATAATGTAATCCTTGAGTGAATAAAAATGTCAAACAATTTCTTCAAAAGGCCTTTACTAATTCAACTTTTAATGCAAAAACGAAGATATGATTTGGCTTCTTGAAAAGAAATGGTCAAGATAGGTTGTGCGTAAGATGAGTTTACTCAATCCATTTAGTATGTAAAAGATACTGAGGTATCTTGCATCACACATTACTTAACCATAATCTTTCATCAGTTTATCGCTGTTACATAACATCATGGCCTAAAAACAAACAAACAAACAAAAACAGGTTCCATATATCTAAAACACACCTTTCCTCTTTCTAGAATCTGAGTGAATAATAATGGGTAAGTATGAGTGAAACAATTATTATTGGAAAACTAATTTCAGACTCCTCCTCCTCCACCTGAGCCTCACATAGACTGTGTTACAGGATGACCTGGTGGTGCAGTGGTAAATGCCTGTACTGCAGCCACTTGCTCACAACCACAAAGTTGTCAGTTCAATACCAGCCAAAGGGCTCAGGGTCAACTCAGCCTGGCATTCTTCCAAGGGCACTAAAATGAGTACCCAGCTTGTTTGGGGCAATTAGCTTATACTTTGTAAACTGCTTAGGGAGTGCCTAAGTTCACTGATAAGCGGTATAGAAATGTACTTGCTATTGCTATCTGTCACCATAGCCAGCTCTGACATCTCAAAGAACAGGCATACTAGTTTTAGCTATGCAAATAGTTTTAGCTGTGCACTGCTGAAAACTGGTTATATTTGAATTTACAATTAATTTTTCAAAGACTGAACCCATTTCTAATTGCTTCCCAAAATATTAGAAAGAAAGATTGCTTTGGAATGCTCGTTGGACCAATCATAATTGACTGTGTAATAAATATTAGTGGATGAATCATTAGGGGCCTATCTTAATTGGCCTACTAGAGAAAGTATGGAGAAAAACAAATCTGGATGGACCACAAGTACTGCAGAAAGTACACTGAGACTGGTACTAAACTATAGTCCATCTTTAATGCTCTGTTTCTATGCACATTCCTTCTCGATATTTCTCTACTATGGTGTAAATCCACTTGCTTGTCCCTAATAAAATTGACCTACTGAGCTTCATGCAGCTGATGTAAGTGTTGACTTAGCAAGTTGTCATTCATTTGGTTTATTCCAAGTGGAACTAAGAAGTGAATTTAGGGCTATGATGCATATGACAGCAAACCTATCTGCTTCAAGGAGGAAAAAGCCATGGCAGAGTATGGGCCTCATTTCAAGCCATGCTGAGCTGGTGCCTGTGGAGCACAAGTGGGCTATGGCAATTGTTCCTCCATCTGCCTCTTCTGCAGATTTAAAAAGCAAAACAGAACTTTATCCTCTTAATGGGAAGTATTTAAGCAAAGCTAACTCCAGGGCTGGCTTTTTACTCTTGTCCAATTGACGATGAGGATTAAGTCTCTGAAAACAAAAGTCTTTTGCTCAGTTAGTGTCAAAGATGCTACTAGATCTCTTTGCATACTCATATTCCAGACTAACATGGCTGTCTCTGAATTCTCATCTTGGAGACATTAGAAGTGTTCACCAAAAGCTTCTTTCAATCTGTCCCCAAAATACATTCCTTTTGCCCTTTCTTCTCCTGGAGTTCCAATGGAAGGCCCATTGCATTCATGAGGCTACCCTAAGATGTGATGTCTGGGAAAAGGGACAATTTCAAGGGGGAAAAAGGGAGGCTTTATTGTAGGAAAGTCGTCTAGAATCAAATGATAAGTTGTGGGATGACTGCTTGAGAGGCAGCATGGTTTAGTTGTTTGCATTTTCTGACTAAGATTCTGGAGAGGAGGGTTCAAATCCCAGCTCAACCATGGAAACCTACTGGGTAACCATGGGCAAGTCACAATCTCTCAGCCTCAGAGGAAGGCAATGAAACTCTGGACTAATATTCCAATAAAGCCCTGTAATAGGTTAACTCTAGGCTCCTCATACATTGGAATTGCTTTGAAGGCACACAATAGCAACTACTACTGCTGCTAGGATAACTAAATGGTTGGGAGAGGACTCTGTGGTAGGAAGAAGTGAAGTTATTTGTGAGAATATCAGTTTAGTCAAGAGGCAGCTCTAACTATCTGCTTCATGTGGCCTTTACTATTATTCTCTATGTCTGCTGCCACCTGCAGCATGTGGTTCTTACTCAAAGCACTGTTGCTTCCTTCTCCAGTTCTACAATTTTCAGTTGTGGAACCACCCACGGACTTCCCTCTCACAGTGTTGACAAGGGGAATGAGAAAATCTCTTGGCCCCTGGATGTTCTCCAAGGGACCATAGGATTGGAGTTAAAGTTACTAGTTTTAAAAAGAACCTTTAACAAAAAAAGAAGAAGAAGAGACACGAGACAGACAGCTTTAAGAAAAGTTAAGCTTCCACATTAACAAAACAGAAACATTCTCCCTTTATGGGTTTGGTGTTATTTAATACAAAGTCTAGCAATGTCACATAACATTTACTGAAATGTGATAGCTGTAATCATATATAGATATTATTTCATTGTGGTATACACTTTGGAAGGAATTATTCTTCTGAGAATCCAGTGCTTGCCAGAGAATACAGTGCTTGCTGCTACTACATGATTATTTAATCTCTCTATTTGCTCTAGTGATAAAGCGAGTTGCCACTTGTTTATGACTGTACAAATACTTTCCAATATTTAATTCCTGGAAGATATGGCTATTTCTACTATTGCATCATGATTTGATTCATATTACATAAATCATGCAACTTGAAAAGTATGGAAAAGTTAAGATCAAAGGGTCAGACTATGTATCCAGCATCAGTGTAACAGAGCTTGAAATGCTTCAAACAATGATGGGAGCTTTTAAAAAATAAATAAAATGTTTTAATCCATGTTTGGAACTTTAAATCCTGAGATCTGGAAAGCCTACTTTCTACCCAGCTTCAAAGAAGTAAGGAATGCAGACGTTTCTTCTGTGTGTCAGTGCTGAGACTGCATCTCCTCTACATCTCTCTCTTTCTGCCTTGAGTGGAGAGATCTGTCCTTGCTCTGTGGGATCCCATCCCAGGGACCACAAAATTGCACTGTATATGAATGGATACATAACATAATCAGAGTCACTAGAGAAGCTCCACACATATTCCCGTCATCTTTGAATATTCACACTGGAAATTTTGTGGACAGAGTTGAAGGATCTGCTCCATGGAAATCCCCAATCAGCCACATGCTACAAAGAACAGATTTAATTGGGAGATCTTCACTCTGAATTAGATGTGCGCACACATGGGAGCTATTGTTTAAATGGACTGCAATATGTCACTTCTTGGGTTACTGTATATATTATGTATGTGTTGCAGATTCCCCACCCAAATGGCATGGATGTGCAAAGCACAAACAGTTCAATATTTAAAGTGTAGTGCGAAGACCACACACTGAGCTTCATGAGTGAGGGGAAAGCCTCTCCTTGCTCCACGCTGGCCAAATTCCGGTAATCTATCCACTCCAGTTCAAAAGAAATATCTCAGAAAGTTGCAATTAATGAGAAAAATTGTTTATAAACAGTTTGTGTTTTATACATGTTCCATAAGGCATCTGCATAAGGTACAGTATTCACTTACTGTTTCCATATTGAACATCTGACTATATTCACATACATTGGATAGATATACTCATAAATGATTGGTAATCAATGCTCAGTGCATCAGAACTGAAGGTTCAGCATGAATAAGGCACAGTGCATAAGTTGATGTTTTGCAAAGTTACTTTATTTCCTTGCGCTAAACCTAAGGTAATATGGTTGTCTGTGGAGAGATTATCCAAGGCCTTGTGATTTCTGGGCCAGATCCCAAGAGGCAGGGGTGGCTCCTTAGTGATGTCATCAGATGGGCTCTGGTGTTGTCATTAAGCATTACCCAAAAGCAGTAATGACAGTTGCTCACAGCTCTTCATTCAAATACAGACACACATGCACACAATATTTTTTCCCTGTTTGGAAATTATGATAGCTATCTGAAAGGGTTCCCAGATCAAGGTAAAGTGAGGGGATTATTACTTCTCACCTTCATAAGGAGAATGGATAAGAAGCATTCATTTTAATCCTAAAAGAAAACTTGCATGCAAATTGTATAAAATCAGTATTGACATTTGAAAGTGGAAATCTATTAAAATTTGCACATTGCAAGATGCACAGCCAACTGGAAGTTCACAGAGCTCTTTTAAACAGGGTATGGGGAGGAAGGGAAGGGAAGGGAGGACAGACAGAAAGACAGGCAGCAAGCTCCACCAGTTGGAGATGTTCACATATGTCTTCGCCCGAGGTGATCCTACAAAACTCCCATCTTCTGCCTGGAGAAAACCCATGAAAACTGGAAACCTAGGGCAAGGACCTGAGATCTACCAACCCTATAAGGTAATGAAGGGTCTTCTCATGGCTAGAAGAATAGCAAGGCTTATTTGGCATAAGCTTTAATGGACTGCAGTCCACTTTATCCAGTGCAAATCTAGTGTAAATGTTCATGGCTCATTCAAATGTACTCCTCAGTTAGTTTTTAACATATTTTGCAGGGGTGAAGAGGAACGGTTTTTTCTTTGTTTGTTTTAGCAATATTGGATCCTAGGGTCAGAAACCATGAAGAAGTCCTCAGAGTCAACACCCTCACCAAGGCAAAGACTGACCACCACCACCCCATCCACACTGCAGAAATAACATGGTTTGACACCACTTTAACAGCCATGGCTCAATGCTATGGAATTCTGCGAGTTGTAGTTTTTGAGCTGCAGAAAGGGAACCTTTGCTGTGATGGCAGCACCTTCTGGTGCTCCTTTTGGTGCTGTGTCATCTGGATGCAGTGTCAAAGGAGTTCCGTGATGTTGCCTGCCAGGTGGTCAGGCGCATGGCATGACAGTGGCATCAGGGCAGCCTTAGGATGTGTGTTGTGTGGATGCTACCCCCCATTCTGCTCTGAGGCTGGCATTTAGTGCCAGTCTATTGAGGTTGACAGTGACATTTTCTGGAATTCCCATTGCATTGGTATGAGACAGATACCAGGCAGCTTCTTATGCTGTTAAAGAGGCATAGCAATGTATGAGTGTGTTCAGCAGTAGGGCCTTATCTTAATGTTGGACATGAGGAGGCAGGTACCTCAGGTGGTGAATTTGGGGCTATGAAAAGACTTTCAGTTTTTACATACAGTATTTTCTTTGTTGTAGTAGTATTTTTGCTATTAGAGACAGAGACACACACTTGTAGGATTTTCTGTGTCATGCACTAAAATAACTTGAAGTGCTAAGACTTTTCCTGTGCACCCTGACTGGGATGCAGCAGCTTTTTTTCCTTTGCCTCAGGCACCAAGGTGTCTTGAGTGGCTTTGTCCAATATATCCATCTCATTGCTACATGTCAGTGTTTACGATTTATTTTATTTATTAAATGTATACACCACCCTTTTCTTTGGATATGCAGAAGCATATATGTTCTCAGAGGCACACTGTAATAATGATCAGCTGGTCTTCTCTAGAACCACCCCCAAAGAGTGGATGGTCTGGAAATCATCTGAACAAGCAATAAGTTTGGCTTGAAAATAACTCCAACAATTAGTTTCATCAGCAAGAAGTCATAGATGTTTGCCTTTTCCTCTGCCATCTACCTCCTGTTTCTTACAGATACAAGATTTGGGTGTCAAGTTCCTATTTGTTTCATAGCTTCAACAACAAAAAGAAAATCTAAGAAAGAATTTCTCATAAATTCTTCAGTACTGAAAGGTGAGTCAAAGGGGGTGGAGAAAGTACAAGAGTTTGAAGCAGCCCAAACAGTTCATCAACAACCTTATAAACACATGACAGACTTGGAGACAGTTTCAAAGTAGCTGAGGCAACTGCCAGAGGAGTCAGCCAAGAAGACAGCTGCTGCTGTTGGAAAAATATCTTCTACATCTTGGCATCTGGGTTGGGCTGGGTGCTGATCAGGGATGCAGGGGAAGAGTCAATTATAGACTGCAGTAAGAAGAAGAGAATATACAAATGTGTCAGCTTCCCCATGCTTACTCAGCATTTAAATTAAGGCTGCCTGGCCATCTGGTCTGTTTCAAGCCCCATTAGAAGTAATGGGGCTTGTGCCCATGGCGCAGTGTGGCACGGTAGTGTGCTCGCGGTGTGGGCACGTGCTCCATTACTTCTTCCGGGGTGTGAAGAGGCTTGTCCGGCATGCCTTTCAGCATATGTTCAAAGCTGTGTATGTCACACCCACGTATAACGCAGTGCACTGTATTAGGTATCTTTTTCTGGGCTCGTCCAGTGGGATGATTTGTTTTGATTTATATCATACTGTTTAAAATTACTTCTTGCTGCATCTTGTCTTTTCCCCATCTCAGTGCTCTAACAAGTCCTGGTGACACAGCGATTAAATGCCTGTACTGCAGCCACTTGCTCACAAACCACAAGGTTGGGAGTTCAATACCAGCCAGGGGATCAGGGTCAACGCAGCCTGGCATCCTTCCAAGGTTGCTAAATGAATACCCAGCTTCTTGGGGGCAATTAGCTTACACATTGTAAACTGCTTAGAGAGTGCTTAAGTGACAGTGGTATAAAAATGTACTTGCTATTGTTACAATGCTTTCCTGGCTTTCCCCCCCTTTTTATAAATACTCTTCAACAGAAAGGAGTGTATCGCATGTAGTTTTAATGCTGACCCGAGCACAGGATGGGATCGGGCTGGAACATGTTACTGCATGCAAAATTGCTGCTGCGCTGTCACCCAACCATTGGCCATCCTCCAGCAGTACTTTTAGTGCTATGGTACTACGGAAGCTTTCCATACTACCAAAATCGGCTACCAGAGCACTGCTGAAGGATGGATGATGGTCAGGTGGCAGCATTAAAATTGCATGCAATAAACTGCCAGTCAGCACATTTTAGTTAATGTGTAAGCAGCTTGCTGGTGATGTAGGTTGTGATGTTAGATGTGGGTATGTTCAACTACCTTAGATCCTCCAAGTTTCCAAATTGTTGCAAACCTCCTATGGGGCAGCATTTTGTTAGTGTATACAGAGCATAAACAAAATATATGCCTGCACATGTCTTTTTCATTATTTTTTTTTGTCATTATGAAGGTTGGTATTCTCTTCTTCCTTTCACAATCCCCAAACCACTGTTTAGGTGGTGCTGCATCCTCAACAAGGGTTCATGGGGAGTAGAGGGGATTGGAGAAGCATCTGACTATGTCCTTGTAGACAGATGCGGAATGATTACATCATCCACTGGGTCCTCTAGAAAACCTCAGCAAATCACAGTTGGATGATGTCACTTGTCTGTGTCTAGCTTAAGGAAGATAGCCGGACACCTCTCTGATGCCTTTCCACTCATGGAAGGTCCATGGGAGGGGGCAGGGCTGCAGCAATGAATTGGGAATGGGATTGAGAGATGTAGCACAGTTCCACCTAGGGCCTGAAACAGATGGGCAAAAACAGCTGCCATTAGGCTGCGTTGAGGGCATGGTGTTTACACAACTCACGCCCGAACATGGCCAGAAGCTGCTCAGAGCCTGTCCCAACCCAGAAGAACTGGGCCAGAAAGAAGCAGAAAAAAACCCTCTACTTTTCTGTGGCTAGTTCAAGACTGCGGCAGCATCTCAGTTAGGACATGACACATGTGGTTGCCACAGTCCCGCAGTGATCAGGGTGGGAGGAGCTTCTGGACACTCCTTTTGCCCCATCTGTTTTAGTTCTAGGTAAGTTTTCTACCGTGCTCTACTGTATAGCACCTTGGCCATGGTCTCCTACTCCCTGACCCATGCCTTCTCCCCATGTTTTTTCTAGAAATAATAGGAGTAAAGTGGTAATTTTTAAAAAATATAAAAATTCTTTATTAGTAGAAGCCTTAGATGTAATTGAAATGGACAAATTAACAATGTTGATAAGCCATGAATCAATTAAAGAAGTAAAGTGGTAAATTTTAATGGTTCTTTTTCTGCTTTTGTTTTACAGAGCAAAGTCACTTCCCTGCTTCTTTTAGCGTGTTTGTGTCTATGATCTTGTTCCAAGGAAACAAATATAGGAATAGCACCATTTACAGTATATCATGTTAGTACTATAATGCATGATCATGATGATGATGATATACTCTAGTTTCTAACTGCAAAAGCCACAGGCTGCTCTGCTTACACAAATGGATTAGACAACCTGATAAATTAAATGCCCTGGCTCCTTTACTAATAATGCAGCTTCAACTGAAGTTGCAATTGACTAGAACTGTGGGTTGGTTTTGATACTTCTGAGCACACTGCTTTTGTGATAAGGTTGTAGAGAGATTAAACAAAAAATCATTTAAAGAATGCACATATGAGGAAAAGGGGAAATAGAAGTTTAAAACATCCTGAAAATAGGAAGAGAACTGGACACACTTTGATCATAAAAATTTATGTAACAATCCAATGTATTGTTTTGTTGTTGTTGTTGTTGTTTTTAAGTAACATCCTTTCCTTTTGGGCAAGTATAAAATACTTCCAAATAGAAACGGATGTAGCCAGAAGCTTCACATGCTTGGTAAAATATCATTTGATTCTTTTAAAATGGCTGGATGTGCAGCTACAAATTTGGTCCACCTCCCAGTATTTTAGCCCCATCCGGAACAGACCTCTTCAAGGATCTAGATTTAAGTGTGAATCTAGGTATATAAATATGTACATTTTGTGCAAATCTATGGCCTACCTTTTTGACAATATATTGTAGCCACACTCCACCAGTCAGATTTCATCTTGCATACAAGAAACATGGGTATACATTCCATTCTCAGATGTTGTTATGGATGTCGTGGTCTTTGGAATTCACTAGAACAAGCAGTGAGCAAGAAAAAAAGCATCAGGACTAGGATAATGCAGTAGAGCTATAAAATGTGCTGCAAGCCAGAACCATGGCCAGCTGAAGCCTGTTTTTTTTAACTAAGAAGAACTTTTGCACTCAGTTTTATTACAGAGGCGAAGATGTAAACTTTTACAATCTAGCCTGAAACTATACGTGACTTTTGCACTTTCTGGCATATCTTACCCTTTGAAAGAAAGAAGGCGAGAAAGAATGTCCCACAGAAAAAAAAGAAGAATTTGAAATAAACTATAAAAGATGAAGGAAGAGGTGAAGAAACAAGGCTTTGGTGAGTATTAATAAGCATACTAAGCATAACTTGAATAGTTTGCCTTCTTAATAAATGTTAGGGCATTGTTAGGCAAGAGTATACTTTATGATGTTATTCTGTTTATAATATTGAATAGATTCATTGTGCAGTGTGTTATGTGTAATTTATAAAATGTCTTTTGCTACCATTTGATTTACAAATATGTGTAATAATGGTGAAATAGATACCTGTATGACTTCTGCATAACAGCTCATTTTCCTCATATAATTGCATTATATAATTGTGGAACATTGTAGAACAACCATGTTTGGCATCAAGGCAATACAACTCTTCCATGTAGCAGATAAGTAGGAAGAAAAGACCACAATGGCCACATGCTGTGGAACTGTAGCCAGTGAAAGGCTTTGTGGCATGTGTCCCTAACTGCATCAGCCTATGTCATATTTTTACATTAGGATATGCTGGTATAACTCAAATGTGGTTGAGACCACACTGCTGTTTCCTCATATTTAGTGTGGGATCCAGTGCTGTTCATTGGGAGTGATTAGACAGGCATGGGGGGATAATTTGCTAGGGATTTTAGGTAAGAACTTCCCAGTACCCTCACATTTCTTCAACCAAAAGAGTTTGAGATTAAAATTTGAATTTGAATTTGAAACTGCTGCTCCTGCTGCTCCTGCTGCTGTGGTTATTGAGGGAGGAGCTTGAATTAGAGATGTGGCAATCCCAGGGGACAGAGAATGGGAAAGAAAGAGAGCAAAAAGATTTATAAAAATCAAGATCTACACATTGAGATCCAGCTCTTGTGTCATGTACAAGATTCCTTTCATTCCAAAATTCAAGTTTCAGTGGTGAATTAGAAAACATTATTCAGAAACCAAAGATGTGTCCAGTAGGCATATGTTTTCAAGACTGAGAAGCCAGCATTAATGCAATGTAATCAAAGCATACAATTATTCAGATTTTGAGCTGGCTAACACCCCATTTGACCACAAAATCAACCAAGTTCACTTTTCCCTTTATCCCATGATCACCCCTCCTTTTACTCTGTAACATTCATTCTCATGTGACAGATCTTGAAACTCCGAGCACAACCTCTCCTCCCTTGCCCATCTGCTCATTAAACACAAAGGAGTGTGAGCAACAGCCTGAGTGATTAACTTATGACTACATGTTCCATCATCCGGTATTAGTACCACATAATATGTTGTAAGGAAGCAAAGCCATTAACTATGGCAGGCCAAACTGGTCATTACCCATGGCAAGGAAGCTGAAAGACTCAGCTCCTGACAGCCAGTGGAAAAAGAAAACAACTGAGGTTCCAGAGGTGACAGATGCTTTGGGAGCAATTCCTTATGAAATTAGAAAACATCTTCATGAATCACTATACACAGGATTATAATAGCACATTTACAAAAAGAAAGAGAAAGAAAGAAAGAAAGAAAGAAAGAAAAAGGCTGGAGTACATGGAATATGTCACATTATCAGATGTTATCTCTTTAATTCCTAGCTTCTTAAGATATTATCTCATGTGGCTTTTAAACAACTATTAAAGTCATTAAATAGCACTTTTGGCAATACTTATTACATGATATCACTTTTGACTTGTAGCTGCAGTGTATGCCAAGTGTTATTAGGGTGTCTCTTTTCATTGATGGGGGAAACCAATCAATGGCTACCAAATGAATGGCAGTACCAGTACAACGCCTGTGTGAAACATTGGTATTGAAGAAGTTGCAGCATTGACAGTTATGTGGTGTCACAGTCTCCTCTTCTTCCCCTGTCCTCCCTCTCCCGTTCTATTCCTAAGCAGCCTGAATAGGTTTATAAAGTTTCTTTTCTTTTCTTTTTTTTAAAAAAAAACACTTAAATTGCATTACAAGAAATGCAGAATTGCATTTTAAAAAGTAAAAAAAAAATGAAATGAAATGTAAGGTATGCTGGGTATGTAATAGGGCATAGGGAAGAGAGGTGGGGTAAAGAGGGAGTCCAGAAGAGAATGTGATGGCAGCGGCAGCCCTAGTCACACAATTGCAAAGATGTGATAATGACTGCTCTCAAACTGGTATGTTGCATTTTCATTAATTCATGTCCCCTGGGCCACACCCTGGCTGGGGACATGTATTTCCTGCCCTCTTGAATAGAGACCATCAGCCAATTAGACGTGGTGGAGCTGAGACTATTTAAGCCAGCACCGCCCTCTGTTTACCCCTCTTTTGGTTTTGTTGTTCCGAGAGGAAACAACATCAGAAAGAGATTTCTGTTGAACTCCCGGCTGTGAGTTCGAGTCCTCCTGAGTTCAGCTGGCCTGGGATCAGGCTAAGTGTTTTGTGGTATTAGCATAGTGGGTGGGCTCTCTCCCACCCAGGCAGAGGTCAGACCTCTCCAGGGCCAACTTACCTGGCCTGGTGGCTCAGTGGTTAAATACCTGTGCTGCAGCCACTCACTCAAAACCAT
>NC_056523.1:153098412-153112774 GCF_019175285.1 Sceloporus undulatus | reverse complement strand
GCAAAATTATTGGGAGTCACTTTTTACTCCAGCGCTCTTTATGTGCTACAATGAGAGTAAAATTGAATATGAGCTAAAAGGTGCTTGAAGTGTACCAGAGCTAGTTGCACACATGTCTGTTTTGGATAAGAGACATTAATAAGTGATTATAGGAATTCCTTCTAGCTCAGTCTGCTAAGAAAGACAGTGTGTTAGGATTAATAAATTCCTGTTTTATGTCACAACTTATTTGCAAAAAGAGAAAACTTTGTTTTCAAGGAAGCCTTCAGGATATCAGTTTTCCAGATGTGGAAAGAATGTAACAGGAAGATACTTTAAAATGTCATCAAGCTATCAATAAAGAGCTTTTTCTCCTTTTGTTTCTTTCTTGGAACAGAAATATATTCACTAACCAAAATCCAAAATCTTCCAAAATCTGAAGGTCAATAAGAAAGGTGTCTTTCTGGCCAACTCTCCCAGAATGGTTGTCAGTGCATTTATAAAAGTAAAAGGAAATGTGACTAATATTTTAGCTGATGTGGAACAGGGAGATGTTGTTGTTATACTTATTTCCCCCCAAAATTGAGGTACAAAGTGGCTTACAAATAAAAAAAACCCAATAGTTAAAAACATACAAAAGTGGACATTAAAATGGAATTAAACTAGTATAGTCTTAATACACATAATTCATTAAAAGAATAAAATGCAATTTAAAAGCTAAAAGTGTTCAAAAACAGTACATATTAATGTTAGATATGATGCCACACTGGATAGAGACAGTGCAACAGTAGAATATGGCAATCATACATCTGTGACAATGTCCACCCTTTCCCTGTGTTACACTGAAAGCTTGTCATTTCCTGGAAATGCACACTATAGAAACACTTACTCATTCAAAAATCACAAGTAGATGGCTGAAGTGCAGGTGGAAGAGGCCACAAAGTAAGTATGATTGAAGATTGGCAGTGACTATTAAACAGCAGTGAGGCTGGTAAAAGAGAATTACTTTCCTTCCATTATTTCATCTTCAACATGTCTGCCAGCAGAATCATTAGAGGCTAGGAGTTCTTCACACTTTTTGTCATCTGATGGAATGGTCCAGTAGGCTATCATGATCAATGTTTTCAAAAGCTGCTGGGAAATACAGGAAGATTCACAGGATGGCACTTCACCATGTTTCATCTGGAGTAAATTAACAATCAGGAAACTTGATTGTCTCACGTTGCAGACACTAGGCTGGAATGGATATGTTTCCTTCAAGAATGTCTGAAGCTATCCAACCACCAAACAGTCAAACACCTGATAGGAAAAGAGAATGTTAGCAGTTGAGCAGTTATTCTCACATACCTATGGCCATTTAGTACGCGTTCCACGTGTACTAGGGTTAGGAAGGGGCGTGCTAGGGTTAGGAAGGGTCTTACCTTCCTCACAGCCCCTGACCCTAGTACGTGCAGAGCGCGTACTAAATGGCGGCCCCCGTCCACACGGGGCTGCCATTTTGATGTCTCAGATGCACAGCGTACGTACGTGTGCGCAGTGGAAGTGACACCGCAAGTGCACGCCTCGTGGCACCACTTCCAGAAGCCAAAAAGGAGTGCCATTTCGGTGCTCCTTTTTAGCTGCGCCAGGAAGCCTTGTGGTTTGGCAACTGGGGCTTCTCGGCGTAGCTAATGGCGGCGGCGGCAGACCGCCCACTTTAGGGCGGTCTGTAACGCGCCTATGGGTCCAGGGAGATCCTATTCAGGAGAAGACACATTACAACCTCCTTCAAGGCACCAATGATCTCTCTGATAGAGTGAGGTGTTTATACCCCTTGATCTACCCTACTAGATCTTATCAGAGATAAACTTATTCAAGCCTCTTGCCCACATCAGTCAGCCACAATTACTGAAACTGATCAAATGGAACATGGAGATTTCCACAGTCTCTGTAATAACAGTGGTTTTTGTAAGGTGTGTAGCAAATTTATGACAATGGGCACCTAAGAATCCCAATGCTGGCCTCTCTAAGCCTAACACAAATGGTTTTCTCAACATTTAGACTAACACTTCTGGATGATTTGTTGAAGATGAAATAGCAGAAGCATAATAGGCCTTTTTTGGTCATCACAGTAGGCAAAACAAGGAACGTTAACTAAGGTGTGGGATAGATGGTCCCGAAGCGCCTTGCCACCTAACCCTAGCATGGCATGGTGGGGGCTTGATGGTGGCGTCCTGTCCACACGGGCCCCCCACCTTGACATAAGTGATGTACAGCATATACATGCATATATATGCACTGGGCGCCATAAAAAGAATCCAGTTTTTCTGGGTTCTTTTTACTCTGGAGGGACGACACACAATTTGGCTGCTGTGGCATCCCTCCAGAGGGAATCAGGCCGCCACTAGCCCAGACTTAAGAGAGAGGTATGTACTGGGTCTCATGTTCATTTGTAGCAACACCTATGACACCCAAGCCTCAGCTATCGCCCAGTCTGTTTCATTGTCCATAGACCTTCTGTAAACCAATGTGAATTACAGACTCCACAGCATCAGACTGAGTGTATTGTTGGCTTTTAACATCTTACCATTTCATAGTGAGATTAAGGTTTCAACAGAATTGTCAGCCTTATCAACCAGGACATCTCCCAAGGCATTCAGAACTCCTTTGGGTTCCATAGGTCTCAGGAAGTTGTACCTATAACTTCAGGAAGGGCCCTACCACTACATCAAACCTCACAACATCTGACTCACACACTAGATCATTCTCCTTATTTACAGTAGCAAATCTCAGTGATGTACTGATGCATTGATGTTCCAGTAATGTACTGAGCCATCCTTATCAAGATAGCCCCAGCTATGATGCTGAAGTCCCCAAGAACTTTTCCAGAAGTCCCCTGGGGTTTTGCAGCACCACCTCCAAGACCACCTTTCCCAGCTTAGGTAGACTACTTCACAGTGGGTGGGCATATTGTTTACTAGCACTCACTTTAACACAAAGTCTAACCCTCAAAGCTGAAGCTAGAGCAGATGGGTTTCTTTGTGAAAGAGATGGAATCCTTATGGATTGTGGCGAACACTCTTCCAATCTGGACTGATGTTGATTTGTATAACTGGAACAGGTGCGCTCTGCTCACCACGTTCACCCAAGTCTCTGTAATGCATACCAGATCAGCCCTTTGATCCACAACCAAGTTATTTCATGGCTGATTTATTATGGATCAACCTGGATTTCAGCACCACCAGCAGAACCAGAACCAAGAGATATGGAACTAAAAAGGCCTTTATCCATCCTCATGATGCAGAACCAACTCACTGATGAGTGTGAATGTCTTCATGTCATAAGGGCATTTCTGCACTAAATCCACCCTATTCCTCCCTTAAACCAGTTTTTTTTTAAAAATTACCTTTTGCTCTGGATTTTGCATGGAAACCCATAACACTTTGTAGTGACAGCAGGCAGCTCCCTATACACACATCCCACTGTGTCAGCCAATACTGACACTGGTGGTACAAGTCACTCCCTCTTAGGTCACAACAAGGTGCCCAGTCATGTGGTCGATGCTAGGTGCCTTGTTTTTGACTTCAGAGGGAGTGACTCACATCAATGACACTGCTGTAACACAGCAGTGATGCTTGTATAGACACCTGCCTGGAGTTCCTGCGATATGTGGAGACAAAATGGGGAATCTGGGACAGCATTGGGGACATTCTGGCTGGTGCAAACAATCCCCTGATTTCTTCATCAAGCAAAACCCATACAGGGCAAAGGTGACAGGGAGAAAATTATTAAAACTAAAATCATGTAATCTACATGACTTTTACAATGTTATGGAGGAAGTATGCATAGACTTTACAAGCAAGTGTGGCAGACCTAAAATAAGTGAATTAACAAATAACAAGTGAAGCAGCATATAATGGTACAGAAGAGTTTGTGAGTCAAGCAAGCCATATTGCTTCTCTAGTGAAGTTTTATCAAGCTGTCTCCCAAGCCATCTCCTTTTGTTCCAACAATGATTAAAATGCAAGGAGCTGAAAATATTATGTTCCTATTGCACAAGAAAAGCTCAGACTGGTTTCTGAATATTATGGCAGCCATTATATTTAGGTTTGCCATCAGGTGGTGCTTTATGACCCTACTCCCTTCCCGCTTCTGATTTTCCTATTCTGTTCTTCAGTTTTCCTACAGGATACATATTATTTTCTTCATTCTTGTTGAAAAAGGGGGATAAAAAACAGAAAAGGAAAAAAAAAAGCACACTGCCTTGTCTCTGCACAGTGGAAATTTTCAGGAAGATCATTTCATTTGGAAATATATTATATTTTATACGTAGTTCCAAGTTGTTCTTTGATAATTCTGAGAGATTATTTTAGTGAATAACAACCATTTTTACAGCAGGAGTTTCAGACAGGAGATATTTTATTTGGAAAATTCCCATCCCCCCTCCTTTAGTTACAAGGTGTTTAAATCACTATCTGAAGGAAGTAGGAAACAGCTGTGGCTAAAATGTACGTTTTAAAATGTGTCTTCCCCACCCCACTTTGTGGACAGAACTGCCAAAATGAAAGCATTAGCAAATTTTTGAGGTTAAAGACTATAAGCTGGAGCTCACATATTTTTGGTGGTGATCCGAAAGAACGCTGCTTTTCTTTCTTTTTGTTCCCACCCAGTGCTAGACAGTTGTAGGTCACTGGATGCTATTTCCGACCTGACCTGGGTCAAGAGACAGAGAGGGAGATATGCCAGCCCCAAAAGTGAGCAGACTGCCTGCCACTTGTCTTCCCTGATTTGTCCAGTATGTCAATCAAATCTGTGAAACCAATCACATTGATTAGTAATAGTGACAGAAAAGAATTTTGTTTCAGCTCAGTTTTTACAAGACTTTTTCCAATGTATTCATATTTGAGATAGAAAGAAACTGAGATTTTTTAAAAAGAAAAATGAATGTGGAGAAACAAATTGACACATTTATTCATCTATAACACTAAAAAGTCTAGGTTTATACCGGGGCAAACCACTCATTGCATATGCCACGGGAACAAAAAGAACCCACCTTTAGCGGTATCTTTTTATGTGGCAGGATGCCATGCGGTTTGGCTGCTGTGGCATCCCTCAGCAGCAAAAATGGGAGCCTCCAGCCTGCCCTTTCAAGGCAGTCTGTCAAGCCCCACTGGCTGAACAGACCTCCTTTGCTTAATGCAGCTGCTGTCTGTTAAGGTAAATTTGGGGGTTTGGACCAGGAGATAATACTTAGTTATGCATCTGTAACTGACTGGTTGATGTAGAATATTGTCAACATGCAATACAATTGTAGCAAAAAGTTTAAAGTGACGAAACAATCAAAACATTAAAATAAAATAACAAAATTCATTAAAAACAAGGGGGAGCAGATACTATTAACAGTTAGGAAGATGATCAAGAAAATGCCTGGGTAAACAACCTATCATATGTGACAGGATTTTTGCGAGTCCTTCAGAATTGAGGAAATATAAGGTTTAGGTGACAAGATTCACGTCACAGGCTCAAGAGTAGGGCCAACAGGATGATTTGTGTTAAGAGAACAATCTTAACTTTTGAAGATTAATTCATGCTACTCTACTCTCACCTGACTTCTAAAACTAATTCATATTTTTTAAACCAGGCATTTATATCTATAAAATCTGGAGTGCTTTAGAATGTTGTAGAAACTCTTGAAATGTATGTGTAGAAAGAAGAAAAAGAAAACAAATACCATAAACATAATTTGAGACAATGGATGCAGGTACACTGCAGAATTAAAGTAGTTTGGCACCATTGTTATGGCTCCATCCTATGGAATCTTGGAATTTGTAGTTTGGTGAGATATTCAGTTTGGTTTGTCTGAGAGGTCTCAGACAAACTACAAATCCTAGGATATTGTAGAACAGAGTTATGACACTTAAAGTGCTATCCAACTGCTTTGATTCTGCAATGTGGGTATACCCAGCACTGTCTTTAGAAAACACTTATTGAAGATTTTCAGGCCAGTGCTTAAGCACTGATAAAACACAGCTAAAACGTTTAAGAAGCGTGTGTGTGTGTGAAAGCCTGAAGCACTTCCAAATGTCAGGGAATCGCAGCTCCCCTCCGGCATCCCTGAATCGTTCAAGGAGCAGCAACTTCCTATGAACACAAAGTTACTGTTCATAGGAAATTGATGCTCCCTGAATTGCTGCTCCCAAGAAATGATGAGCTACCTTACAGGGTTGTTTGGAGGAAAAAGTGGAGAGGAGAAAAGCCAAGCCTGTCATCCTGAGCTCATTGGCAGAAAAGTGAGGTATAAAGTAAATTGCCAAGTAAATAAGGTTCCCCCCCCCCACAAGAAGGATATTTTCTTCCAGAAAACAATTTTAAAAGGACTTCAATGTGCAGTAATAACTGCAAACAGTCCATTTCATCCAAATGGGGATTAAAAATATGACAGTCCTATATTAAAAAAATATAAATGCATACGTGGCTTGTTTTTCATTACACAATTAAGGCCTTGGCTGTTAAAATCTTTTGGTAAATTCATTTTTAGAGTATGATAATTTTAAAAAGGGAAGGAAAATTTATGGAGACATACTTAATATGAAAGGGATAACCAGCTTTTATTTTATTTTATAGTATATGTGTTGTATTGCTTATATGCCTATTTTTCTTATGTTTTGTTTGTCAATTTGTTGATGTCATGCATGATGTTTGTAATAGCTTTTTTTATATTTGTAAGCTTTTATCAATGTCAATACAGCAAATTAAATTAAAAAAATAGTGTGATAATATGATTAATTTGAAAAGTCCCTCCTTATTTGCATTTGCTGTTATTTTACATGTTCATTATCTCTTATACAACTACCCTTGAAAGATCAAATAAGGATTATGTGTTTTCATAATACATAAGTTTAAAAATGGTAACAGTTAGAGGTCTGGCATGAGATATTTACCAAAATTGTCTCGTAAATGTATAACAGCTCCAGTTTTTAAACAACAAGGAAGCTTTCAGGGAGAAGATACCATTTGGAATATGCTATTGCTCACAAGCTGTCTTCAACAAATCATCCAGAAGCCAATTATCTGGACCCATTTCAAACTGGCTTCAGAGCGGGACATGGAGTTGAGACTGCCATGGTTGCCTTAGTCGATGATCTCCGTCTGAGTATCAACAGGGGTAGCGTGTCCCTGCTGGTGCTCTTGGACATCTAAGCGGCTTTTGATACCATCGACCATGGTATCCTTCTGGAACGCCTGAGAGAGTTGGGTATCGGGGGCACTGCGCTCCAGTGGCTCCGTTCCTACCTCTCAGAAAGATTCCAGATGATGAGGATGGGGAACAGCAGCTCTCGTAAAAGAGAGCTAACATCGGGCATCCCTCAAGGCGCCATTCTGTTCCCCATGCTATTTAACACTTACATGAAACCACTGGGAGAGGTCATCCGGAAGCACGGAGATCGGTGTTATCAGTACACTGATGACACCCAGATCTATCTCTCCATGTCTCCGACTGACACAGTGACTAAGGACGGCACCTCTCCTCTGGATGCCTACCTGAGGTCAGTAATGGGCTGTATGAGGGAAAACAGACTCAAGCTGAATCCAGAGAAAACAGAGGTACTTGTGACAGGTACCCCAAGTCCTGACAGGGAAATTTGCCATGCAGTCCTTGATGGGGTCACGCTTCCCCTAAAGGACAAAGTTCGCAGTTTGGGAGTACTCTTGGACTCATCTCTACAGTTATCATCTCAAGTAGATGCGATGGCCAAGAGCGCTTGGTACCAGCTTTGGCTGATACGAAAGGACCTTGAAACAGTAGTACACGCACTGGTGACCTCTCGATTAGATTTCTGTAATGCACTCTACATGGGGCTACCTTTGTACCAGGTTCGGAAGCTTCAATTAGTTCAAAATGCTGCAGCCAGATTGGTTGCCAGAATTTTTAGATCAGATCATATAACTCCAGTATTGAGATCTCTCCACTGGCTGCCTATTAGCTTCCGAGCTCAATACAAAGTGTTGGTTATCACCTATAAAGCCCTACATGGCTTGGGCTCGTGTTATTTGAGGGAACGCCTCTCCCCATACAATCCGCCCCGCGCTCTCAGAACTACAGGGAAATGCTTACTTGAAGATCCTAAGACGAGATTGGCATCAACTCGCCAAAAAGCATTTTCATCAGCAGCTCCCACATACTGGAACAAGCTCCCAGAGGAGATAAGGCTAAGTTCCTCTTTAGATGCCTTTAAGAAAGCCTTAAAGATCCATCTTTTCCAGTCAGCATATCCTCCTGACTCTCTGTAGAAATTATTCCTTGTTGAAAGATGCTCTTATGACTGACAGATGTTATTTAATGTTTTTATTTGTGATTTTAAGGATGCTTGTTTAATTATATATGTACTCGCGGTTTTATTTATTTTGTATTTGATGTACTGTGCAATTGTATTGATGGTCTTGTGAACTGCTTTGATAACTGTGGAAAGGTGGTATATAAATAAAGTTTTTATTATTATTTATTAATATGTACAGAGAATCCAGGTTAAGAATACATGTTTTCTGGATGAACCTGATTTCTCCTAAGGCTTAAATAATAAAGATTTTCACGCCTTATAAACATAAGCTAGACCTCCACATGCTCAATAATGTAAGTCTTTTTTTCAGCTGTGGTATTGGCATAACATAATGTTTAAGCTGGCACAAAAGCTGTGATTTTACAGATTTCAATGGTTCAGTTCCATATGAGGGTTCAATTCCACATGAGGTAGTTGTAACAGTTGTTTTTTGTGTTAAAGACAATTTTCTGTAAAGAAATTCGGAGCCTTGGGATTTATCACACTGATTTTCATTAACACTAGCAATGCACCAGAGTTTGGAAATGTTCAGTAATTATGGTGTCATAAACCTAATTTACAACATCATGATTATACATGTTCACTACTATGGTTGTTACACCATTGCAATAATCAAAAGTTCCATCCAAACCTCCTTTTTAAATTATGCAGCCTCCCCCCACAACAGAGAAATTTGGAGATACTGGAATGTGGATCAGTAAGTGATAATGCACCCAGTTCTCTCCCTTAGGTAGGTGCAATGTGATAGGCAGATGCACAGGACCCCACATGGAAGAGAGAGGGCTGGATGCATTACTGTTCATTGCCACACCCTCCATCGCCTCTTTCTGTCGATAGAGCTGCATGGCTTAAAATGTACATTTTTGAGGTAGCATTGGGAGGTGTAGATATGTCTTCATAGCTACCTCATTGTAGCTGTGGCATGCTGGCACTGTATTAGGGTTAAGGGACTGCACAGCAACTGCATGGTCCCTAACCCTAGTATAGCACAGTGCCATAACAATGGTAGCGCCCTGTATACACAGGAAATGCCACTGTTAAATAAGCACCGTGTGGTGTCTGCACATTGCCATGTGGAGCTTACATAACCAGTGCACCAGAACCCACCTTTTCCGGGTTCCTTTTCTTCTGCAGGAAAGCCAAGCGGTTTGGCGGCTGCAACTTCCCTGCGGAGGAAAAAACACCGCCGTTGCTCCAGAACTAGTATAAGGTATGTCTCCCAATGTTGGCTTTTTTTTTTTTTGGAAAGTAACTCTTAAAGAGTTACAATACTACTTATTAATATATTATTGTTAACATTTTTAAAAATTAAAATTAAAATCACTAAAAATTGCTAGCCCCAAATTTCTCCCAAATGCCTCATTTCTGCAAAATATACACAGTTATCCCTCTGGTTTAACGGATTCTGCATCCACAGAGTCAACCACCCATGGCTTGAAAATATTTTTTAAAAATTAAAAAAATCCAAAAAAGCAAATTTTGATTTAACCATTTTATGTAAGGGGCACCATTTTTCCACCCCACTGTATTTAATGGGACTTGAGTATTCACAGATTTTGGTACCCACAGAATGTCTTATATCACAAAATTTGCAAAATGAATTACAGTAACAATCCAACTGTAATGCCACACCTAAAAGTAATGGCATTGGCTCCCATTATTTTTTTTAAAAAAAATCCTGAGAAAGTAATAACTTTACTGTTAGAGCGCTACTTGCAAGGTCTCTAATGTAAGTAAGTAAATAAGTTTATTTGTGTAGCATATGCCACTACAAAAAGAAAGCAATCTGCCAAAACAAATATAACATCAATACATTGTAAAAATCCATAAAAGCATAAAATAATAATAAAATTGAACATCAAACACATCAAATACATTATACAATAATACATTGCTTACAAAGCTAAAATCATCTTTAAAACAGAATATTGCAGAGAAAGGCAAAGACAAAAATGAGGGCTCAGATAATTCTAGATAGGCGTAAGAATCAAATACACTGAGACTTTATATGGTTGAATTACAGAGCTGGGAATATTGAGGGATAGTAGAGATTCAGATCTCTCCTGTAACCCAACCATTGTCTTTACAGTGCTTCCTCCTTATGATTGATGCTTTAAAAGCAAAACAGGCTACCTTTTCAGAGATACTTGTTTTGGTGTCCCCTAATAACAAAATGATTAAATGTAAATCAGAGTCATAGTTGTTTGATACCAATCCTAATTCTTTGTATAGGGCATTTCTTATATCTTTATAAATTGGACACTCCAATAGGTAATGAGATAGATGTTCAACTGTGTTGGAACCACACGGGCAAACTCTTTCTTCCCACATGGTTCTTTGATAATGCCCTTGCACCACAGCCGTGGTCATAGACTGACAGCGTAGGGCTGTGAAAGCATGTCTCTGTTTGAAGTTAGTTAGGCCAGCACAGGTACAATCTAACTGAAAGTCATATATTTTACATATATTTTACAGCTCTATCATAGTTTAAAGAGCACAACAAATCCTTTGAGAGCCCATACAAGTCAATAAGTTGTAAAATTTATTGATTCCAGGATAAAAATGTTTTGTTTTCAAATTCCAACATTTCTTTGAAACCAGTCAATACAAGAACTGTTCCTATCTCTTTAGTAAGTTTCAGCCAGTATTTAATTGCTTGAACCTGAGTAATGGCTTTTACAGTATGGGGCCCACCTTCTAACCAAAGGATAGAGGTCTCAGTTCCTTTGGGCAGACCCAAAATTGCTCGTAAGTAGTTATTTTGAACTGTTTCCAAGTTGGATTTTATCTTAGGCACCCACATTTCAGCCTCATATCACATCTGAGCTATAACTTTAGCCTCATAAATTTTAATGGCTGAAGGGAACTGTTTACCACCTCTGCTCCAACAAAATCTTAACAAAGAGTTGGCTGTATTAGTAGCAAGTGCTTTCGTATTTTTTCAAATGACAAAATAAGCTACTCATTATCCACCTCCTTTTATCTGCTGTTCCTTACATTGTTTTACTTTGTGACTTTTTAAAAGATTGATGCAAGCAACAATAAATGCCACTGTTGGCAGAAAGAAAGTAAATACAATTGCTATCTATCTATCTATCTATCTATCTATCTATCTATCTATCTATCATCTCCATGGCCTGTTACAGACTGCCAAAATAAAGCGGCTTCAGGTCTCTTTGGAGGTATGCTATTTAAATGATGCATGGGTCCTAAGAGTCTGGAGGTCGTGCCAAAGCCACACTCCATTCCTAAGCACTGGACTGCAGCTTTGGTGCAGCTTCTGGATTCTTAGGATGCATGCATCATTTAAACAGCATACCTCCAGAGAGACCCGAAGCAGCTTTATTTTGGCAGTCTGTAACAGGCCCATGTCTAATTTGAAAGACCTAAGTACCTTTCTAATTATAAGTTTAAAGCTTAATCCTTATGTTCCCATAGGCAATTCATTCTAAAGGTACTACAGCCTTCCCAGCAGGAAAAATCCAATGACTAAATAGTGATGCCAATGAAAATTCATTAGCTAATCTTATCTAAAGAACATCTATAAAAGTCAGGTAACATTTTTTAAAAAACCTGACCAGCTGAAATTACTTCTTGCTCAAAGATTCGTGTCCTGTGGAACCATGGAAAGAATGACTATGCATGTAACATATTACACATTTTGTCCCCTTGGAAGTTGTCTAAGGCATTTTAAACAGAAGGGAATAGAAAGCAGATGGAGAGTACAGATTAGTTCTGAGTAAAATCATAGCAGGTACATGATAGATAAAAGATATTAAAGCATCAATCAAGTATGTTGTCAAATCCTCTTAAACAAAGCTGCTAGTCTAGTTTATAGCCTTTCTTGGTTTTCTGCTTAACCTGTTAAGCATATACTTAAATCACTCCTTCATATCACTAATGCATAAACAGCAATTGCTTTGGATCTGGAAGATGCTCTTTTGCCTTGTTACTAACAAAGAAAAGCTATGGTGATAGAACCTCTGACATCTACAAAGTCCTGCCAGGTTCTTGACACTGAGACCTTTCTTAGAATGACAATCACCCTGAGAGTTCAAACAAATAGCAAAAAAGGAAAACTGTTTCTCAACTGAAGCACCCATTTCTCCAAAGCATACCATCTGGTGCTCAATGTATTATTTCATAGGCTTCAGGTTAAAAATGTTTCATTTCCTCAGGCATTATAATGTTTGTTCTTCCTGTGTAGGAATTTTTTTTCAACACATCAGCTAATATTTTTGCATTTATATTTCAATTACTATTTAAATTTTGCATTAATGGTGAACCATAGAAAGAATTGCCATGTTCCCTGATTAGCTCAATTTTACTTAGATTATCAGAATGCTGCCTAGCCCCTGTTTAGACCATTAGCAGTCTTGCGTTACTTTTTATAAAAAGTAATTATCTAGCCCTTCTGGAAACTGAAATACAATGCAACAGATAATATATTTAATTGGCATAATATAGAAATTCATGTCATCTATTTTATTAGCATATTATATACATTTGCATACTATCCAATTTATGCTACCTGGATTTGGGGAACTGGATTATGGCAACTCTAATTATAGAAGGGCATTTAGGAAACCTAAAGCAAATGCAAAATGAATGTTCATCCTTGGAGACTATGGACCCAAATTCTCTATCAGCTACTTAGCTATGTAACCACTGTAGTAACACAGCTAAGTAGTGTCTCCTGCTCTGACTGCCCACTCAGTCCCTATTTAATGGGCAGCAATAACTGCTAATGATAGGGTCTGTTCTTCTGTTGATCAGGAAGCAGCTGACAACATTTTTCATGCACTCCTGTGAGCAATCTCCATTGTGACAGGCAGAAGGAAGAGACTGGAAATGTTAGTCAGCTGTTTCCCAACTGACAAGGGAACAGATCCCTGTCATTAGCAGTGGCTGCTGCTTGGTAAGTGGGGATTGAGGGACTTTTACAGTCTCTACATATTCCCTAAGTCCAGAAATAGTTGCTGTCCCATTGAGAAGCTTATTTTGTGGAGCCTCAGATAATTTAGCTTCATGTACATGAACAAATGTTGAAAACACACTGCAAAAATAATCCAGTTTGAGACTGCTTTAACTGCCCTGGCTCAGGGCTAGGGAATCGGGAATTGTAATTTATTGTGGCATCAGAGCTCTCTAGCAAAGAATGCTAAATTTCACACAAAATTACATTTCCCAGAATTCCCTAGCACTGATCCAGGGCAGTTAAAGTGGTCTCAAACTGGATTATTTCTGCAGTGTATTTTGGATCAAAGATTATCTATTTGGTCCTGGAATTACCAAGATATTGAAGAACTGATCAGAATACATATAACTTGCAAGGAACCTGCTCTATTGGAGGAATGTATTATTTAATTAATTTATTAATTTATGGTATTTATACCCTGCCCTTCAGCCCTAAAGGCTCTCAGAGCAACATACAAGCATTACAGTTCTTTTCCCCGTGGCTGTTTAATGCAGTTTGAAGAGGGCTTACTCCCATAACTAATCAGTAGCAAGAGACAAAGGGCATTCCAGCATCATCTGGCTGAAAATGAGTGAGAAATAGAGAGAAAAATGAACAGCTTGTCACCTTCTATAATGGTAAAGGTTTCCCTTTACCATAACCATTTGTAGGGGTGGTGTTCATCTCCGTTACCAAGCCGAAGAACCAGGGTTGTCTGAAGATGACTCTATTGTTATGTGGCCAGCATGACTGCATGGAATGCTGTTGCCTTCCCACTGAAATCATACCTATTTATCTACTTGCATTTGCATGCTTTCAAACTGCTAGGTTGGCAGGAGATGGGACTGATTTTAAAAAACAACAGCTCACCACATCATGCAGCATTTCAGCCCCGAACTGCCAACTTTCTGACCTTCTTTAGTTTTTTGTGGGTTTTTTGGGCTATGTGGCCATGTTCTAGAAGAGTTTATTCCTGATGTTTCGCCAGCATCTGTGGCTGGCATCTTCAGACCTTCTGATTGTCAGAGCTGGCATCTTAACCACTAAGCCACTGCATCCCTTCACCTTCTATAACTTCTGTGAATATACTAGTATACTGGAGGTCCAG
>NC_056523.1:153094666-153098402 GCF_019175285.1 Sceloporus undulatus | reverse complement strand
TAGATAGATAGATAGATAGATAGATAGATAGATAGATAGATAGATAGATAGACAATCTGTCCCACTATAGACAGACAATGCCCAGGAATCACCTTACAATACAAAACTTGGTCAACTTGAAATAGATTCTAGTTTCTTGTCAGTCTGGAGAATATATAAGCTGTTTTTAAAGTAAGTTATTAGCTTTGACATCTGGATGAGGAGACCTGCTTGTGGAGAATTATTTTAGACTTATTTAGAAATGCTGACACTTTTAAAGTGAACAAAGGAGGTTTCAGGCCATGTTAACAGCACTTTTGACTGGTAGATATCTGAGAACCCCATCATTCAGAGAGAATGTTGGGAGAGAGGGTTGGTCATATTAAAAACCTTCATTGCTATTTTTTAAAATCAATTTATAGTCTCCTAGAGGGATATTTTTGTCTCAATATCTTTTGATCTGGTGAGTAGTCAGAAACAGAAAAAAATGTGTATACTTGGAGAGAAAAAATGATAGTTAATTGTTTTGCACTTGCTGTGTGGAATCTTTAAGAGAGGTTTTCTTTAACATTCCTAGCCCACCAGAATCATTTTGGGGGGGATATGTGAGGAAATGCAGTGGGTAGAGTGATCCTTCCAACCTGTTTCTGTTTTAATTTGTCATTCTGCCAATGGAAGTCTTACTTCAGTTACTGCCCAAAATTCTACACAGTATGAAAAAAGGAAAAAAAGCAAGTAAAGATGGAATTAGAAGAAACATAATGCAGCTGAAAATGAGAGATTTTCATATCCCTTGTTCAAGGTCATTTGGAATAAATTAGATTCAGACTGTGGAATGCTTGATTATCCTCCATGTCTTGCATACATGGAAAAAAATGTTTTGTGTCTGCACTCAATATGCATAATGTTCCAGCTTTTAAAAGATAATATAGGAGCATTACAGACTGCCTAAAAGCAGCGGTCTGCCGGCGCTGCTGGTTGCTCTGCGAGGGAGCCGCAGCAGCCAAACCGCGCAACTCCCTCATAGAGCAAAAAGAAGCCCCAAAATGGCGCTTCTCTTTGCGGCACAATTATGATGCCACAAGGTGCCAATGGCGCACTTGCGGCATCATATGTGCCACGCGACGTGCGGACGCAATGCTTCCGCTATGTCAAGATGGCGGCGCCCGTGTGGAATGGGCACCGCCATTTTGTACAGGCTTGGTCCGTATTAGGGTTAGGGGCGTTCGAAATGACACTCCTTTCTAACCCTAGTACGTGCAGAGCGCGTACTATATGCCCGTGTGGAACGGGCCATAGCTGTCGAGTAAAACCTACTGGATACCTATCTTAAACCCAAGAACAGTGTATATTCCAGAGCTCACACATACAAAACAGCTGTGTGTCTCACACATATGTTGCTTATGGCCTTTTTCCCCCCAAGCTAGTAGTGAGGAATGTTTTATATTTAGACAGGCATAATGACTCTAATTTGTAACAGAGTAATGGTGGGGGAGAAACTAATAATAGCTTTCAATAAAGTTTGAGAATAATTATTTAATTAATGCAACTAAACAATGCAGACACATATTTTCCCCAAAATAAAACTCGCAAATGAATATGAAATATTTCCTGAATTTTATTGCAACTGAAATGCTCACATTTTCTCCTTCTGTCCATATTGTGCACAATTCTTTAAGCAGAATGACTGATGTGGGGTAATTTTGACAGTAGGGCTAGATGAGTCAGTCGGCTCACTTTCTCCTGTATTCACATTTCTCAAGTTCTTTCCACCTCAAATATGAATAAAATTGTGGATTTGGTAGTTAAAGCCAAGCTGAAACAAAATGCTCCCACTTGCACCTGCTAAAGTCAATAGATATCATTATTTTCAGTATGGAGAGAAACACGTGGAGGTGGAAACCTAAATTCAGCACTGAAATGGTTGAACACACTGGGATTCAAACTACATTTATAGGTGGTAGAATTCAAAGATATAGCTGTGTTAGTCTGTAGAGTTAGAAGGTAGAGAGATCTTGTAGCACCTTTGAGACTAACTGAAAGAAATATACAGTGTGCCCTAGGCTTGCACGGGGGATCCGTTCTGGACCCCCCACCCCCGTATAAGCCAAATACTGTGCATGTTCAAGCCCCATTCAATTGAATGGGGCTCGTGCACATGGCAGTGCACAAATGGGATATGCTGCCCTTTGCACCCCGTGTGCTCAAAGCTGTGTATAGCGTGCCCACGTATAACGCGGGCACACTGTATATGACATATATTCAGCATTGACAAGCTAAAGACTTGATGGGCAAACCTTTCAGTGTAGGTTTCTTCCATATTCATTTTAAAACATTCTAAAAAAGGAATGGAACTAAAGTTCTAACTCATTTCAAATACCTAGTAGCTGTTTTAAAGATGGCCCTATTGCATTTTAAACATCTGTTTTAGGATAAATTGTTGGAAATCTTAATAGAAGGCTAAGGTGATAAAGACTTAGTGTGGATTTGGACCTATCGGTAATTAATTATAAGAAAGCACTTTGTAAAATAAAGATTCTGAAATCTAGCATGAGGACTCAAGGTTTATGTCCACTTTGTGAGACTGAAGGTTACCGGAACGACAATGCCAGCGATACCATTTCTAACTGCCAAAATTTAATAACCTTCACATATTTCCCAGGCAGTCAAAAGTCAAGTAGCATGCCTAGGATGGAGATGGATCAGGACAGGGCTTAGGAACTTTTCTTCTATGAAGAGCTAGATGGGAGAAGGTGACAGAGATCCATAACTGGTGGACTGTACTGCCAGAGCGACTACAGAGAAGACCCAGAATGCCAAGTGAATGCCCCATCCCTGCCTCACTTGGGAAGAAAAGGTAGGCAAAACCTGGAAACACTTGCTCTGAAAAAGGATCCAGGGCAAATGTGGACAACCTCTGCCTTCCCCTTGACCATCACAGGCCATGCCCCCATTCTACCTCAAATTCCAAATTTCAATGTCTTCAAAATGGTAAATTATACCAAGGAGGTCTCTCTTTCTCTTTCTCCCTACAATTTCCCCTCAAAAGGTATTATATTCCTCTAAGCCTTTTTCATGGACTGGAGAAATTACATATAGAGGGCAAATTGTATTCTGCAGAGGCTTCCGAGGACATGATTTGACTCCCCGTCCCCAATTACCAGGAAACTGAGAAGATGGATTCCTGGTATTGCATAAGACAGAACCAATCAAAGGGAAATCTACTGTGCAAGCATGATCTATCCTTCATCCTAATAGCTTTGAGAACTGTAGAAGAAAGTTGATAACAGGCAAGTTTACTCCCCTGATAGGTTCCCAGCTTTGGCTCTGTTCCTAGTACTGAAGTGCCACACTAAAACAAGACAATATTTCAGGGACTCCTAAAAATAAACCAACTATTTCAGTACCATTAGACAGCTGTTAATATATAGCCACAGTCCTGTCTACGTTGGCATGGGGCAGCCTGGAGTATTGTGGCCCCAGATCTACCCCGACCCTTCCATGTTGCAGAAGTGCAACAGCAGAGCTGCTCACATATGCATCCTGCTGACCTGCCTGGCACATCTGCTGCCATTATGGATCCCTTCTCTTTGTGATCAGAATGAGGCATCCAGACTTGATCACACAGCTCGACATCTTGTTTTGATCTCAGACTGAGTGACTGGCAGCAGTGGTGGATGAGTTGGACAGCTCAGTGGAATGTTAAGTCAAAGGCTTTCATGGCTGGCATTCATAGTTTTTTGTGGGGTTTTTTGAC
>NC_056523.1:153061346-153092885 GCF_019175285.1 Sceloporus undulatus | reverse complement strand
CCTAAGAGTCCAAAAGCCGCACCAAAAGCCACACCCAGTCCTAAGGACTTGAGTGAGCTTTGTGTGGCTTTTGGACTCTTAGGACTCATGCATATTGAAATACCATACCTCCAAAGTGACTCGAAGCAGCTTTATTTTGGCCTGTCTGTAACAGGCCTAACTTATTATTTCATCTTTGTGCTAAGATGGTGGTGTATAATTTGCTTGTGATGACATGATATCTATGAAAGCAAAAGAAACATGAAATATTATTTGTTATGAGTGTATGATAGATTAGCTTTTTTCTTATATGTTTATGTTCACTTTGCTATATAAAACTGTTGCTTCAGACTGAAATCTTCTGAAAACAGAAAAGTAGTAGTATGTAGTCCTTGTGTGTGTTTAGCCACATGCCTGTAGGTGATATATTGGTAGAAGTGGGGATTATGCCAGTTGATATAGTGGTTTGTGCATTGCAGTACAATCTTGGAGATCAGGTTTCAATTCCCCACTCATCCATGGAAATCCATACATTACCTTGCGCGAGATGCACACCTGAACTCCAGAAAACCCATGATGGGTTTGCCTTAGGTTGCAATACATCAGAAATTACTTGAAAGCACACAACAACAAATATCTGCCTATGCATTTTGTTATACTTGCAGAAGAGCTATCTAGTTTCTCTTCTGCAAGTGTGCAACAAAAGCTGGTGGACAGCTGGGCACAGCTCCAGATCTTCAGCTACTCACTGATTGTGGAGGGGGCTAAAGGCTTTTTCTGACTGCTTTGAGCCCAAGGAGATGGAGGAGCAGCCTTAAGAAACTGCTCCTTTCTCCTCTATGCTCAAAATCATTCAGACTCAGCTCAGACACAATCCAAAGCTGATGAGGGGCTGAAGAGAGGAAAGGCAGCTGGCCAAAACACACAGCCTTCACCTTCTCCCAACAGAGACTAAACCCCTCCAGGACTATGCAGGTTTTTGTTCATAGAGTTCTATTATAACCCCTGTTTAGGTGTTGTCACCACTGTCTCCTTAAGTTCAGAGCAGGAGGCAGCATGGCCTCACTCCCCCGATCCCTGGGTGCTGGTCACATAGAAAGCCTCCATAACAAATGCTCTTCTTCAAATGTTTTGCTTTCCATGTAAAGAAAGCAAGAACAGAAAAGGAAGGGAATAATCACTCACCTGCTGTCATATTCAAGAAAACTTGAAGAAACTCAGTAATGCCAAAGAGGGGCTATACATTTATCCAAAAAATGAGTAAATGTTGGCTTTTACTGATAGGTGGCACAATTAAAATGTCAGACTCCCTTGCCATGAATCAGCATGTCCATCCTGTCTTCCCCAGTAATCATCTATGTGCCTCTATAAGTCCACATTCAGGGCTTTACATGAACATGCCTTCCAGAGTTGTTCTTCGGCAACTGCTATTCCAGGATAGACTCGCTTTGAAACTGCACTTACACACTAGTCATTAGACAACTTGATAAACATCTCCCATGAATTCATTCTGCCAAACAATTTATTGGATGGCCCTCCAAGTGTTATTAAAGATAATACCCATATGTCTCTCTCTTCATTTTCTCCACACGAGCATAATTTGATATACAGCTGTCACAGTCACACATAGGAATAAACAACTAATTTACAGGCACACTTATAGGCACTTAATTGGGTCAATGTTGAGTTCAAGGGTATTCACATCTGAGTGAGCATACATAGAATGTACTGTAAATGGTTTAATAAAATACACAGTAGGAAGCATCTGTCACAGAATAAAATTATGAAAGCATGTGATCATGCTTACACATTTTCCTTGTGGGGGTCAGTACCATAATGCCATCTGTTTTGATTCATTTAGATATTATAGGTCAGGGGTTTTACTAGCTAAATTTTGAATCCACAAGTGGAAAATGTGTTTTTTCCACAATTAAAAAAAATAAAGGAATTCAGTGGAATAATTGAAAAATATGCAATGGTGGAGTTTTTTAATTGTCCTTTAAAGATATAAAATAATTTTGATAGTTCATTAACATAAAAACAATTATGCTTAACTGAGGGCCTAAACAGACAGTCCAAAATAAAGCTGCTTCGGGTCACTTTGGAGCTGTGTTGTTTAAACGACACATGCATCTTAAGAGGCCAGAAGCGTGCCAACGCTGTGCTCCAGTCCTTAGGACTGGAGCATGACTTTGGCATGGTTCTGGCCTTTAGGATGCATACACTTAAAAAACAGCATACCCCAAAGTGACCCAATGCAGCTTTATTTTGGCCTGTCTGTTCAGGCCCTGAGTTAGTTTATATTACCTATACTTATCATGGTTGAATATATTAAATAACATAACCCCTTTCAAACTGGGATTAGAAATTTACTAGCTAAAATTACTTGAAGTGCTTTAATTTTGTTAGCAACGGAAATGCTGAAGTCTAGGAATCTAGAATCTCTCCATAATAAGTAGCCATTAGTTGAAAACTGGAACAAATGCTGACATTATAGGAAAACAAAGAAGGTTATGTATTATCTTCTGAATTCTCCTACTCTGTATCAGAAAGCACACAAAAAAACAAAATCCAAAACTCATTGAAAAGTAATTTATTCCATGAATCTTTGTTTAATCAGTATCATTTCTGACCTGTCCCAATCAGCAACTTCTGCGTTCTTCAGAGTTTTTCTTTTTCCCCTCCTTTCCCCCACTTTTTTATCACCACATGGACTTCTAAAAACAAGGTTAAAAACTGTTGTGTCCCTTGAAACAACAGTTTACTTGTCAATTGGGATGAAATACAATAAGCAAGCTAGCAGAATATAAGTATCTGCTGATCCTGTCATTTCAGGGTGAAGGTTGTTCCCTTTTCCCCATTTCTTCCTCCGAGTACAGTTTTTTTTCCCTCCCAGTCACTGATCCTTCTTTCCCAGATACACAGGAGCAGCCAGAATGTACTTAGATACAACTCTACAGCCAACCAATGGCCTGGAGAAATGGACAATGCCCTGAGACCCCTGGCTGTAGTGGGCATGCTCTACCATCAGGTAGATAGACTTCATTAGCATACAAGGCTCTGTCAGCATGAGCCAAATAAAATGACCTCCTACCAACATTCTGGCAGGGAGAGCAGACAATGCATGGCAACCCCGGTTCGTTTGTGAACAGACCAGATGACAGATGGCCGATTCAGCACTAGAACAGAAGTATATCCCTCTAAACATGGATTAACATGAGTCCCCAGTAGCTCCCCATGCATCATTGAAATACCATACCTCCAAAGTGACTCGAAGCAGCTTTATTTTGGCCTGTCTGTAACAGGCCTTAGTTAGCTTTGGAAACCCAACTGTACAGAACCAGAAGAATCTCATGATGCAAAAAACATTTTAATTACAGAACAAATCTCAGTTGAGATTGCTTTCTAGTTCTGGTTGGTGGAAGTAGCTGGCAAGTTATTTAACAAGTTATTGTCAGGAAAGCATTAAAGGAACAGTCCAGTTTATTAGCAGACAAGAAACAACGTCAGCTTTGTTCATGCACCCCCCCGCCCCAGCATTCAACAGGGAATGCAGACTTTAGGCTTTTATTATCCCATCCCATTGGTGAAGTCACTGGGATTCCCAGTCCAAAAGGCCAACAGCAAACACTTTGGCAGGACAACTCAGAATAGTAAGGCTGTTTCTTCTCAGATGACCACACATATTTGCTCTCAGCTCTCTTGGAGCACAGAGCTATTTTAAGTAGGTTTTTTTTATACCTACATAGTTGCTATGGTTGCAAAACTAATGCACATGGAAAAATGATCCTTCACTGTTGACTCAGCAACAAGGCATGCTGTTGCATCTCTTGATTTCTTGACTCATGTTAACGAAAGGGATATTAAGCAAATTTCTCATCCATCGAAGCTCTGTGTAATGGATAATTTTGGCTGAATTATGCCCCTTAAGAATGTAATAAAAAGTTTACCCATTACCATGCTATCTCAGATAACTTTCTTAATCATTGCCTTGCTTTGTCTTGCCAATGATATTTAAACATTGCATACATGGCTTTTCAGGGAACCAGAGAATATACACATTCTGTTACCTTATGATGTAAGGTATTTTGTTGTTTCCAAATACTTCCCCACAGTAAAATAAGTCAGCTTGCCACTGCATTTCTGTCTTCTTCCACAATACATCCTTACAGTGGCTTGATGTAGTGGTGCAAGGATATGACCAATGAATGTGTAAGTCAAGTTTGATTCAGTATAGGTGGTTGGAAGAAATAAGCTTGGACAAAGACCTTACATTTATTGCATTGTACAGTACTAAGCATGCATGGAAAGAAGTACAGTTGCGTAGTGAAGGATGAGTAACAAACATGTACATCAAGAAAGATACTGAAACAACACAAGGGGATAAGCAAGAAAAATGTCCCAGTAAGTAAGGTTTAGTGTGTAAGAGATCAATAAAATAAATAAATAAATAAATAAATAAATAAATAAATAAAACTATGGTCGCTCTCAATCCCTACCCAGTGTTTTCTTTGATGTATCTGTTTACACAAATTTGACCCATTACCGAGAAAGTATGTAGCAAGGAAATCAGGATGACATCACTTTGTTTGATTTCCAAATGATTTATTCTACCTTGATGAAATGCTGAACTAGAAAATTAGTATGAACCATTGCTGACCTTGGAACTCAACATATCGTGTTGTTAAGATCAGTACAGATCTCTCATCCATGTAAAATAACAATGGGCAATTTTCCAGTGACAGGAAACCATACTGAACTCCCCAACCCTCAGGATCATAGAGTCACAGCGACAATTTGCCACTAAAATTTCTCTCACCAATGCAGCTGTTGCTGAAATTCACTTTGAAATACAGCAGCTCCCTGTGGTACAAGAGACTGGAAATATACCATCCCACATCATACAACCCTGAAAATCAGAGTACTTTTTGAATATGAGAAGGGACTGGAAAAGAGAAAAGATGTTTTACTCTGGTGGAAGCCACAGTTTTCAGCAGCACATATCTGTTGGTAGGAATAACAGCAAATGGGCTAAGAAAATGGTGGTGGGGTTTATATGTCCTAAAGACCATATGCTCATATTAGATGTGTTTGAAATGGAGCTGGGAAGCTTGGACTTGAAATCTGAATCCAAAAGAGCACTCTATAAAAGCTCACATATTGGGGGAAGGGCAATTTGTCCCATTCTGATTTCTTGACATAACCTTGGAGTTTATCATACCAAGCTGCTGTCTAACTAAAATCACATTATTTTCAGAAGTGCTATGCAATTGAGACTACACTTTTCTTTTTTGCACCTTTGTAATCTATCTGGCATTACAGTTTTCATTCACACTAATACCTTATCATATGTAGCATTTGGCATTGTCCACCCAGCCCAGGGTGTGCCTACTTTGGCACACAGAGACACAGAGAGATGCTCCACAATGAAACATAAATTCAAAGAGTCTTACCTTCCTGGGGGTTGGGGAAGAGTTTCTGTTTCAAAAGTGGTTAAACCCTGGATGCTGAAAGTGATCCATTAGCCAGTGATTATGTTAGCCTGCTCAACTGAGGAACTCCTTCATCACTGTTCACTGGCAGACTAAGGACAAGCAACACCTAAAGCCCACCCACAGATCACCCAAAATTGGGATTAAAGCAGAATTGATTTATTGTACTGCAAATGCTAATACCATAGAAGCAGAAAAGGAGGTCTTTTATTGAGTTTTTTTGTGAATAAAAAGAAATACCTGCTAAACGATCTTACACAGAGATAACAATAGAAAGGAGGCTGTCATGTGATAAGTAGCAGCAAAAAATACTATTCACCAACTGTTATTGCAGTTTATTGTCTCATGTGATAAAGACCTTTGTCACAGAACAACTTTATATGATTCCCTCCATGTTGAAGAGTAGCTCTGGCACGAGGTTGCCAGGCTGAATGCATACCAGGACTCCTGTATCTTTAATAGCTAACAGTAACTGGAGCAGGAAGATGTGGGATTAAGTTGTTCCAGACAGAACTATGTGACATCTCTCCCTTCATCCCACCACCTCCACCCAATATGACCATTTTACTGAGCAATAGAGAGAGGGGCACAGTGGAGAAAAAGTGGGCTGTATGTCTAGAGCTGGATGCATAGAACTAACATTATCCTTCAGTGCTGTGCTTCGACTGAAAGAATCTAACCTGAGCTAGAGTTTGGGAAAAGCTTTTTTTGTGGGAGCTGTAACTATCATGATTGCCCAGCAAACAGGGCTGCTGGGGGATTTAGGCACTATGGGCCAAAGATACACTGAAATGAACTCTGAATATTTCTGACTCTTATCTGTACTATAATTGGAGCATGGAGACAAAGAAATAAACTTCCCACTCATACCACATAGGATACTATGCATTTTTGGTGCAAGTGATGGAATAGGGCAGGCCATCATACTAGCCATAAAATCAGTTTACCCAACTTTCCAGATTACAGAAATGGCTGTCTAGAACCTGTGTTCATGCCAAGGTAGCTGCTCTGGCTCATGTGGAAATTATCTTCCACTGTATTGTTCTAATCTGCTCCTCTGTAGACAAATGTTGTTTGGTATTTACTGGCATACACATAAAGTGATTGATGAAAATGTCAGTGAATTGGCAAGTGGTAAATATCATAGACATACAGGATAGAGATTCAACATTTCTTTCCATGTCCTCAAATTTTCCATTAATATTGCACTATGCAAACTGGAGTCTTTTGTGATTCCTTAATTGCTCTGAGTGGGATTACAATGAAGTCTGCGGAAGCAATAAAATGTTATAATAAATTAGTCTTTGAGTTATGCACATCATAAACTAATTGGAATCACATCACTTTGATTCAGGGCTGGGGCCTCTTTGTATGTTAATCTGAATATCATGTTAAAACAGGGAAATAATGAATTTCAGATTATACTACAGTATCACGCTTCTTATTACCAAATTATAATGCATGATTTCTTTAGCCATGACTGTAGCTTCTCCTGTAAGAAATGGACATGGGAAAAAGAAATGAAGCACAAAATAGAATTACTTCATATCAGGGTTGTTGAAAAACAGTGGTCCATTCAAAAATGTATAGCACTTGACCAGCAATTAATGGAGAAAAAAATAAAAAACAAACAATCAAAAAACCAATGTCCAACCATCTTTATTTTGCTGATTCATTTTGTGTCATAGGCCCGGAACAGACGAGCCAAATATGCCATGTTGGCGCCGATTTTAGGGCCCCTAACCCTAGTACGTTCCGGCGGCGTAGTAATGGCAGCGTCCCATCCATACAGGCACTGCCATTTTGATGTAAGTGACACACAATGTCCACACATTGCTGCGTGTCGCTTACGTAATGAGTGCACCAGTGGTGCACTTGTTATGTCCATCCGGCAGCATAAAAAGAACCCAGTTTTTCCAGGTTCTTTTTACTCTGGATGGATGCCATGCGGTCTGGCAGCTGAGGCGTCCCTCTGGAGGGAAAAAAGCTGCCAGCAGGCCATCCTTTTGGGGTGGTCTGTACTGCACTCAGTTTACTTACATTTTTATTGATATTCCTAAAGATCTCTGAATTTTGTCATACACACCCTTTTGTGCATTTTTTTAAATGTCAAATTTGATTTGTGTTCAGAAATTAGTGGATTTTGAAAAACAATCTAGTTCCAGTTAGTGAATTAGATTAAAAAGTGCAGGATAGGTAAGACCTCATCAAAATAGCACTGAATTCTGTCACATATTTACAGTGGATAGACCTTTGTTGGATGGGCATTTATCAGACACTTTCTCATCTGCTGACTGGTGAATTCATTTGAGTTTCTGTCAAGTATTAGTTTTTGAAAGATTATGCTGCTGCTCTGATTCCCATCCTAAATCTCTTTCCATGCCTAGAGGAATATAAACAATGTGTTATAGGGTGAGTGAAATTATCTTGAATTATTCTATTCTTATTCTTATTTTATCCTGCTTTCCCCCCAGAACTGGGACTTAGAGCAGCTTACAATGTGCAAGAACAGTACAATTGAAAACATATAAAAGTGAGGCATTAAAATAGAATGTAATTATTACAATATTAAAACAGCTCACTCATTTAAAGAATAAAATGCAGTTTAAAAAGATAAAAATGTTCAAAACAATACACTTTATAACAATACAACACACAAGCCCACTCTTTAAAGATTTTGTTTTATAACTATGTCTGAATAAAAAGGTTTTAGCCTGCTAGAGGTGGCCTCCCTTTTCATTTTGAACCAGATGTTTTATACACAATATGTGGCAATTGTTTTTACTGGGCTACACTGGTAGAGTTTGCAGCAGTTTGTCTGACTGTTTCTACATGAGGTAAGTTATCTAGAACCATTTTAATGGGCATCAGAACTAGTTATGTGAAAATTATCTTTGGTTACTTCGATTTATATTCGGTGTTCTTTGCAGCTTTTGATACCTTTTGATGCCTTCCACAATGATATACTTCAAGATCTCCTATCTGGGAAGTGGCTTGGTGTTTTTCAAGACAGATAGCCAACCCCCTCTCCACACCCACACACACACTCACACACATCAAGGTCTCAGCTCATTTCATAGAAAAAAATCAACAAACCGTACTCAAACCTGGAGACATACTAATCAGCTTTGATGTGGTCTCCTTGTTCACCAAAGTCCCCATAATGGACACCATGGCACTCATCCGACAAATTTTTCCGGAAGACATCACAGCCTTGTTTGAATATTGCCTCACCACAAGCTACTTCCAGTGGGACAATGGATTCTATAAACAAAGAGATGAGGTAGCAATGGGAAGCCCTTTGAGCCCTGTGATAGCAAACGTTTATATGGAACAATTTGGAAAGCAAGCCCTGGAAACAGCACCAAAAAAGTCAACCACATGATTCTGATATGTGCATGACAGTTTCACCATCTGGTGCCACAGAGAAGATCTGACCGTGTTTTTGAACCATCTGAACAACATTCACCCAAACATCCAATTCACTATGGGAAAAGAAAAAGAAGGCACATCCTTGTCAAACTGAACCAATGGTTGGGCCACACAGTATACAGAAAACTTACACACACGGTCAGATACCTACACAAGAACTCCAACCATCACCCAGGACAAAAAAAAAAGCACAATAAAAACACTGGTAGACCAGGCAAAAAGGATCTGTGAAACCCACTTCCTGGAAGATGAATTGAAGCACCTAGACTGGGCTCTATAGGTTAGTGGTTACTCCAGCCCAGACATCAGAAGGGCTGCCAGACACAGAAAAACCCAGAGGAATGAAGACAAATAACCACCCAAAAGGAAGGTATTTTTACCATACATCAAAGGAGTCACAGATAGAATAGGGAAACTGGTGAGGCAACACAATCTCCAAATGGTCTACAAACTGACCAAGAAAACCCAACAAATGTCGCGCTCAGCGTAGGACAGGTGAGACCTTCTCACAGGGGCAGGAGTTTACCACATATCATGCAGCTGTGGACAAGTCTACATAGGGACTACCAAATGTAGCAGTCAAACACAAGAGACACTGCACACTGGGTCAGCCAGAAAAATCAACAGTAACAAAACATGTTATAAACCATTCTGGTCATAAAATTCTGTTTGAAAGCACTGAAATTCTCGACCATGCCAACAAGTATAAGGTTAGAATGCACAGGACAGCCACTGAAATCCATAAACACCTAGACAACTACAACAGGAAAGAGGAAACCCTTAAAGTAAACAAAGATTGGTTACCAGACCTGAAAAACACCAAAATCAAGACCCAGCAAAATATAAATGAAAATCACCCGGGGGGGGGGGAGGTGGGTCCCAGCAGGCAAGGGATCATTATTTAAATAGACTCCCTGAGGCCTTGCCATTCAACAACAGAGCAATACACAGATTAACATGCAAATCACTTCTCCTCAACCAACAGTATATATACCCAACTCTCCTCCATGCCAGCATTCTCTGAAGATGCCAGCCAAAGCTGCTGATGAAAGGTCAGGAAAAAACTCTTTTAGAATACAGCCTCATAGCCCAAAAATCCATAAAAAATTATGGATGCAGACCGTGAAGGCCTTTGATTCCACAAAAATTTATATTCTTAGCCAACACTTACCCAAAGTATTTTGCTGCCTGAAACAGAACAACAAATGGCAGCCTTCTCGTGAAAGTCATCAGTCACAGCATTCAAGCCAACCACACTTCTGTGGGAATAAAAATTTGATGAGCATAAAATAAATAATGAGAAATTTTCTGTTTTTTCAGGACACCAAAAAATGGATGTCTGAGGCAACCACTTCACTCTGAGGTGAATGTAGACAATAAGATAGACACAACTGACATGAAACATGAAATGGATATAATGAGTATGATCTCATAGCAGCAGCCTGTAAATGTAGAACTGATTGCTTTCAATGGATTGTGTGCTTGTGAATGTGTGTTCCTACTCTTTTTAAGTTCAGTATTGCTCTTTCCAGAGAACACAGCTGGAAATCACTTTGTACCCCTTTAAGAGTTCAAGATTTATATATTGAGAATCACTCCCTAATCTCTACCAAGTAGTGGGTGGTTTATTACTGAGGCACAAATAAAGTGCAAGTGTTGGGAGTGATGTATATGTGTTTGGGTGTGTGTGTTGGGATCTGCTCCAGGCACAACATGTGACATATGAGCAGCTGGGCAGCAGCTGTGGTACACTGCAGTTCCTTCACCTGTGCTAAAACAGACACTCTTTATTCTGTTTCATTGCTAAACATACTTTCATCAGGAAGTAGGCTAAAGTGACAGCAATATCCTGAGGCACTTTTTTTCAATAGGGCAAAGCCCATACACAATAAAATACTAGGGAGGATAAAAGAAACCCATAAAATAACTCCAAAGTGTCAGCACATGTCAATAGTCCCTGTAATCATTATTTAGTCTAGGTTCCACAAAATGACCAAATGCTTAGAAAACAGCTAATAGACAACAGCTTTGGGAACAGCTTTAACAATGAAGTTGTAACAGACTGGAAGACTGATTTGAGCCATAGTTAAAACAGATAGGGTAAAAAACAACAACACCCTAGGCTTCAATGCCTCCAACCAACCCTGCACTCCCCAAATAGAGGGGAAACATATTTAAGGAATGTTTCTGAAAAGAAGAAAAGCAGGCATGGTATTAGCTCAGAAGAGGGTTGCAAAACACAAGATGCCACACACGCAGGCTACTTAAATTACTTTGGGTTTCCTATTGTACACTGACAACATCATCCAGAACTTGGCTATGCATGTTCAGACATGAAAGACATGAACTGTAATACCTATCATATCATATAGTAGAATCATAGGATCACAGAGTTAGAGGAGACCAGAGAGGCTGTCCAATCCAACTCCTTGCTATGGAGGAAGACACAGTAAAAATAATCTCAACAGATTTCTATCCAGCCTCTGTTCAAAAAATCTCCAAAGAAGAAGACTCCATCACACGCTGAGACAGCATATTCCACTGTCAAACAGGTCTCACCATCAAGAAGTTCTTTCTAATGTTTAGGTGGAATCTCTTTTCCTGCACAGCCGGCCCTTCTTATAAACTGATTTTTTATACACTGATTCAAGCATCCATGATTTGAAAATGTTCCAAAAAGTATAAATTTCAAATATCAAACCTTGATTTTCCATTTTTTATAAGGGACACCATTTTGCTATGTCATTATATTTAATAAGACTTGAGCATCCATGGATTTTGTTATACACGGGGGATCTTGGAACCAAACCCCAGCGTATAACAAGGATCCACTGTAGTTTGAATCCATTACTCCACATCCTAGTCTCTTGAGCAGAAGAAAACAAGCTTGCTTCATCCTCAATATGATGTCCTTTCAAATATTTAAATATGGCTATCATGTTAGTCTTAACTCTCTCTCCCTTCACCTGCTCTTCATAAGGCATAGTTTCCAGACTTTCATAATTTTGGTCACTGTCTTCTGGACACACCCCAGCTTGTCTGTCAGAGTGTCAAGGGTTAAAACACAGTACACAGGGAAATGCTTGATGTGTGTGTGTTTGACCATGAGCATTCAACAGAAGGACAAGGTTGATTAGCACAGCTGATGCTCATTGGCTCAAGGACACTTTGGTGTCCAAATGCACGTAGCCATGGGTGATGAAACCATGTGTCTGGATTACACAGGGGACACATGACATGGTTACACACCTGAACTCACTGGGTTTGGGAGACCACATGGTCTGGAGTCTATATAAACCCAGGGGTTTCAAGTGATAGTTTGTGGGTTTGTAGTAGGAGTTGGTTTGGTATGTGTTGTGGAGTTTGGAGAGATCTGTATTTGTAGTATAGCACTGTGAATAAAGAGTACTTCGGGAGACTTAGCTTCTCTGGTGGTTTATCAGAAGAAGTCTGGCATCGGTTTGCTTTGTGTCCCCAGAAATTCCTGCATTGCTTCAGTTCCTGGAAGACATCCAGCTGCTGTTATCTCAACTGCCTTTGGAACCACGGTTCTGCTCCTAAAATTGCTAGCTCTGCTCAAAGGTCTGATTTAACCACAGGACTCGTTTGAGTTACTGACAGTGGTTGTTGGACCCCAGCAGTTGTGCTGACATTGTCAGCATCCTTTTTCAGTTGTTGTGCCCAGAAATGTACACAGTATTCCAGGTGAGGTCTGACCAAAGCAGAACAGAGTGTTACTATTATTTCTCTCTATCTAGACACTATACTCCTATTGATACAGGCTAGATTTATATTGGCTTTTGAAGCTGCAGCATGTTTCTGCTCAGGAGAGAAGCCAGGTTATTGTTCCTCCCTGGCCTAAGTGGTCACCTGGGAACACCTTTAAATCCTCCCCTTCCATTCACTTCACAGTCTGTAAGAGTGATAATGTAATATGTAAGTGAAAAAAATCTGTAGGGATAATTTTTAAGAGAGAAAACAACAACAACAACATGCTCCTTTTTCTTGGAGCTGATGACTCTTTTTTGTACCCAATTAGTCAAAAGAGCAAACCTGTACTTGAGAAATTTGGAATGAAGTGCAATTCCTTCCAAACTACTGAGGTATGACAAGTGTGTCATCAGTATTAGTAACTGATTCATTGATTTATTCATGTTAATTTATATCCCACATTTCTCTGAACACAGCACTCAAAGCAACAACAAATGATATGGTAAATACAAACCTGGTTATTAATGAGACTGTTTCACATCACCAGTAGTAATAAAATAGCTCACAGTGAGACACATTACTATAGGTGGACACACAGGACAGTGCTGTGCACCCAGCTTTGTTCCTAAATATAGGAATAAATATATTCCTATAAATAAATAAATAAAGCTGGATGCACAGCACTGTCCTATGATTATAGAATATAACATGAAGAGTGTCTATTTCTCCCACAGCTGGAACCTTCTCCCATCTTGTATTTAATATGTAAATGTTACATTTAAAAGAAAAACCAAGTAAGCAAAAGCTATAAAAATATGGTGCCATTTTCAGTACAACTCATTCTTTCTAATTTATGTTACCATATTCACTTGGGGGAGATGAAACCTCATCAATAACACATTGCCTGGTCAAAACATTATTTTCTTAACATTTTAATTCATATAGACTGATGAAGTGGCAGGAACCTTTTTAATGGTAGGGTTGCCAGACTGAAAACCAAAGAGGATTTATGTACTTTTACTAGTTCTGTAGAAGAAGAAGGAACTTCAGCAGATGTTGCTTTCAGGCAACCAGGTAACAACCAGCACCTGCTGAAATTTCCTCTTCTACATAAACTTTAAAGTTACAGGCAAACCATTCAAGGTAAAGATGTTCTCTCTGGCAGTCTGAATCCATAGGTTCTTCCATTTTGCAGAGTTGATAACAATAGGCATATCTAAAGTATGTGGCTCTAGTAATTTGCAAATAGTCACATGTTGTCATTGCCACAAGATACAGTTTCCTAATAAGGAGAGCAAGGAGTCTCTGAAACTTCTTCTGAAAAGAGGTGATAAACTTCCTGCCACTTGGAATTTTTACAAGAAGACTTGGATATCATGCACTTACAGAAACCATGAGCTAAAAAGACTCATGCTTATTGTATTAGATATTAACATATGCTCTAACAAAACATAAAATGAAATAATGAAATGAAACAGGATCTTCCTATGTAAATAAATTGCATATATTGGGCCAAACAGACAAGGAAGGAAGATGGATGTGTAGTACAGCAATGTTCTTGTCAAACACATTTGAGAACAAACTTGGAAAGGAAAGGAAATTTCTGCTATTTCAAAACCCAGAGCTGCCCATTGTATGTTCTGAGTGAAACAACTGAGACTTTTTGGAAGGGTGTCATTGGAAAACCTGCCAAAGGCTGCTCAACGCCTTCCAACTCCAAGCTGTCTTGGATGAAACCGATTATCTGGACCCACTTCAAACTGGCTTCAGAGCGGGACATGGAGTTGAGACTGCCATGGTTGCCTTAGTCGATGATCTCCGTCTGAGTATCAACAGGGGTAGCGTGTCCCTGCTGGTGCTCTTGGACATCTAAGCGGCTTTTGATACCATCGACCATGGTATCCTTCTGGAACGCCTGAGAGAGTTGGGTATCGGGGGCACTGCGCTCCAGTGGCTCCGTTCCTACCTCTCAGAAAGATTCCAGATGATGAGGATGGGGAACAGCAGCTCTCGTAAAAGAGAGCTAACATCGGGCGTCCCTCAAGGCGCCATTCTGTCCCCCATGCTATTTAACACTTACATGAAACCACTGGGAGAGGTCATCTGGAAGCACAGAGATTGGTGTTATCAGTACACTGATGACACCCAGATCTATCTCTCCATGTCTCCGACTGACACAGTGACTAAGGACGGCACCTCTCCTCTGGATGCCTACCTGAGGTCAGTAATGGGCTGTATGAGGGAAAACAGACTCAAGCTGAATCCAGAGAAAACAGAGGTACTTGTGACAGGTACCCCAAGTCCTGACAGGGAAATTTGCCATGCAGTCCTTGATGGGGTCACGCTTCCCCTAAAGGACAAAGTTTGCAGTTTGGGAGTACTCTTGGACTCATCTCTACAGTTATCATCTCAAGTAGATGCGATGGCCAAGAGCGCTTGGTACCAGCTTTGGCTGATACGCCAACTGTGACCCTGCCTTGACCGAAAGGACATTGAAACAGTAGTACACGCACTGGTGACCTCTCGATTAGATTTCTGTAATGCACTCTACATGGGGCTACCTTTGTACCAGGTTCAGAAGCTTCAATTAGTTCAAAATGCTGCAGCCAGATTGGTCGCCAGAATTTTTAGATCAGATCATATAACTCCAGTATTGAGATCTCTCCACTGGCTGCCTATTAGCTTCCGAGCTCAATACAAAGTGTTGGTTATCACCTATAAAGCCCTACATGGCTTGGGCTCGTGTTATTTGAGGGAATGCCTCTCCCCATACAATCCGCCCCGCGCTCTCAGAACTACAGGGAAATGCTTACTTGAAGATCCTAAGACGAGATTGGCATCAACTCGCCAAAAAGCATTTTCATCTGTAGCTCCCTTATACTGGAACAACCTCCCAGAGGAGATAAGGCTAAGTTCCTCTTTAGATGCCTTTAAGAAAGCCTTAAAGACTCATCTTTTCCAGTCAGCATATCCTCCTGATTCCCATTAGAAATTATTGCTTCCTGAAAGATGCTTTTTATGACTGACAGATGTTATTAATGTTCTTACGTGTGATTTTAAGGATGTTTCTTTAATTATATGTACTTACGATTTTGATGTATTTTGCACTTGATGTATTGTATAATTGTATTGTATAATTGTATTTGATGGTATTGTGAACCGCTTTGATCACTGCGGAAAGGCGGTATATAAATAAAGTTTTTATTATTATTATTATTATTTATTCATTATTAAGTGCATGGCAAAGGAAGCTTGTTACTATCATTGCTTGTGGAATTGACACCAAATTAGATGACACCAAATTAGGGGGAATAGCTAATACCTTAGAGGACAGGATCAAGATTCAAAATGACCTGAACAGACTAGAAAACTGGGCCATAGCTAACAAAATGAAATTCAACACAGAGAAATGTAAGGTACTGCACTTAAGGTGGAAAAACGAAAAGCACAGATATAGGATGGAGGACACCTGGCTGAATGAAACTACGTGTGAAAGGGATCTAGGAGTCCAAGTAGACCACAAGTTGAACATGAGTCAACAGTGCAATGGAGCAGCTAACAAGGCCAATGCGATTTTAGGCTGCATCAATAGAAGTATAGTGTCTAGATCAAGGGAAGTCATAGTGCCACTATATTCTGCTCTAGTCAGGCCCCACCTGGAATATTGTGTCCAGTTCTGGGCACCACAATTCAAAAAGGACATTGAGAAACTGGAGCGTGTCCAAAGGAGGGCGACTAAAATGGTGAAAGGTCTGGAAACCATGCCCTCCGAGGAACGACTTAGGGAGCTGGGGATGTTTAGCCTGGAGAAGAGAAGGTTAAGAGGTGATATGATAGTTCTGTTCAAATATTTGAAGGGATGTCATATTGAGGAGGGAGCAAGCTTGTTTTCTGCTGCTCCAGAGACTAGGAGCCGAGGCAATGGATGCAAACTGCAGGAAAAGAGATTCCACCTCAACATTAGGAGGAACCTCCTGACAGTAAGGGCTGTTCGACAGTGGAACAAACTCCCTCGGAATGTAGTGGAGTCTCCTTCCTTAGAGGTCTTCAAACGGAGGCTGGATGGCCATCTGTCGGGGATGCTTTGATTTGGATTTCCTGTATGGCAGAAGGGGGTTGGACTGGATGGCCCCTGTGGTCTCTTCCAACTCTATGATTCTATGATTCTAACTCTTGGCAAACTCCAGTTAAGAACTAATGTTTCAGATGAATGTCAGAACTAAGTTATCCACCAGATTTTACATACTTCCAGTTGTCAATTTACAGCATAAAATAGAGGGAAAGGGGATAGGGAAGGAATGTAATACTGTTGTTGTTTTTTTTTAAAATATTGAATGAGCTTTTGTGGATATAAACCAATCTCTTTGGATGTAGTACAGAGTTATTCCAGTTGTGAAGATACATTTACCATGGTTAAAAAGGTCTCAAAATGCATTGAGAAATGCATATTTTGGAGGAAAATTATTTCAGTTTTAAATAGTACTACTACTACTGATAATAATAATAATATGCCGATTTTAAAAAGCTTTCATGTGCTTCTTTGTAGATGATGTGGAAAAGGGACAGAACATTCTAAACATATAAGAAAGAGGCTCAGACAAGAGACATACCAATCCCTATCAGCTACATAAACAGACTTGCTCAAAAATCATAGAAATCTGTAACACTTATGTGTGGTCACATAGGTATATGTAACAGCATTTGTATATCACTGGCAGAAATACTGGATGTGGGGAAAGTGCTACTGGGTTTATGCAGAGTACATTTCATTCCTGCCTTTAGATAAATGCTCAGAACTCTAAAGACTCAGGGCCATCTTTGGGTGGAAAGGAGGAAGAATTCCTAGGATTTATTCATGGAAAGAAATGAATGGAGGCAGTGGAGGCAGGGTGCAGTACTCCAAAGTTGTCACAGAAAAGATTTAACACTCATGAAATGTTGCCCATTTGTTTATTTGTTTTGATGTGGTCTGAGACTTTCACAAATGTTCTTCATGCATTTCTTGACCGTTTGCATCTTTTGTTTGTTTGTGATACCACATAAGAACATCTCCTGCCTTTGTGATGGGCATGATTTTTCTGTGCCTGTCATGAGCAGGGAAGAAACTGAGTTGTTCGGGGGGGGGGGGGGGCTTTGTGGGTTTTTCAGGCTATGTGTCTGTGTCTGGAAGAGTTTTATTCCTGACATTTCACCAGCATCTGTGGCTGGCATCTTCAGAGAAGATGAACTCTTCAGATTTCTCTGAAGATGCTAGCCACAGACACTGGTGAAGTGTCAGGGATTCAATTCTTTCAGAATATGGCCACATAGCCTGAAAACCAACAAACAATCTATGGATGCTAGCCATAAAAGCCTTTGATTTCACATTGAGCTGTTCTTCTTTGAACTGCTGAAGAGATGCTTTGACTGATGAATGCTAGTCACTAACATGAGAAAATAACTCAAAATACCCTGCAGTTAATTGCAGTTAATTGCAAATGAGTTACAAGGACAGTGCAAATGGGTCGTAGGTTCAATATGCCATACGCGGGCTCCTTATAGGTGGCTTTCAGCATACGCTGAAGCCGTCCGGGAAACGGGCAAATGCCTGGAATGTGTGCATGGCCACGCAGCAAGCATGAGCCTCATTGAATATAATGGGGCTCAAGCATATGTGTTTTTTGCTTTACATGGCGGGGAGGGGGTCCAGAATGCATCCCCGTGTAAAGCAAGGGCCCACTGTACATATACATTACTGCTACTTTACAAGTATATGTGTCCTATCTCTGAGTAACTGCAAGTCTTTTTTATTATTATTATTCTAACAGCTGGCTTGTCACATTTTGTTTTCTTCCCTCTTTCACTTTATGGCTCATTCTGGCAAAGGGAGAACCAATCCCTCTTACAAATAAAATACAATGGGACTAGAAATATTTTTCCATTGGGTGACAAATGGTATTTGCTCATGTAGGTATTTATGTTACATTTTTATAGATTAAAAGTTGATAGGATGCTACATGCCCAATATCTGACAATATATGATTGTTTTCTGACACTAGACAGGTAAACTGGTACAATGTGGCAATGATGAGTTATATTTTACCAGCATTTAGCTTTGCACAATAGCTTCCTAAGCCTCTTAGTACGGTAGCAACTGTCAACATGCCAGCTTCTAAAATAGATGGTGTTCTTTTCGGCAATGCTGACTAATATTGCCATTTGGTGTTCTAAGGGAAAAAACCTACACTGAAATAGTTCTGACCTTAGTTCAGTACAAAAAAAGCTGACTTCTTCTAGAACATGTGGGTAAATACATAGAGGCCAGAGGGTCACCTCCTCTCCCACACACTCTGAGGGCCTCATCTCCTCCTCCCCCCCACAGTAAGTCCAAATAGAATCATAGAATCATAGAGTTGGAAGAGACCGCAAGGGCCATCCAGTCCAACCCCCTTCTGCCATGCAAGAACTCTCAATCAAAGCATCCCCGAGAGATAGCCATCCAGCCTCTGTTTGAAGACCTCTAAGGAAGGAGACTCCACTAAACTCCGAGGGAGTTTGTTCCACTGTCAAACAGCCCTTACTGCCAGAAAGTTCCTCCTAATGTTGAGGTGGAATCTCTTTTCTTGTAGTTTGCATCCATTGTTCTGCGTTCTAGTCTCTGGAGCAGCAGAAAACAAGCTTGCTCCCTCCTCAACATGACATCCCCTCAGTTTTCCTTCACAAAATGGTGCCAGGAATTCACATCATATAATTCAGGGTTGTGTTCTTGTGGGAGTGAGGTGGGGAAATTTTTGTATGTTTTTATGGTTTTGGTGGGGATTTCTACATGGTTTGAGTTCTTGAATAATCTAAATATCAAGCTGAACCCTTTTGTTTTAATTGGGGAACTGATGGAGGTTTTCAGAGTACTACAAAAGTGGTGTCCAGAGCCCCATGAAGATAATGAACTGTACTATGCCCACATTGATTTAGAAGAACTGAGTAATCATGGCAAGGAGGAAGACTTATTGAGGACATGGCTGACACAGAGGCAGGATCTCTACCTCATTTTCAGGTACTACTCAGAGCTAGGAAAACTAAAACCAAGAATTTTCAGTGGAGTGTTGAAATTCACAGGCCAATGGGAAGTGGATGGGAGAAAGAAAAGGAGCCTTCTTATAGAAAAGGAGCCACTAAATCCTCACTCCTTCTAAACTCAAGACAGCAGGAGATTAGTGTCAGGAGGAAGAAAAAATAGGAACCCCAAGAATGGCATACTATTTTCCCAATTCTGGGAAATGATCAGCAGAATGGAGGGCTTCTCCAGATTCACCCTGACACACATCAATTTGGAAGTACCAGCAGTGGATAATAATGGTAATTTGCAACATCATCAAGAGGGTCAGTGTGAATTTCATACTTTACCTGTGAGTTACTATTTTCCACAGGTGCAACAAGTAATCTTAGAACCATAGAATTGGAAGAAGAAGTTCTTCCTAATGTTTAGGTGGAATCTCTTTTCCTATAGTTGAACCCATTGCTCCATATCCTAGTCTCTGGAAGAGCAGAAAACATGCTTGCTTCATCTTCAGTGTGACTTCTCTTCAAATCTTTAAACATGACCATCATGTCCCCTCTTAACCTTCTCTTCTCCATTCTAAACATGCCCAGCTCCTTAAGCCTTTCCTCACATGGCATGGTTTCCAGATCTTTCACCATTTCAGTTGCTCTCCTCTGGACATGCTCCACCTTGTCCACATCCTTCTTGAACTGTGGTGCACAATCTTAGTCCAAAACAGAGGGCATCCTTAGTCTGTGGTCCAAGTCACAACTATGGTCATTACTCAAAAGGTGTAGAGATCGACTACACATGAACACTACAAATGTTTCTTCACTCTATGTACATTGGTAAATCATGACAGTATCAAAGGATGCTTTGTTCATGAAGGTACTAGTGATGGCACTGATACTTGTCTGTTTAGGAAATAACACCCTTCTTCTTCTTCTTCTTCTTCTTCTTCTTCTTCTTCTTCTTTTGTTCAGTTATGGACTAATTAAAATGTAGGTTTTTCCATGAATCCAGGGGTGGCAACTTACTTCTTTTCATATGATCTTGGAGTAAAACTCCCAATAGCTGTATGAAACATGAGTGAGGGTAGATAATTTCAAACACCTAAACACCCACTCATTACCTTGGGTAATGGGTTTTATGCATTGTTCTTCCATTGCATGGGGAAAAGGGAAAATACAGATCTTGCTCCATGTGGTTCTTCAGCATGGAATTATTCCAGTGGTTACATAAGGAAACAAATGCCTCAGAACGTCAGATATTACATACACTCACACAAAATAAATGAGTGGGCAGATCTCTGATTTTTCCATAAATGAGTATGAAAGCAAGAGTGACACAACTGAAATGATTCAGTCAATTAAGACTAAATTACAGGTTATTCTTCCCAAGTGTTATTATCTTCACATTAGGATTGATTCAGTTTAGAGATTAGTGCTCCTCTCCACCTTTTTTCTTTTAAAAGTCATCAATTGTTTCCATCATTTTTCCAAATCCAAGCAATCACACCACATTAATATTCAAAATTGGAAGGAAACAATAGTGTCACTGTATATAACACGGGTTTGGTGAGGCAGCCAGAAAACAACAGTGTCCATTTTTTGCTATCGTGTCTGAGACCACAAAATTTTTCATGCCACAGTTTTATAATGCTATGATTCAACTTTAATTGCCATGGCAACATCCTATGAAATGCTGGAACTTGTGATTTCAGGCTGGATATTTAGAATTCTCACCCTAAAAGTTTATCTGATCAAACTAGAAACCCCCACAGGATTCCATAGGATGGAACCATGACAGTTAAGAAGGAATCATAGCTTGATAATTGTGTAGTGTGAATAGGCCCCTCATCTTAAATTGGTTGAATGTAAAGTTCTATCTGTGTACAGTACTTTCATGTACATTTGGGCACTAGTGAGAAAATGAAAGTGGCCAGCTGGGTGGCATGGCAGGGGAATTTTCCTCACACAACCCCATTGCAAATCAATGTCTGCTTGAGCTGGGATGAACTTGGCCCAGGATAATCCAGCGCTGTGTATAATTACAGCGCTATAGAAATAAAGTTTAATAATAATAATAATAATAAATAATAATAATCCAGGTGCTGAGAAAACTATCTGCATAAGGAGGTACTGGAAATCTCTTTTAGCAACATCGTGAGACGTAGTTATGCTAGTATAATTTGGGATTATACTAGCACAAACCCACAAAAGGATTATGGCAATATCTGATTAAAACCAAATGACCTCCACTCCTACAGATCTATAGTTTCTAGAGAGAATGAGAGCTTCTTTTGCTTAACTCTTCCTTGCCATTTCCAGTGTTTTTGAAGTGCCAAAATGTAAATCTGAAGCAGCAGTTCTGCTGAACAATGTTTTGTCTTTGAAACTGGGTTTTTTTTTTCCAAAGGAGAGGGGAGGAGAAAGAATACCTTATTTAATAAAAATAATTCTGCCAAATGTTAGACCCCTACAATTTTGTCCTTCCCCCCTGTTGTTAATTTTGGGGAGAAGACTGTTCAATTAGGCCTGAGACACATTCCATTTGAAAATTTCCCTGTTTTCCATGAGACTTACTCCTCCACTGAAGAGTCTCTAGAACTATAAGTTTTATATTCTGTTTTGGACTTTCCCCCATGGACCAACACTATTGCTGCCTACGTGTTTTCTATGACTACTGTAACATTTGCATAGAAACAGTAGAATCCTCTTCCCTAGTGCATGTGTTTTACAGTAAACATATTTTCCATTTGACTGTAGCATGTATCACTGCAGCTGTGCTTGCTTGTTGGCAGTGTATTTTTATTAAGTTATCTCCAGCCTGGCAGCTATTTTTTCCGCTAGTGATTAGTTTCCTCTTTGCTTGTTCCCAGGGCACAACAGGTGACCTTCTTTTCCCTGTCATGGTGCAGAATCTCGGCAGGGAATGTGGTTGAACTTCAAAGAATCTATATGTATTGAAATAAGTCATGAATTCAGATGATTCTAGTAGAATTAAGAAACTACTTTCTGTTATATTTCAGAACTTTTTTTTGTTAATCTTAAATTTGCATAATAAATTAAACAAAGTTTTAACTTTTTTAAGTGCCACAGAATGACACACATAACAATGATTACACTGAATCTGTTTTTAAAATGTGTGTGTGTGTTTCATTCTTCATAATCAGACATGCTGGTGAAGTTTTCCATAGTTGCACTGGGAAGCTAGCAAAACCCACCTCAGAGAGAGATGTGAGGTTCTTCATGGGCTAGTGAGAATTGGCAGGGTCAGGTTGGGAATTATATTCTGATTTTAGAATTGGTTAAGAAAATTAATTGGGTCATTGTTGTCTTTATTTTGAACTAGCTGAACTTATGTCTAAGGGAATGCAGGCCAAGCAGGCATATATTTCCCCTTATCTCCTCAACATCATACACCATTGCTCTATACTTAGTAAATTAGTTATGCACTATTATCTCTTTGTTCTGTTCTCTCACTTACTCACTTATTATTTTATTCACAACTTTGCCAGTAAAGGTGCATTATTATTGTTTCTTTGAAGAATGGTTTATTAAATGAGACACTTGAATAGTTTTCTGTGGCTCACTGGCTGGTGTGGGAGATCTCCAGTCATGTAGTCCATAACGGGAGGAGCACTGGTGGCACAGTGGTTAAATGTCTGTACTGCAACCACTCACTCAAAACCATAAGGTTGCAAATTCAATACCAGCAAAAGGGCTCAAGCATGACTCAGGCTTGCATCCTTCCAAGGTTGCTAAAAATGAGTACCCAGATTGTTGGAGGCAATTAGCTTACAGTTGTAAACCTCTTAGACACTGTTAGTTTAGTATGAAGCAGTATATAAATGAAGCTGTTTGTTTTGTATAGTAGTTCCTCTGACTGGCAGGATTGCTGTCTGATTCAAATACGGAGAGAGGTAGAAGGATCCTTTGAGGGATCCCTCACCCAGTACAACAATTTTAGCAGCCACAGATCCATCCTATTCCTATGGCATCTTAGGATATGTAGTTCCCTGGGGTACTATTTTCATTCAGACAGCTCTGATACTGTAGTTTTGGCAAATGTACTAAAGAATTCTTCCCAAACAACAAACTCTTGAACCTGAGCATTTTGTAGAATGGCACCATGGCAGCTAAATCTGGATCAAATTGCAGTATGGATATGCATTCGCAATTAGAAACACTTTGCTCACAAAACTGGCTTTCTGGAAAATATCAAAAGTATCTGCTATCACTCCAAGATGCAATCATTGCAATGAACATGCCAAGTCTGCCGGTTTAAATATACCCATTCTTTTTTATTTAGATTTCTTCACTGCAAATCTGAAAAATGCTTGCAGTTCCAGTGGCAAGGCTGTTGCAGGTAAAGGGGAAGCTGACATACACACTGGCTATTTGGGTATAAAAGGCCACAACCTTATTCATAACAGCTGTATAGCATTGGCTATAAAGTCCCTAAGCTGGTCTTCCTTCTGCCCTGGTTTCAAAGCAACCTTTGATATCTCATGCCATGCTTCTTTCCTGCAATACCAACAATACCTGACCCATTTTTATGGATCTGGGAATGTTTCAAATCAACCTGGTGTTATTCATTGACATCCTCCACCAGTCTAACTGCCAGAGAGAAATCCTGGCACTACAGTGGTGGCATCCTTGGGTTGCCATAATTGTCCACAGTGCACTGCCACTGTGTGGTTTTCTGCCACCTGGTGGTATGAAAAGCCCAACAGTTCCTGAGCTAAATTTGCTCCCTTGCCATTCCTTTGGCAGTTTGACTTCAAGCATTTTCCCACTCAACCACCATAACATCTGTGATTTATAATGTTTTATGGTTTGTGTTGTGTAATCCCTTCACCTAGAAAATCCTATGATGAGACATCCCAACTGCTACACAGGCAGGATAAGAACACTAACAGAAACATAATTAAAGGAAAACAGACTTGCAAGAACAGTTAAGGACAAGGAAAGATGAGAAGTAATAAACATGACACTGAGAAACTGGAGCATGTCCAAAGGAGGGCGACAAAAATGGTGAAGGGTCTGGAAACCATGTCCTATGAGGAAAGACTTAGGGAGCTGGGGATGTTTAGCCTGGAGAAAAGAAGGTTAAGAGGTGATATGATAGCCCTGTTTAAATATTTGAAAGGATGTCATATTGAAGAGGGAGCAAGCTTGTTTTCTGCTGCTCCAGAGAACAGGACCCTGAACAATGGATGCAAGCTACAAGAAAAGAGATTCCACCTGAACATTAGGAGGAACTTCCTGACAGTAAGGGCTGTTTGACAGTGGAATGCACTCCCTCGGAGGGTGATAGAGTCTCCTTCCTTGGAGGTCTTTAAACAGAGGCTGGATGGCCATCTGTCAGGGATGCTTTGATTTGGATTTCCTGCATGGCAGGGGGTTGGACTGGATGGCCCTAGTGGTCTCTTCCAACTCTACGATTCTATGATTCTATGATTCTATGCTCAGAGAGGCAAATACTGTTTGAAGTACCATCACACACAAAATAGAGACACAGAACGTAAGAAGAATGAGCCAAGGGAAGCTGGAGATAGTAAAAATAGAAATGGAGCACATGAATATAGAAGTATTGGGAGTAAGACAGCCAGGAGTGCCTGTTATCAACTCGGTTGATACACAAGCTGCGTCCCTGTCTGGAACAGAGGGACCTTGAAGCAGTGGTACACGCACTGGTAACCTCTTGTCTTGATTTCTGCAATGCGCTCTACATGGGGCTACCCTTGTACCAAGTTCGGAAGCTTCAATTAGTTCAAAATATGGCAGCCAGACTGGTCACTAATACATCTAGATTTGACCACATTACACCAGTACTAAAATCACTTCACTGGCTTCCAGGCACAGTACAAGGTGTTGGTTATTGCCTTTGAAGCCCTACATGGCTTGGGCCCGAGTTACTTGCGGGAACACCTCTTCCTACACAATCCGCCCCGCACTTTGAGAGTTTCAGGAAAAAACTTTCTGGAAATACAAGCCACCAGATTGTGTATAACCTCTCAAAGAACTTTCACTGCTGTTGTCCCTAAATTGTGGAATAGCCTGCTGGAAGAGATCCATCTAACTACCATCTTGGACACTTTCAGGAGAGCTGTCAAGATGGAGCTCTTCCGGCGGGCATACCCTCCTGATCCAGATTAAGTCACCATGTTATCTGTCAGATTGATTCCCTGTAATTGACCACTGTAGCATGTTTTGAATTTTTACTGTTCCTGGATTGTGATTGTACTTTAAGTATTGTATTTTATGGTATTGCATTTTATGATTGTATTTATGGTTTTATCAGGTTGTAAACCCTCCTCGATCCGAAGGGAGAGGCGGGGCAATATAAATAAAACTATTATTATTATTATTATTATTATTAATATTAATATTATTATTATTAAGAGAATTAAAATGGACAGGAATGGGCCACTTTGAATCAGACAACTACACAGTGTCCTACTCAGGGAATGAAAAGATGTGAAGAAATGGGGGGGCTTTCATACTAAGAAGAAGTGTGGCAAAAGCAATGAGAGGATACAATGCAAAATCAGACTGAATTATCTCAGTAAGGCTATGCTGAAAACCTATGAATATCACCATAATTCAAGTATATGCAGCAACCACAGATGAAGAACAGGAAGAAATTGATAGATTCTATGAAGGAGTACAGGAGGAAATTGACAACACACTAGCACAAGGAGATAAGCTGATCATTGGAGACTGGAACACAAAAGTTGGAAGCAAAGAAGAATCAAAAATAGTAGGCAGATTTTGATTATTCAAAAGAAACAAAGCAGGTGACTGTCTGTTAGATTTTTGTCAAGCCAACAACCTATTCATTGCAAACACATTTTTCATACAACCAGAAAGAAGGTTATACACATGGATATCACCAAATGGCCAACATAAAAATCAAATAGATTATATAATCAGAAATAAAAGATGGTAACATTCCCTATTAGTGACCAAGACTAGACCAAGAGCTGCCTCTGTTACAGATCATGAATTAATCATATCAAAAATAAAAGTAAAACTCAAGAAGAAAACTGAATCTGTCATCATACCAATGGCAAATGGCAAAAACCAAGTCTCCAGGAACAGATGATATTCCAATCAAACTGCTGCAATCCACATTGACAAAGTCAACTCTAATGATAACCAATATATGTCAACAGATAAGGAAAACAAAATGATGGCCAACAGACTGGAAGTGATCAATATACATCCCCATCCACAAAAAAGGAGACACAAAGGACTGTAGCAACTATGGGACCATAGCACTGATCTCCCAAGCAAGCAAAATCATGCTCAAAATTCTACAACATAGGCTCCAACCATTGATGGAAAGAGAGATCCCAGAGGTCCAAGCAGGGTTCAGGAATGGAAGAGGCACTAAGGACCACATCGCAATCATATGATGGATAATGGAGTGCATCAAGGAATTCCAAAAGAAAAACAGCATGTGCTTTATAAACTATAGCATGTAATGCCAAGACACATGTGGTCTAGCAACATCAAAGTATGGTCAGGATGGCAAAAGTGATTAAGGAGGACAAACGGACAAGTTAAGAAAGGATATAGCAGTATGCCTTTGCCAGCCTTGAGCAGCAAACTGGACCTAAGCCTACTGTGGAGGACTTTATTCTCCTTCTTTCTTCTCCCCCCTGCTGAGAAACAAACTATTTTTTCACTTTCAACACAGTTTTCAACAATTGAAATAAGCTGACAACAGAGGGTGAAAGCAGAAGGTAGAAAGAGAAACTGGGACATTTTAAAAGCATCTTAAAAAGTGGGATGAATGTGGATTAATCAGGAGCATCCCTTCCAAACTGGGACATTTGGAAGGTGTGGCAATCCCCTTTGTAACTATCTCTCTTCTCTCTTTTTTATTTCTTACACTTCTTTTTCTCCCTAGGAGCCCTCTCCACATGGAGGACTATGGGGTAGTGGTGACTGCAAAGTGTGTGGTCACATTTGAAACACCCTTATGAGATTATGCTAAGTGCTCAATGGTTAGTGTTGCAGGAGATGGCAGTTTTGATCCAAAATGTCTTAGGGGGTACCAGATTGGAAGAAATTGCTAGAGAGTATGTGATCTGAACATTTTCTCAAGCAGGACTTCTGCAGTAAAGAAAGAAATTCACGATGGAAGGTTTTCTTCAATATGGATGTCACATTAATGGGAAAACTTTCCATTTTTGTAGCTGAATGGTGGGAGAAACAGAAAAAGAGAGAGAGAGAGAGAGAGTCAAGAAGTGTTTGTCCCATGTATAAGCTTTTGCATGTGAAGAAGGGAAGTGGGACAAACACACCTGTATCTCATTTTCATTGCCTATTCTATGGAAGGTGATTACAGGAGGACTAGAGATCATTAAAAGAGGAGATGCTTTTGGGGTCTTTCTCATTAATTTATGAATCTGGTTTCCCAGGTTTCTAAATTATACATAGGGCTTTCATGGAAAGAAGAGACTCTACTTTATATATATGAGTTTATCACATTGCTAAAAAATGCAACTTAACGCTACTGTTTTCAATTCGAATTTGGGATACATCTGGACATTACTGCATGCATTTTGCTGCTGATGTTGCTGGCTGAGTGAATCCCGGCTAACTTCTGGCTAGCATCTGAGCTCAGCTGGCCGATTTGCAAAGCTGGGAGCTTCCTGCTTTTGAAAAGAGGCTGGCAGAGCTCAGATTCTAGCTGGAAGTTAGCCAGGCTACACTCAGCTGGCGGCATCAATGGCAAAATTCATATTGACTTGAATTCACCAGCCAATTCTTCAAAGAGGAAATTATCTAAGAATTATCAAAGAGAAAAATTAGAACATTGGCAGTCTCAGTAGCATGCCAAATAAATTCAATTTTGCCCATTCTGATTCCATCTGCTTCCCTGGCTCCATCACAGACAAGGTGCAAAACTGGTCACAGTGACAATGTCTAATACATAGTGAAATCCAACCAATGTGAATGGCCCCATAAAGTTGTTATGGGTGATGATAAACCAAGAAATTCACCTGTTTTGCAACTGGGGGGATTAATATGTGATTTGAAAAAGACCTAAACTACTAGGTTATTTCTGAATGGTGCTCCCCATTTGTTGAACATCCTTCTTTCCACTAAGTGTTCCAAGATTTCTTTCCAAATATATCATGCACGGTCTGAATGGGAGCCAGGCAGCACTCTGGCTTTGGGCAGCAAGCCTGTGCAGTTCCTCTCTCTGTATTATTATTTTACCAAAAATACAATTGTATTACGATCAATGGCCACTCTATGGAAATAAATCTGGATAAGAACCTCCTGTGCATTTTAAATCCTTCAGTGTTCACACTCCAGGCTACATGCCCAAAAGCCTGAAACATGATATTGAGTTTCTAGCCAGGTGTTGCTGGAACAACTTTCCTCATTTTTAATTTTTTTTTTTAAATTGCTCACCTGCCAGTCTCTTTCCTGTCACTTTACACACAGAGACAAGGCAGGGCAGGGGGAGAGAAAGATTGTCTCCAATCCCATATCAAATGGATTCTCTGTTCTTTCAGACACAATTACTATTTTCATGTACAACTAGATAATCCATCACACCAACTTCTCACATAGGGTATCTCAATAGTTAATGTTTCCATCTTTCTTTCTTTCTTTCTTTCTTTCTTTCTTTCTTTCTTTCTTTCTTTCTTTCATCTAGTGATGTGCTGCTTGAATTAGCTTGGGTGAATGCCTCTCTCAGGTGTTTTGGCATTTGTATTTTAGGTAGTTTGCTAATTGAAAGGTCCGTTTATATTGGCTCAACCATGTTAAGAGTGGCTGTATCTTTTTGGGCCTCAATGGCGGGGTACAGACCGCCAGAAAAAGGTGGTTGGGAGCTGCCTCTCTTTTTCACATATCTGCGCTGCAGCAACCAAATTGCGTGGTGCGGTTGCACGAAAAAAAGGAGCTCTGAAAAGCGACTCCTTTTTGCACTGCCATAAACAGATGACGGTGGTGTGAGCACGTCGCTGCTGTGCAGCTCCATCTAGATGCCGCACAGCAGTGATGTCATAGCTGTGCATGCTGTCTGGATGGTGCCGCATAGCCATGGTGTCATGGTGACATGCTATGGTTGCGGGGCATGTGCACGTGCTGCCCCAAGGCAACCCTAGCACGTCACCATGACACCACAAAGAGCCCGTCTGTACAGGGTCAATATCCAGGATTCTTTGTGTGCTAAGAGAATCAGAGAGTTGGAAGAGACCACAAGGACCATCCAGTTCAACTCCTTGCCATGCAGGAATTCATAATCAAAGCACCCCCAATAGATGGCCATCCAGTCTAAGTTTAAAAACCTCCAAAAAGACTCCACCACATTTAGAGACAGAGTATTCCACTGTCAAACAGCTGGTGGAATTAAGTGGAAACTCTTTTCCCATAGTTTGAATCCATTGCTCTAGGTCCTATTCTGTAGAGCTGCATAAAACTATTTTTCCCCATCGGCAGTGTGACATCGCTTCAAATATTTAAACAGGGCTATCGTGTTACTTCTTAACCTTCTCTTCTCCAGGCTAAATATACCCAGCTCCCTATGTTGCTCCATATAGGGCACGGTTTCACCATTTTAGTTGCCATCCTCTGGAAACACTCCATCCTTTTGTAGTGCCCAGAATTGTAGTGCCCACAATTTTCCAGGTGAGGTCTGACCAAAGCAGAACATAGTGGTACTATTTCTTCTCTATAATTAAATGTTATAGTTCTGTTGATGCAGCCTAGGATCACATTGGCTTTTTTAAGCTACTGCATCACACTGTTGACTTATGTTCAACTTGTGGACTTCTAGATCCCTTTCACAGGTACTGTTGTCAAGCCAAGTATCCCTTTCCCATCCTATATCTTTGCTTTTCTTTTCTTTTTCTTCCTAAGTGTAGTACCTTACATTTCTCCCTGTTGAAATTCATTTGGTAAGTTTTGACCCAGCTTTCTAACCTAAATTAAGATCATTTTGAATTTTGATCCTGTACTCTGGGGTATTAACTATTCCTCCTAATTTAGTGTCGATCTGCAAATGTGATAACCATGCCCTCTATTTCTTCATCCAAGTCATTAATAAAGATGTTGGATAACACTGGGCCCAGGACAGAACCATGTGGCTACCCAATGGTCGCTTCTCTCTAGGATTAAGAGGAGCCATTGCTGAGCACCCTTTGGATTTGGCTGGTCAACCAATTACAAATCCACCTAACAGTAGCATTGTCTAGCCCATATTTTACTAGTTTGGTTGCCAGTAGGATTTTCTTCCCTTTCCCTCTCCCCTAAAGTTCCCTGTGCTACTTTAAAACCAACAGTGGCAATTTTCCTGATTTTCTGGGATAGATTTTAAGATTTGTGTGTGAGTGCAGGGTACTAAAGCAGGAACTAGGGGAGTCATCCCATCTCTTGGTTTTCTTCACTGAAGCAGTTCCAGCAGTGAAATGATCCATGTGTGTGTGCTTCCTGGTTTGGCCCCTTGAACAGGCACTGTAGAAGATTCCTATGGTGTTGAAAGCCATGCCTCATAATTTAAACAAAAATAATCCTTATTTTTAAACATCCCTATCGGAGGATTAGCTCCCTCTTCACTTTAAATCTAGTCCAGTATGCCAACACGACTCAAAGCTTTTTTTGCATTATTGCTGACCACAACCAGTTGCCAATTCCCTTCCAAGACCATGAAGAGCAATATGGTTCTCATCTACTTATCTGTCTGTCTGTCTGTCTGTCTGTCTGTCTGTCTGTCTGTCTGTCTGTCTATTGATGGATGAATGGATAGATAGATAGATAGATAGATAGATAGATAGATAGACGAGAATCCATATCTATAGATAGATAGATAGATAGATAGATAGATAGATAGATAGATAGATAGACAGATATCATCTGTCTGTCTGTCTGTCTG
>NC_056523.1:153050006-153061336 GCF_019175285.1 Sceloporus undulatus | reverse complement strand
TCTATCTATCTATCTATCTATCTATCTATCTATCTATCTATCTATCTATCTATCCATGCACCCACCTTCTACCTAAACTTAGGTGGAGAGCTGCAGAATGTAGAGAGAGAGAGAGAGTGAGGTAGTGAGGGGAGATTTCTCCTTCTGGGAAATGGAAGCCAGATTGCTAGAAGCAATCCTATAATGCTTTAGACTTTAAAGCATTATTGGATTGCATCTTGCAATCTGGCTTCATATTTCTGTTTATTAACCACTTAAAAATTAAGAACTACTATATCTGCTGCTTCTATCCATGCATCATTTATTTAATGCCAAAATAAGCTTGGTGCTAAACAGGATTTTCTTTTTAAAGTGCTGGCCAGGATTGAATACATGTAAAAGCATTTTGCTGCCCTCCAACAAGCAAAGCTCCCAGTTTTCTTCTAAACGGATAAGGTATATATATCTTATGAGGAGGCAGTTTTAATGTATATGCATTGTGTATGGGCGTGTTGTCCCTTCCAAAGGCTTCCCCCATAGATACTACTCACAGCACTGAAGCTGCTGCCACATTTCAGAAATAAAGCAGTTTGACACCACTTTAACTGCAGGTCATTTCTGACTTATGACGACCCTAAGGCAAACCTAATAATGGGGTTTTCTTCTCAAGATCTGTTCAGAGAGAGTTTGCTTTTGCCTCTTTCTGAGGCTGAGAGCATGTGGCTTGCCCAAGGTCACCCAGTGGGTTCCATGGCCAAGCCAGGAATTGAACTCTGGTCTCCAGACCTCCAGTCTGATGCTTAAGCCACTACAACATGTAGGTTCTCTGGTGTTGCATCAAACTACAAATCCTAGAATTTCATAGCATTGAACCATGATGGTTAAAGTGGTGTTGACCTTTTAATTTTACTTCTGCATTGTGACAGCAGCTTGGGTCTTTCTGTGTAATATCACAGCACAGTACCCAATGTACCAGCTGCTAGACATCCCTTCCTTGCTGTCTTCTTTGTTTCTCTATGCTGGCTCATTGTAGAAGCTCACCCATCAGGCCTTGGCAGATTTTTCCTGTAAGGCAAAATAGCTTTCAGGCAGGAGTACCTTGTGGAGATATTTTAACCCTTTCCATTGCTACCATGTGCCTTTTTGCGAACAACTAGAACTACTTTATTTCTTATGGCTGTAAGAGAAAGCCTTCCTCTGAAGATCTTAAGACATGGGCAGGCTTATATAGGGTGATACAGACTTTCATGTAGTCTGGATCTAAGCCATACAAAGCTTTATAGGTCACAACCAGCACTTTGAATTGTATACAGAAATGAACCAGCAGCCAATGAAGCTGTTTCAACAAGGGAGTTATATGTTCCCTGTAGTGTTGAGAGATGGGGATTAAATGCTCCTTCATTAGTAACTCTTGAGGAACTCTCTGGACTCCGAAACTAGCAACTCCGTTCTTTTTCTATGAAGTCAAAAAATGTCTTTCAGGAGTGAGTCTGTATGCACCATAGATGTGTAAAGACTACAAGATGAACTCTTTATTTTCCTGGCTCCAGCTGAAGGATTTCCATGGAAAAATCTGTTTTCCTCTGAGAACGTTTGGCTTCTCTCATTCAAATTACCTGCTCATTTCTATTCTAGGCCCTGGATATCACTTACAGGTTTGGGATATTTTCAGCCACACTACTACTTCTAGTAGAAAGTCCTCTACTGGAAGGAAGCACAGACATTACACTGCTTACAGTCTTCCCCATTGGAGGGAGATGCATTGTGCTTCTATTTTAATTACTCTTATCATTTCTAAATTTGCATATATATATATATATATATATATATATATATATATATATATAATTTGGTGGTGTTGTGTGCCTCTAACTTATGATAACCCTAAGGCATAGGGGTTTCTTGGCAAGATTTGTTCAGAGGGACTTCTCTTTGCCTTCCTCTGAGGCTGGGAGAGTGCGATGAATCCAAGGTCTCTCATTAGGTTTCCATGGTGGAGCAGGGATTCAAACTCTGATCTCCAGAGTCATATGTCAATATTCAAACCACTACATCAGATTGCTTCCACATATAAAATAGCACATGTAATGTTTTATTTAAAGCATGCCTTTTGTTTTTTATGAGATTTTTTCCTCTTTTGGGCTGACTGCTGTAAGCTCTCATATGTGTATATGTGGCTTCAAGTCACCTGCTGACTTATGGCAACCCCATAATTTCATAGAGTTTTCTTAGGCAAGGAGTACTTAGAGGTGGTTTGTCAGTTCCTGCCTCTGAAATAGAGCCTACAGAACCTGGGATTCACTGGTGCTATCCCATATTTATTTATTTATTTATTTATTTGAGGGTAAAACTTAGGAACATGTAACAAAAGATGTAAAGGGTGAAGCAAAAGAAAATGATGCCAAATACCTTTAAAAATTCTAGCAGGCATAAGTGTTTTGCTCAAACTAAAGGCTAGATAGATGAGAGAATAGAGGCGTGTGTGTGTGTCAGTGCTTCCAGGACAGATTATGCTCTTGCAGTTCACCAGGGGATGGTTCCTTTTTTAAAAAAAAAATTAAAAGTACCTTTTCTTTTCGATTTTTCTTCTGACTTATTACCCTTTGAAATCAATATTTTAATATATACACGGAGTACCTACAGGTTTGTTGATCTTTCCAGTATCTTACTAAAACCATCTTTTTTCACAAAACTTCAACAATGGTTTCCACGTTTCTTCAATATTGCTTTCATATTCTTCTTCATTTCTTAATCTCATTGTAATCATATCCATCTCAATTACATCTATAGCCTTTATTAGCCATTCGTCTACCTCAATGTCTCCCTGCTTCTTCCAATTTTTAGCAATTGTTATCCTAGCCGTTGTAATAAGATATAGTACAGGTTTTAAATATTTCCTTGTTTTCTTATCCTCGATTATATTTAAAAGATAGGTTTCTGGTGTTAACGTAACCTTTATACCATATATTTCTCTTATAACTTTGTATACTTCCCACCAAAATTTTTTAATTTTAGGGCACGTCCACCACATATGAAATAGGGACCCATATTCCTTTTTACATCTCCAACACATTATTTCATTCGTATTATATATTTTCGCTATTCTTGCCGGTGGGAGGTACCATCTATGCAGCATCTTAATAAAGTTCTCTTTTATGTCCATACACACTGTAAAGTCCAAATCCTTCCCCCACGCTCTTTCCCAATTTTCCAATTCTATGTTTCTCCCGATATTTCTTGCCCATTCAATCATATTCGTTTTGATCGTCTCTTCTTCTAGCTCTATCTTTAAACACAGTTTATATAATTTTGATATAAGCCCCCTGTTGTCTTTATCACTCCTTAATAATATTGCTTCTAACTCCATTTTTTCCCTTGATATTCCCATATGTCTCATATCCTCATTAAATTTTCCCCATAGTTGTCTATATGTAAACCATCCTAAATCTATGCCCTCCTGTTCTGGTTGTTCCTTGCTTTTCATTACAATCTTCCCCTTCAAATTTTTCGTTAGTTCCTCATACCTCAACCATTCCTTTCCTCTTAATTTACTTCTTTTCATAAAGGCTTCCTGCGGTGAGGTCCATATTGGTAGGTGTCTATATAATTTCCCTTTATATTTCGCCCAAATTTTTAGTAGTGTTCTCCTGATTATGTGGTCATTAAAAATTCTATTTTGCTTTAGTTTTCCATAACATAAATATGCATGCCATCCAAATTCAATATTAAACCCCTCTAAATTCAATACATCTTCATTTTTAAGTTTAATCCATTCTAATATCCATTCCAGGCAGTTTGCATGGAAGTACACTTTTAGGTCGGGAACAGCCAATCCACCCCTCTCTCTCAAATCAGTCAAATTCTTCCACTTTATTCTCGGCTTTCTTCCATTCCAAATGAATTTTTGAATATCCTTTTTCCATTGATTAAAAAATTTTTCATTTAATATAATGGGTAAATTCTGAAAGTAAAACATCAATTTTGGTAATACATTCATCTTAATTAATGAAATTTTCCCTATTAATGACAGCTTTAATTTGGACCAACTTACGAGTTTTGTTCTGATCTGTTGCCAAGTTTTTTTGTAATTATTATCAAAGAGTTCCGAATTTCTACTGGTCAATTCAATACCTAAGTACTTTATCTTTTTCTGTATTTGTATATTAGTTTCTTCTTGAAGTTTCCTCTTTTTCTGTTCCTCCATATTTAGTATTAACATAGCCGATTTGCTTTTATTCAACTTTAATCCCGCCCACCTTCCATATTGCTCAATGGTTTCTATTACTTTCGGTATGCTCTTTGTTGGTTCTTCTGCAACTAAGGCAATATCATCTGCATATGCCAGGATCTTGATTTCATTTCCTTTTATTCTTGTGCCTTTTATTTGGTTATTCGCCCTTATTTTCTTGCATAAAATTTCCAGACACGTGATAAAAAGAAGGGGGGAGAGGTGACACCCTTGTCTCGTGCCCTTTTCAATTTTAAATTCTTCTGTTTTACTCCCATTTATTATTATTTTTGCTTTTTGATCCTTCTATATTTGTTTAATCCATAACAAAATGCTTAAAAGTACAGTGCGCCCACGCCATATGCAGGCGCGCCATACGCGGACTTGAGCGTACGTGCTCAAGCCGTGGCGCGCGCGTGGGGCGGAAGGGATGGCGCGTCCCATTCAATTGAATGGGCACGCACGCCCGTTGCGCCCTGCGCGTGCCCGCGCCGCCGCGCTACCACGCATGAGCCCCATTGTTTCCAATGGGGCTCGAGCATAGGTGGAATTCACCTTACGCAGTGGGATCCGGAACGGATCCCCCGCGTAAGGCGAGGACACACTGTACAGTACTTACATTGATCCATGCATAAGTCGACTCAGGCTTTTGGGGTCAATTCTTTGACCTAAATTTCTAGACTTATTCATGAGTATATACAGCATTTGATCCATCCACCTTAATTATGACCTTAATCAGACCTAATGATGGAAGGAAAGCAGACAGAAAGGCTCTCAGCTGCTCAGAACAGTCTACAATAACATCTCTGTAAAAATCCCATGGACAAAATGCTGTTCTTTTCTGTTGAGTACATACAATGGTTATTAATGTGGTCTTCATAAACAATACACATTCTTTAGGCTTCCTTTATTGTTTAAAGAAAAAGCCTATTTTGTTTACAAAGAATAAGTGATCAAAGCTATGTGCACTATAAACTTTAACTCCCCCCTATCAAATATCCTATTTGAGAAGTACCAATATGTGCAGTTCTTCAGGAACTGTGCATGCTAATATGTAACTGGATTTAATTGAGCACATATATCACTATATATATATATATATATATATATATATATATATCAGTAGCAACTAAATATTATTTCAGTAGCATCACACACACACATACCCAATTGAGACTGCAGGATGAAATTCTAGCTCTGGTGAGTTTAATCAGTGGGACTGAGCGGAATATTGTTCAGATGCATTTTTCAGTTTGAAAAGAATGATATTGGCAGTTTCTACCCCTGTATTTTAGTATTTATTCACTTCACTTTCTTGACAGAACTGATATCAAACTGAAATCCCATTCAGAATAAGGCCACATAGGGAAATAGGAATTGCAAATTAGCAGAGATCTCGAGATGAACATTTCCATAGCTCTTCTACAATGCTTCCATAACAAATAATAATAATAGAAAAGAAATTGGTGGGTATTTTTAATTATAATAAAAATATTGATCAAACAGCACCGTCACTCTCATATTAGCCACAAGGATTTCATAGATGCAGAGGGCCCAGTGTTTCCCATTTATTTTCTGTTACCCAAAAGATAAACATACACACACACTCTCACTCTCTTCCCCCCCCCTTGCACACTTCTGAATTTAAAATTGGTCCTTTTGTTCATTTCCTGCATATTACAATACACAACCTTGGATTTTCTCTCTCTTTCCTTATTTCCCACTGGTAACGGGTCTTTCTGGGACCTTGCAACTGTACTGACTGTCTTTTCTGGCTGCATAAAGCGGAGATGTGTGAATACAAGACCCAATTTCATAACTATGTGTGTGTTAAATCATCCATGTTTTAGTGGCGCCAGCAATAGCTCTGCTCACCCGTTTATATCTTTCAGCACATCTTAAGCATCTGCTTCTGTATGTGCTTGTCACCTTATGCCAATCCAGTGCTCCACTGTAAACAGAGAAGATTTTTCAGCCCAGAACTCTGTCCAAATCTTTCTTCCCTCCTATACTTTTTTAAAGAGAAAAGGTCAGCATATTCCAGTGAACTGACGTACTCTGTCTAATTTGTGCACCAAGAAGCTTAAAATTGTGCGTCATTTGACCATTTTCCATTTGTTCATGCTGAGATTAAAAGATGGGGCTTATTGTTGAGCTTATAGTCAAAATTACAACTAAGAGAAAAAAAGGGTTAGAAGGGATCAGTAGCTGCAGCTGGCCTTTGATTTATTTAGTGCTGCCCACTCTTGGGTCCCTTAAAATGGGAAATGCAAAGGAAGCAAACTTCTCAGGGACCCAAAAGCAGAGTAATTATTAACCCTTCCAAGTAAAGACACAGTCCCAAAAACCCGACTGTGAGTGTTCATGTTTGTTTAAGAGATATTTTTTGCATTTTTGTAAACCTCAGCATATTTTCCTTGGCCAAATCATAGGACTGACTTCCTACAACATGATGGATAGCTGAACTAAGCGAAGGTGATGGGAATGTTGTATTCCACTGAAGGGGAAGACTGTTTCACCAGATAGCTTTCTTGTACTGTTTACTTGGAAAGCAGGGTGGGGAAAGCACACACTGACAGATCTATGAGCTTCACAGACCAGTGTCCAGGCATCAGAAAGAGATCAGCCAGAGCCAGCAGGGAGAAAGTCGCAGGAAACCAGCTTTATGGACCCATGGTCTGATTCAATGTACAAAGTTCATCTGAAACATGCACACAGCTCTCACTATTTGGATGATGATGATGATGATGATGATGATTAATTTTATATCCCACCTTTCTCCCACTATAGGGACTCAAGGCAGGTAACAGCAAATTTAAAATGAGACAAATTAAAAACAATGCAAAAATAGTGTATAAATATAGCATTTCCAAAACAAGTAAACAATTTATTAGGTTAAAAATATTAAACATTCAAATAGTAAAATATATTTTAAAAACTATACATAAACATTAAAATCTGAATCACATAGCATTTAAAAGCCCAACCCTTGTGAGTTTGAAAAAGCTTGATGGAACAAAAATGTTTTAACCTTGCTGAAATGTTTTTACCCTGTCAAAAGGAGAACAGGGATGGGGCCATTCTTCTTCCAGCCTTATGGGTTTCTTGGTTTCTTAAATTTCCACACTATAGAGCTTATCCCATAGCTTAATAAATCAATTTATCTCTACCCGGCTTGAATCTTAATTCGGGTGGCATCCTGATATTATCGCAAGGTTTTTGCCACCTAATTTGCTGCTCATATACAGCCCGGGTCTATTCCTGCTTCCACGGATCCTCCTCATAGCTCTTTTTGGATCCAGGAATTTTCTGAATTAAGAAAATGGCAGCTGGAGCACTCCTGGAACTAGGGATGGACCTTGGCTGTATTCGGGCAGCAAATTACAGTATACATATACATTGTCCTTTGATTCCTATGGTTATTTTTTAAATGATTTTAAACACTTCTAAGGGGCTAAACAGACTGCCCAATTGGAGCAGCCTGCTGCCACCCCTTTCAGCACTGGATTGGGGCTGTGGTCCCAATACAGTCTTTCCCTGATGCTAAAAGGAATGGCAAATGCTTGGGAAAAGGCACCTTTGCCACCACCATGACACTTTCTGGTTCTCCTTTTGGTGTTGCGTCATCTGGATGCAGCATTGTGATGCCACCTGCCTTGTGCTTGGGTGCCCGGCATGATGGTGGCATCAGAGCAGTGTCGGGGCATGTGTGATGTTGACGCCATACTCCACTCTACCTTGAGGCTACCATATAATGCCATTCTATACAGCCTCTAAGTTAGTACAGCCTCTAAGTGTACTCTGTTAAATAGGATAAATTACTTTTTTATTTTTTAATTATTCTAGGGTTTCTTTGTATTTTGTTTTATTTTATGTTATAATAATAATAATAATAATTATTATTATTATTATTATTTGTATACCGCTTTTCCTCCAGATCAAAGCGGTTCACAACATACAAGCTACATGTCACATGCTATAGCACAATACATCAACAGTGACATCAGTGATCTCATACAATTCAACAAAAATCCTCAAAAACCATGGACAAAGCAGTCAAAGCTAGCAGTTGAGGCTTGTTGCCGCTGGCCTGCCTCTCTCCCCCTCAAGATGGTGGTCGGAAGGAGGGCTCTTTGTCTTTTCAGGCGAGGCCTGTTGTTGCTGGCCTGCCTCACTCCCCCTCAAGATGGTGGTCGGAAGGAGGGCTCTTTTTCTTTCAGGCAAGGCCTGTTGTTGCTGGCCTGCCTCTCTTCCCCTCAAGATGATGGTCGGAAGGAGGGCTCTTTGTTATGAGTCCCATGTTGAGAAAAGAGGAGAATTTAATTAATTAATTAGAACAAGACAAGTAAAACTTAAGAACATAGAATGTATTAATTTAAAGTAAATACATGTTGAGTCTCCCTTATTCAAAATGCTTGGGACCAGAAGTGTTTGGAATTTAAGATTCTTTCAGATTTTGGAGTATTTGCATATACATAATGAGATATCTTGAAGATAAGACCCAAGTCTAAACATGGATTTTATGTATGTTTTATATACATCTTATACACGTAGCCTGAAGGTAATTTTGTTTGTATTAAAAACAAAAATATTAAATATTAAAACATTTTTAATCATTTTGTTCTTGATATAAATTTTGAGTACACTGACTGAACGATCAGAAAGCAAAAGTTTCACTTTCTCAGCTACCCGTGGGGACAATTTTCAATGTTGGAAAATTTTTGATTTCAGAATTCTGGATAAGGAAAACTCAACCTGTAACATTAAAAGTACTTTAAACCTATTTTTTACTCCCAAGACAACACTAGCCTATATTAAAAGCCCCCATTTCAGTGACCCATTTTATTTTGTAAAGGCTAGCTGGATAAAAAGTCTTTGTCCACTGCAGGACAACCTACAGTAGGTCCCCTTTTTAGAGAGTCCCATTACTTGGGAGTGGACACTGAGAGAAAGTCCTAGAATAGATGATATGGCCAACAGTGTTTATGGATGGAGGCCTCCCAAGGCCAGAAGTTAAAAGTATTTTCTTATTTGACACTTTTTGTAGAAAGAAAAATAATAGAGGTAGCAGTGGGAAAACAAGGCAATACATTGAAGGTATATATTAAAGGCAATGTTTTCTGGAACCCCTGAAAAATACGGTGACTAAAGTATTTGCAGAATAAAAATCTTACTTGATACCAGTTAAACAATTTACAAACTGTAATGAGCAGAAAAAATAGACTCAAAAGAGAGTTGTACTTAAAGTACACACAAAACAATGTATACATTTGAAAAATAAGCAGAAATATGCTTTACAACAATGGTTCTAAAACTTTGGACCACCAATTTCATCTCTCTAATGTGCCAGCTGGCTTGGGCAACAGTCAGGAATTCTGAGACTTCAAGTCCCAAGTATATGAAGGACAAAATTTATAGAACCATGATTCAGAGCACAATTTTATCGGACCAAGTTAGTCAACCGACACCGGTCCAGCTGAAGCTGTTCTGAATCCAGATCGCTCACAGTCTAGGCCTGGGTGCTGGAAACTGATTGTGACTGTCCTTACCCTGGCCTAAATGTATGCCAGGCTTTCAGTTGTGTCTCTGGGATCAAGGTGGACTGGTATAACTTTGCTTCTCTCCCACCCTACCTATTCTCTGCCCACTTTTTCATTCTCTTGCTGGCCAGTCTTAGCCAACAGAGCAACTCTGTTGGTAGACAAGGTTTGTTCCTGACCATAGACCCTATAATGAGTGCATCTTAGGGATGTTACTCAGTGAATAAAGCAAGTTAAAATGCATACATCTGAAAAATGTTCACAAAGAAGCCAGTTCTGGGAATGTCAGCCTAAATATACATAAATTTACAACATGGGGAAAAACCTTTGAGTGCAAACCCATGAAGAAATTAGAGTAGATTGTGATGGAAAAAAGAATAAGACTGCACTGCAGAAATAATGCAATTTGTTGATTCTTTAACTGCCACAGCTCAATACTATGGAATCCTGGGATTTGTAGTTTGTTATGACACCAGACCTTTCTGACAGAGAAGGCTAGATATCTCACAAAACTACAAATCCCAAAATTCCATAGTATTGCACCATGGAGGTTAAAGAGGCATCAAACTGCATTAATTCTGCAATGTAGATGCAGCTTGAGCATGACATACACAATTTTACTTTCATCGCAATTATATGTTCTACCAAAATTTGTATATTTTACAAAAACAAAACAAAACAAAACAAAATAGTTGGCAATTAATCAGAAATGTTTCTCTGTATTGACACTCTTGACCACATCTTTGCAAGCAGTATATTCAAAAATAGACTTGGCAGACATCACCTATGTCTTGAAAAAGATTGCCTCAGAACAGAAGCTGGTGAGGTACCAAGCTTCTGGGTCAAAAACAACAAGCAATGTGAGAGGCAGTATCAAGAAAATCAAATTTTGCTGATCATGCTTTTTCTTTGGACAGGGCTTTGTCAAAATTCATAAACCTTTTCAGATTCAGAATGGAAAGATCTGAAGGTTTATAATATCATGGCAGACATAGAGACAGATTCATCCAGTTTGGTTCAGGACTGTGAATGCTTGACTCTTAAAGGTCTTAGTTTGAATTTTTATATAATGTTACCTTTTCCTTTCAGCATCAAGTTGCAGGCAAATACAAACAAGTAAGGGCTAATTCTTCGTTTGACATGTGAACAAACTCCTCGGAGTTTAGTGTAGTTCCTCCTTCCTAGGGTCTTCAAACAGAGGTCTGGATGGCTATCTCTTGGGGCTGCTTTGATTTGGAGTTCCTGCATGGCAGAGGGGGTTGGACTGGATGGCCCTTGCGGTCTTCTCCTCAACTCTCCGATTAAGATTTCTTGATTATTCTATGATTCTTGATTCTCCATACTGGAGATGTGTTCACCATTCGTGTTGGCTACTGTGACTATTGGTGGAGTATTTTGTTTCAGTTCAATTTTGAAGAATTTACCAAAATTCACAAATTTATTAATAGCAGGTGAGCAGAAGAGAAATTGATAGATTTCCCCATCTTATCTAGAAAGAAGATCCAGAGTGAGGAAATATGATAGACAAAGGCTTAAATGTCATTTGAAAAAAAGAAAAAGAAAAAAAAGGGTAAACGATTTTT
>NC_056523.1:153005923-153047474 GCF_019175285.1 Sceloporus undulatus | reverse complement strand
AAAAACCCTCATTATTTGATGCTTTAAAAGACACATTTTCTGCTTCTCCTCTCTTCTAAGAACAGAAACAGTAACTAAGGCATCCTCCAAATGACTTCTGAGAAATTATTATTATTATTATAAATGAGTAAATACTACTGGTTACACTGTAAAAAGTAATGATGGTATAGACCATTGTCTTACTTTTTTTAAAAAAAGACTGATGTTATTACACTGTCATTGTTCCCCTACGAAAATCCTGAGCATTACTTGGTTTTGTTTTGTTTTTTCCCATTACTTGTAACACATTATTTCAAAGCTTTGTGAGAGACCTTTGAGATATATAACAGGCAGTGACAAAGTCTTGATCACATAGGACCTCCTGCTATCCAGGAGTAGGATAATTCTAGTACTGATGTAGCCTGCAGTTGTGCATCCATCCATCCATCCATCCTTTTATTTATGCAGATTATCCCACTGCCCTTTTCTATACCGAGCTAGGTGTGGTTGAAACCTTTTAAACACGGATTTTATCACATGCCTCCATGACCAGAGGCATCCCATACCTGATCATGGCATCCTGTACCCATTCTGGACTTCACACACACTTTTTGAAAGAACTGGATCTTCCTGTTCTTTGCAAAGTACAGGAAAGGTCTGGATTGGGTACGGGATGCCATGATACCTATAATCAAGAACATACAAAATTAAGATTAAAACAGTATTAAGATCAGAACTGAAACCATTTAAAATCTTAATTCCAAACAAAAATTAAATAATACCTCACCATAAAAAGTTCTTTTGTTAAAAATCAGTTCCCAAACGTTTGCTGGAAAAGAAAGGTGTTACCCTGCCAGGACAACAAAGGCCCCATTCCCACTGGGCATATAACGCAACGTATATCGCTGCGATTCTGACTCAGATTTTTTTTCTGAGTCATAATTGAATCTGACCCATCGTTCCCATTAAAAATGGGTGCAAAGAGACCCGGGTTTTTTTACCCCCGTTTTTGTTCCCATTGGTATTTTCCCTGTGGTAATTTGAAGCAGGTTATTTTGCTCCCCATTCCCATTGCCCTTCCGGGACCTCTTTTTTTAAAGCAGCTGTCAATCAAGTGCCTAAGTGCTTGACGTCATAGCCAATCAGTCACTTAGGCGCTTTTCCCTCCGGGAAAGGAAGAAGGAACCTCTATTCCCTTCAAATCCCTTTGCATCCCAGGCTCTTCTGTGTCTTCCCATAGTCCCTCTGGGAAAGAGAGGAGCCTCTATTCCCCCCAAATCCCTTTGGGTCCCAGGCTCTTTTGTGTCTTCCCATAGTTCCTCTGGGAAAGAGAGAAGGAGCCTCTATTTGCCCCAAATCCCTTTGCCTCCCCCATTGCTCCCTGGGCTTCCTGGGGGGCGATCAAGCAGGCATGTAATGCAAAGCCAATCTGCTGCTCAGGTGCTCAGGCACTCAGGCATAGGCAAAAAAAGAAAAAAGAAAAAAAAGGGAAAAAAAAGAAAAAAGAATAGTTAAAAATGGCATTCAATGGGTTTCCTCACCCATCGGTCTATGAATGTGGAGCAGGGGGGAGGTTGCAGGAGGCGTAATGTGTTTATTGCATTTGGAGGTCAATGTAGCATGATTGCCTTACCCTGCTTCCCACTCCACCGGGGGAAAGGCTATGTGAACGAGAGAAATTGCGCCAGTAATGCAGGAAAGAGAACAAGCGGGTGACACCCCCAGGTCAGCCCCTTGAGCACTGCTCCTCCCATCCCCAAGTTTCCAAATCAGAAACCCTTGTCATTCCCATTTGTATGCTGCAAATCAGAACCGGGAGGCACAGAAAAACTCAGTGAAAATGCATTGTTAAATTAAACCGGTTTATCAACCGCTGATTTGGGGTTTTTCAGGATAATTCGATCACATGGGAGTCAGATTCAAATTCCAATGAGAACAATATCAGAGCAATATGGATCGAATGCGTGCTCAAATGGGAACTATGCACCCATGATTCGCATCCTGATCCATGTTATAAGCCAGTGGGAATGGGGCCAAAGAAGCCATCCTAGCTTTCCTAAGCAGGGAGTTTCAAAGTGTGGGAACAGGCACAGGAGCAGGCCTTCTCCCACAAGTCATACCTGTCAACCATTCCCTCTTTCTGCCAGTGATCCTCATGTACAAACTTGTGAAAGAATTAGGACCTAGTCCACATCACTACTGGTTCTTCAAGCTTCACAACCAATCCATTTCTTAGAAAGGCCTGGGAATACATTCTAAGATGTTAAAAATGGGATTAAGTTTGTATTTTGGGTGGGGAAAACTGTTTTCCTTTCATTTCCCAACCTAGTTTCCTGACATGACCCCTTACAGCAGAGGACAAAAGCAATCCATATTTGGTTTCTTATAGCAGAGATTTAACCTATAAACATTCACTGCACCTCCCAAACCACAACTGAATTGCACTTGAACAATTATTTTCTCTCTCTCTCTCTCTCTCTCTCTCTCTTTCTCCATCCACCAGCAGGAAATCATGTTTTGTCCTGAAATGAAGGGGGGAAAGTATGTCAGTACACAGCTCTGTAAGCTGATAGAACAGAACTTTCAGCCTACAAGTCTTTTTGCTGGATGAAATATGTACATCTGTCTTGAGCAACAGCAACTGCTAGTGGAAACATGCATTTTGCCACATACGCCAACTCTGCAATCATGGATCAGCCTGGGGATCAATCTCATCAAGATGAAAATGCTGTTATGGGCATTGATCACATATTGTACCAATTTTCCAACTTTAGCAACTACTACTCTGCATGCTGTCTTTCTGAGAAGAAAGGATTTAATCATTTTATATTGACTGTGAGAGATGGATTACAGGCAATCTCATAAATCCACAACAACCACACATGATATACTGAGTCCCCCCTGCCCCACATCCCTCTTTTTTTTCTTGCTGCATCACTGCTGCAAATATTGCAGTTCAATCATACTGGGGTTTTTTTAAATACTACTTCAAGTCCATAAAGACATTATTTGGCACTGCTGTCATATATGGGAGAGGTCAACCATTAAAGCTGTTGAAACTGACAATTATTTTATTCATTTTTTTTTTTTTTACTTCAGCTATGGAATACAAATGTCATTTGCAGTCCAATTCAATTCTAGTTTTCAAACATACAGAGTGTATAGAGAATATAGTCAACAGAGGACCAAGCCACCCAATACACCATGGTATAATCTTACCGCATACCCTTCAATTATCATTGATTGTCAAGGACATTCTCAATTAATCCCCTTTCATCCCACTTTTTCTGCTGATTTTTCTTTTTCTCCCACTTTGTCCTTGTCTGACTTCGACTGATGCAGAGTTCAAAATGGAAAAGCAGTTTGCGTTAGTGAGGGGAGAGAAGAGGCTAGAATCTTTTTCTTCCCAGTAGACTCAGGCAAAAGCAGACTGTTGCAGCCTCTCTAACCTCATCAATAGCTTTTGCCATCTTGACCACATGCTGATGCTGCTTGTGTCCTAGTATATACCAGTGAAATGTCAGAGGGTATGCTGAATGTAAAGCGACAAACTTGCATATGATATGTAAAGTGTTGAAACTCAACCACAGTGTACACACATAATCAAATGTAAATAAGCTTCACACACAATGGTGTTTATCAGGCAGGGTTTCTGCAGCCCAAATCTGGGGCTCCTGCGGATTGAGCAATTCGAAATGATGTGTTATCCAGAATGTATTTCCATACCTTGTTGATTTCAATGGGAGCCCCATTTGCGGGGCTTCTGCGGGACTTCCGAACTGGCTCCTCATTTTGGCACGTTTTGGCCAGTTCGCTAAATAAGGGATTGACAGGAATCGCATTGGGGCTCTGTACGATCTCACTGCGAATTGGTCTGGTGTGGAATCCCAATTTGCTTGTTCTCCTGACCACCATTGCAAAGACTCCCACGTTGCAAATCTCCCATGATGCCCTGCTGCAATTTGCCCCATTTGCTTCTGCCAGGGCTGGGGAGCGATCATGGCTACATTGGGGCTCTCTCTCTCCTTCTCTCTCCTTCCCCACTGCAACTTCGGCAGAGCAGCCAGCCAGCGAGCGCTTTCTCCCTGCCTGCACCCCCCTCTCTCTCTCTCTCACACACACACATATTTCAGCCACATATATATCTACATCTATGCTCCTGTCATTCTCATCTATTTCACACACACACACACACACACAGGGGGAGGTGCCTGATGGGATCTCTCATTCATGCCCTGTGCCTTTTGGCTAACTTACTGACCCCTTTCCTCCTGCTGACAGGTCACTGAGGCTGAGAGGAGTGACCTGGTTAGTTCAACTAAAGTAGACCCATGGAAATCAATTGGGATAAAAGGAAATGCAGCGCAGGCATGTAACATAATATAAGAATAATAATAATAATAATAATAATAATAATAATAATAATAATAAGAATATAAAGGCTCTACATTCCAGGAGGTGACATTGCAGCACCATTGGGCATCGGAAGTCGCTTCCCCCTCCCTTTAAGCCAAATGCCAGAATGCGCAATTTCTGTAGCAATTAAAAATCTCTGGTGTGTCTGTTTGTGTTGTGTCATTTGGGTCATGAAGGTTATGGATCTGCCCCTTGGCCCCATGTTCATCCCAAAATGCAAGCTGGTGCCATCTCTGTATCCTGTATCCCACTCCCTTGCCACCCCAGAATGCCTCATACACAGAAATCATATAATAATAATAATAAAATAATAATAATAATTCCTCACCTCGGAATGCCAGAAAAGATGCATTTTTTTCTTTCCCTAGGCTCCCCCCCCCCAATTTCTTAGAGGCAATAGCAAAAACTGTATAAATTTGACAATATGCCAAATTGGACAGAGAATCATTTTTAAAACATTCGGATGGCAACATTCCTTCAGATTGCAACATCTTTCGGATTGCATTGCAGCAATTCATTCTAAAGGAAAAAAGTTTTTTGGCAAGTACTCTTCTTGCAAAGGGCTCCTTTAAGCAAGGAAACCATCATGAAATAGAAGGGAAAGTGAACAAGCAGCTAACCACATTCTATCAAAATATAGATCTACCCATTGCAAAAAAAATTGCATGACAGAGAAAAATAATTTAAAAAATTTAAAAACCAAAGGGAAGGTCCCGCGGGAGACCAGAGCCTTGCTTTGCTGTCTCCCGTGACCTGGCCTGAATGATCCCGTCAGTCACTCCCTTTTTGCCTCCTGTCACACTTTTGCCTCCTGTCATTCCCCCTTTTGCATTCTTCCTTCGGCTCTCCTCTCTCCTCCTCTCCTCGAATGAAGGGGAGGGAATGCTTTCACCCTATCCTCCCTGGATTTGCCCCGATCATGATAAGAGAAGGCACTGCTAACAAAAGAAGAGAGAACCCCAGATTCCATAGCTTGAGCCAGGACGTTAAACTGGAGTTAAGGGAATCTCCCAGTGTGGATGCAACCTAAGAAAGGCAACTGAATGAGGAGGATGGGGCTCTGACATTGAATTCACTGCCAGGGAAGGGAAACTAGAAGAGAAAGAAAAATGGGGAAGCTGTCATTGACGGAGGCTAACATTCGCATGAAAGTGGAGGCAGGCTCCCTTCTTGCCCCTGGAAGTCAAAGGTCAGGATGCCTTCAGGCCCCACTGGGCATGCGACAGGGTCCCAGTTTGAATTGTTTGGAACCCCCATGTTATGCATTGGTGGTGAACTACAATTTGCACTCACTCCACTTTGCCTGAATCCGCATCACGTGACTTCCTTTAATTCGAATCCTGTCAGTCTGGAAGGTAACGTAACATGACCAGGTATGAAAATACATCCTCGTTATCACATCAATGGCCCAACTGCAGAAGCCCCTGCAGAAACCTTCTGAAACGCCATAGTATTCCATGCCATAATTGTGAAAAATAATATATTTACTGTAGAGGGAGTTCACTAACATATATGGTGTGAACTTTGCTTCACTCTCAAATTTTAGTGGTATGTGTGGATGGTAGTGGTGGTGGGGCTGGCCCTACGCATCATGGCATAGGACAAGTGTGTGGTAAAGTTGGCTCGTAGGATACATGTGACCCTCAGTCCAGGCAAAGCCTTTGAACAAATCTTGCAAAAATCCAAAAGAAGAATTATAGTAGGGAGGGAGGAGGGAGTGAGAACTACTGGACTCGATCCCTTTTCCCCACTGCCATTCCCTCTTCTTTTTGTCATGTCTTTTTTAGATTGTAAGCATGAGGGCAGGGAACTTTCTAACTATCTGTAAGCCACTCTGAGCCCTTCTTGCTGAAAGGAGGGTATAAATAAACAATACATAAATAAATAAATGAGTAAAAGAAAAAAGATGGTACATTCACATGAACTTTCTAGAACTTTCTTTTGTGACAGTTAATCAGATAGAGTTCAGAACAAAACTTTTTAAAAATCATATGTATAACTTAAAATTCTTAAATAGCAGCAAAAAATTTGAACAGCTTATTTTCTGTATAAATAACTTGCGCATACCAACACCTTCCTTTCAAAGAAAAAAATAGGAACCTTTACTTCAATTAAAAACTGACTGTTTATGAATGTGCATTCAAGTCAACTTTGGGTTATGCGGACCCTAGGATATGGTTCATGGCAAGATTTTTTTCAGAAGAAGTTGGCATTGCCTTCTTAGGCTGAGGAGAGCATGCAGTTCCCAAGTAGGGTGTAAAGAATATTCTCCCAAATTCGAAAATTAGGAGAAATATGCCTAATTCGACAATTTCGAAACATTTTAGAGAGGAAATGCTATTCAGTTCTCGATCATGAGTAAGAATTTGATGTTTAGTCATTTCGAAATGAGGATAAGAGAAGAAACCTTCATCTGACTCTCGATGGCCACTATTGCATATTTTGTGTAAGAAAAGCTACCATTCATCCGGGAGGCTATTTCCTTTGTTAGGGTGATTTGCTCCAACTTTGCTTAATCACAGCTTTGCATTGAAAAACAAAAGAGAACAAAAGGTGAGGCCTCCTCCCTTTATGCCATGCTCTGAGCCCCTGCCATCAATCTCACAGGAGAGGAGAAGGGTGAAATTTTAGCATTGGATCAAAGATGTGTGTAAGCAAATACATGCAACATACACCTTTCAGCACAGCTCCACACAGTTTCTCTCTGTGTATATTATATATGTGTGTGTGTGTGTGTTGGTATGTATATGTATGTATTATATATATATATATACACAAACACACAAAGTTGTTGTGTGTAAGCCTATACATTGCAACATTACACTTTCAGCACGCTCCACACATTTGTCTGTGAGTATATGTGTGTGTGTATACGTATATAATATATATATTACAAACACAACACACAAAGATGTGTGTGTAAGCATATACATGCAAATTACACACTTTCAGCACAGCTCCACACAGTTTCCTGTGGTATATATATGTTTGTGTGTGTGTGTGTGTATGTATAGTAGTATGTATGTAATATATATATCTATAATATATACAACCACACAAAGTTGTGTGTGTAAGCCTATACATGCACCATTACCTTTCAGTCAGCTCCACACAGTTTGTCTGTGTGTATATTGTGTGTTGTGTGTGGTGTGTTTGTATATGTTTGTGATATATTTTTGGCCACCGATGTGTGTGTAGCATTCCATGCCATTACACTCTTTCGCCCGCTCCACACAGTTTGTCTGTGTAATATGTGTGGTACTTTGTATGTTGTTGTGGTGTGTTGTGATTTTATTTGTGGGTGTGTGGTGTGTGTGTTTGCAGTGTTTTTATATTTTTTTATTTTCTTCCCCACCACCCCCGATGTGTTGTGCTCTATCCATGCGCTTACCCTTTCGGCTGCTCCCACATTTGTGTGTGTGTCCCCCCCCCCCCCCCCCCCCACCACGTGTGTTGTCCGTGGACTCTGCTTCCCTTGTTCGTCTCTTGGTGTGTGGTGTGGTCTTCGCACTTCCTTCCATTTTATTATTTTTTTATTTTTAGACCTTGGCTCACCATGAGAGAGGTGCAGATCCCAGTATTCCTTCATAGCAGAAGGGGGTTGGACGGATGGTCCTGGAGGGTCCCTTCTAGCATTTCTTGTTGAGGCTGGGCTTTTTTTTTTCCCTTTTGTGTGTGTGCCTTCAGGGTTTTTAACATAGGAATGTTTTAAAACCTCGGCCAAACTCCTTTGAGATGGAATGAGTTTGAAATGCAAAGTAATAGCATAATATTCGCCTTGTCTTTTATTGTCATTCAGAGAAACTGTGAAAAATATCGCTAGTTGCTGAAAGGGAGGAAAGAAATCACCCTTGAAAAGGGGTTTGTGGAACGAATATTTTTTAAAAAGTTCTCCTCAAGCTCTCAATTAACGGAGGGAAAATATGAGTTTCCCAATCACTATTCCCAAGACACTCCGTGGGAGCCATGACCAGCAGGGATTCAAACTCTGGTTCTTAAGAGTCCGGACCAATAAGCAAACAACTACACGAGTGACCCGGGTTCTGGAACTCCCCCCGAGAGAGGTGTTGGAACCTTCCTGGCACTTCTCAGGCGGGAGAAGACCCTTTCTTAATTGCAGACCTTGAGGACGATAACTGGAAGGAATGGGCTGCATAGTGCTTTTGCCTATTTGTATGGTGTAAGTTTTTAGCAGGTCTTCATTTTGTAATAGTTTAATTACACTTTAACTTGTATACGGTGAACTTTAGCTATGTTTGGAACAGTTATAAGCCTTCAAGGACCACATTCCAACTTACAAATAAAGGGCTTGCAACCGAATAGATGGATCGACTAACAGGGGGTCATGGTTCACACCATTTGCCCATCTCATTTTTCAATGCAAAAAACCCACTTGTGGTCACATTCACGAATGAATCAGTCACAATAGACCCGCTCCAGCCAATGAAGGGCAAAATTAAGATTCTCGATCCACATCGGTTCATACTTGTGCTGAATTGCTTATCCAAAAAGATGCAGAAAACAGCGTCAAAAGACGGGGGTTAAATGGGTCAAGCACTGGGCCCCTCGGCAAAACTAGAGACAGGCAATTTGAACTGGTTTCAACTGAATTTCAATCCGGTTTAAAAGGTAGTGGGAATCAGGCCCTTCTTGAGTCCTAAACAGGGGGAAATTGTGTGAAATAAATAAATAAATAAATACACAGACCATGCTTTAGTGTTCATTAGTGTTTGTGTATGAAAGAAATTCTTGCCAACCTCAATGGTTGTAGCAGGTCAATGAAGAGTCATCAGCTGAATGGAAAAACCTTGCATAATGCCTTCTCGTTCTGTTAGCTATAAGTTCACCATAGTTTTGACTGATGTCCCAGACATTACTTTGGCTCCTGCTCCTATTGCATTGGCACATACAGGGCTTTGTTTTTCATACACTAATATTTACTTTCATATTATGCTGTACTTTTTTAAATAAAAGACCTGTGCCCTGTTCGCCTCAGATTAGATGTGTATTGTAACTATGGGTATTTCTTTTTGATTGATGTTGAGGTTAGCCTAGGAAGGACAAACATGTTATCATAATAGCGCTATTAAAATTTGCTAGAGACACCATATGTGTGTTTCTATTTACAAAAGGCTGATGCTTGACAAGAAAGAGGAAAATGGCTTCTAACAGCAATGGTAATCACTCAAATTTATTTGGCCTAAGTTGAGAAAAGGAACTTAAAATTTAATAGATTAGGACCTGGGAAGTTGGGGTCATTCATCAGCCGTGTGTAGCTTTGGGCATGCTTCTATCTTCTGACAGCATCAGCTCTCCCTGTATGACTTAAAGGATAATAAGTAACATCATTTTTGTGAGATGAACAAAAGGAGCATAAAAACTTTTGTTAAGAAACATCATGCCTTCTCAAGATAAATATTAACTCCAGATGCTAGCCATGGGTATAATATGGAACTCAATGCTACAAGATCTAAAGATGGCCACCAATTTGGATGCTGTTAAATGAGGGTTGGATGCATTCATAAATGAAAGTGAAAGGCTGTTGACAGCTATTGGTCAGGATGGACACGCACACACAAACACACACAGCATGCATCTGCATAACAGGTGCCGACAAGGATATAGGCTGGAAGGTGTTGTTTATACCACATCATTTATATGGGCTTCTCATTGGCATCTGTTTGGCTATTGTATGAACAGAATGCTGGACTGTTGCTGTAATCTGGCACAACTCTACTTTTTTCTTACCATTTCCAAATGACTCATTCTACATTCATTTAAATGGTGATTGCACAGGAACTTTGCCCCCAAATACTCTGAATGATTGGGGGCTTGAACAATAATAGCTGGCATTCTGTTTTGCAGAATGGATTTTGCAGACAACTGATGCCAGAGCAATTGGCTTGTTTTTTAATTGTCGCAGAGGTTGGAATCCTCTGCCTTCCACACACAATAACCTAACCTCTCTCACTTTTGCATGCTTTCTGACCCCACCGTAGAGATGCATTAGCCAGTGGAGAGTGGGTATGCCTGAGAAGCATCTGGCTATGTTGTTATAGTCACATGCATGTCTGGGTGTCTGGAGCACTGCTAGGAGGCCCCAGATAATCCTTTCACTAGTGTGAATTTGGCTATAGGGATATAACCAGATACTTCTCAGATGTCCCCCTCTCTACACTAGCTGTTACATGATTGTGGCAGCACGAAGATGATTGGTTTATGTGATGGTTTTTTCTGCTTCCTACCCTGCCTTAAATTCCCTCCCAGGGAGTAAGAGAGAAACAGAGGAACCCAATGCCAACATAAGAAGGTTCTCTATGGTCCACTCCACTCCCCTGAGCTCTATGGGACTCCTTGATCCCAAAAACAATTTTCTGCCACCACCCAACGATTAACCTGTTACACCCCAGCAATGCATTGGGACATTGCTAGGGCCTTCTACTGGTAACCTACAATCAGAACAGACACTAGCTTGGCTAAAACAGTTAAAAAGAAGGAAGGAAGATGCAGAGTACTGAAGAAAAAAGGTTTATTATGAAATCAAGAACATTAAAGAGTAAGACATGGAGGACAAATGGTCCTCCAGGCACAAACGTAAAAGATAAGTTACAAATAATATTCATTTCAGCCAAACATAGCCAAACCTGAATCCCTGACTAAGAAAAAAGTTTTTTTCTAACTGCCATCTGATTGGCTGGTTGCCCTAACACCACCAATGATGCCATCACCCCTCATATCTTACAGTACCCTCTCCCACAGGGAAAAAGGCCCTGATAAATGGAGGGACAAGCGACATGGTGTAGTTTGGTCTGCAGAAGTTTTATATTGCATCTTCATATTGCAGAAACTTCGCAAATATTTGTAGGAGATTCCCCCCACCATCTCTATTGGGTCAGTAAAGTATATTACAAATACTAGATATTGGTGTGTGTGTGTGTGTGAGAGAGAGAGAGAGAGAGAGAGAAAGAGAGAGTGAGAGAGAGAATTGAGTGTGTGAGAGGTTATACTATATTGGCATGCTGTATTTCTTATTTGAAGGTAAATACAAGTTGAGTATCCCTCAAACAAAATGCTTGGGCCAAAAAGTGTTCCGTGTTTCTGGTTTTTTCATATTTTCAAATACCTGTATTTGCATATACATAAGAGTTTATAGCATTAAAAAGTGACTTACCCCTTCCATTTTACAGTCACTTATGTGATGCAGCTGGCAATTATCACATGGAAAATGTCACTGATGCTGCCACCTGACTGCTCAGTTTGGCTGGGAGCAGGATTTAGGCGGGATGCAGTTGGGCAGCTGGATCCTTGCATCTCTCTCCAGCCGTGCCTCTCTCCAGCCTTGTAAATACAGTACAGACATGTGCTACACTACTTGTATTGCAGCTCAGAAAGTTTATATTTTGGAATACTTTAGATTTTAGAATTCCAGATAAGGGATGTTAAAGCTGTATCACTCATGCCTTTAATTATGTGCAGTGGTGGGTGCCACAATGCCTTTGTTCAAAGCTTCAGAGCTGTTTAGTGTTACATTTAGTTTTTCCATGTAAACTTGTAAGACTGGTTTACCTGTAAATGATTATCTCTTGATAACTGTAACTCCATTTGAATACAGCAATAAGCCTCTGAAGATATATCAATAGACAGAACATTCATTTCCCTCCACATATTTCCAATGCAAACGTTTTCCAAGGGACAGAACTCAATATTCAGTTATCAGAATACTAAAGCTTTATCAAGTGGCTTGTGTGAGCTTGGTCCTGGCAACAGGCAGCTTGATCTATAAATGGATTTCACTGATGATTATTCAATTTGGGATCATATATGAAGTCTCCCTGTTGTGTTGGCTCTATGATAACCTTGCACAATGTATACTATCACTGTCATGAATGTATCAAGTGATAGAAATTGCGTTTTGTGGGTGGACAAGCAATCAAAAGTTCTGTTCTTTTGACCCAAACCCTGCAACCATTTGTTTGCAAAATCAATGTGCAATGCCCTGCTCTTTATTATTAATAACATCTAAGTCTTATTACTATGCAGATTTGAAATAACACTCAAAAGATTTTCTGTTTCAGTGTGAAAATGCTATTTCTAGCCACTGAAATAGTTTTAAGTCACTTTTGAGCTCTAAAAAAAATCTAAGGTATTCTGTCAAATACCGTTTAGAACTCAGTAATACCCAAACTGTCATATGTCCCAAGCACATAATTAAAATTGGTTTGTTTGTTGTGGGCCTTCCAGTCATTTCTTATTCATGGCAACCCTAAGGCAAATCTATCACTGGGATTTTTTGGCAAGATTTGTTCAGAGGGGGTTGTCTTTGCCTTCTTCTGAGGTTAGGAGTTTCCATGGCTGAGCAGTGATTTGAAACCTGGTCCCCATTTCTGTAGTCCAATGCTCAAACCATCATGCTGGCTCACCTCATTCCAATCTACTTACTGTCAAATTAACATAATTAGGGCAACTTCAGGATAATTTTGTTTTTTAAAAAACTAGACCAAAATTAAAACTCATTCTTTTCTAAAAACATATATGGCATCGACATTAGTCTGCCTGTACACTTAATAAATGAGGTAATTATGACTATGGAGTACAGCAAGCAGCACACAAAGTAGGTCATTCCTTAGGCTGCAGTTTGTCATCACTTAAAAAGAAACAGGAGAGGGTGTTTTTTCCCCCCAAATCTGGCTGACATTAATTAAACAGTGGCGTATGTTTTACCACAGAAAAACAATTTAGAAGGAGAAATGTCTGGCAAATATTTTACATATTAGTGCGCAGAGACACATTTATGAGATAAAAATGCCCATTCTCTCCACATTCTTCTCCCTGTTTTAATAAATCTCCATGAGAGATGCTCTTTGAGATGAGTTAATATCATGATACCTGGTTACATCTCAGATAAAATAAATTGTATGTCAATAAGGCTGGAGTGAATTGAAAACTTAATTTGGAATCTGAGTGGGCAGATGTACAACTATGAGTGGATTAGAGAAAAGAGGATGAAGAAAATAAAGGAAGAGGAGGAAAAAAAGAAAAGTAGAAAACCACAGAATTGAGTCTTTATGGCACAGTCACCTATGTTTCATTCTGTTTATCCCAAAATCCAATTATAGATTCATCAGGTCTCAAGTGTATTCATATACATCTGTGCAAATGATTCAACATATTCTACTTGTGGTATGAAATGTGTATACTATTTGGTGGTGGAGTTCCAAATAGTGTATAAACATTTTAGGGAAAGTCAGTCTAATCTATTGATTGTTCTTTATTGTGGTGTACCTTGAAGCCATTTCCGACTTCTAGTGACCCTAAGGTGAGCCTATCGTGGGGTTTTCTTGACAAGATTTGTTTAGAGGAGGTTTGCCTTTGCATTCCTCTCTGAAGTTGAGAGGGTGTGCTAGCCCAGTGGGTTTCCATGGTAAAGCAGGGATTCATACTCTAGTCTCCAGAGTCATAGTCCAATGCTCAATCCACTAAACCACACCGGCTCTCATGATGTCCTATACAGCATGACAAAATTCATTAATTGTTGTAATTGTTGTTGGTCTCCATAAGATGCATGAAGGTTAGAAAGAAAATCACAGTGTGCAGATTTTTAAAGTTTCACTAATGGATATTGATCACCAATTATTGAAAAAGTGTGAAATATTAAGCCATTATATGATCATACAGCTCTCCAGATTTTATACAGAAACAGTCTGCTTGGGTTTTTAAAATGCTCTTTTACAACTTTTCTTGAAGCAAAAACCCGAGGTTTCTCTTGTGTGTGCATTATTCTTAAAGATTTGCTGAAGAAGGTGAAAACAGAATGCAAATGAGTACATCACTTCCTACACAAAGTCAGAATCTTCATCCTGCTGGCCTCTATTTGTCTAACAATAGAACATACTGTAACAACTAATGCTTAAATAAAGTAAATCACTTTTAAAAGACTTGCCTCCTATATAAGGGTGTCATTTTGGCTGTTGTATGGAAGGCAGATTTCCTTTTACAGTAAATTCCAAAGCTATGAAGAAGAAAAAGGGCCTAAAGTAGAGATGCACACATTTATATAGTGCTTTGGAGGTCACTTTTCCAAAACAGCAAGCTCCTGTCTTGGAAAAATGGCCTCTGAGGTCCACCTGGGACCTGGGATGCAGCCAGGTTCCAATCGTCCAGTGGCATGGACGCCAAATTATGAGTGATAATACCCACCAGCAATTTGCAACCTGACTGTATCTCACTGGGGAGCAGTCAGATTATTAGTCAATGTAATAATCTCCTAGGCAAGCTCTCCTTGAGCACACCATATCGACACTGTAGAAATAATGCAATTTGACACCACTTTAAGTGCTATAGCTCCAACCTATGGAGTCCTGGGATTTGTAGTTTTACAAGGCTTTTAGCCTTTTCTGCCAAAGAGTGCTGGTCCCTTACCAAATGACAAAACCAGCCTTCTGTACAATGGAGCCAGGGCAGTTAAAGTAGTGTCAAACTGCATTATTTCTACAGTGTAGATGTGACCACAATGTCTCATTCTTGCAGCCAGATTCTCAACAGAAGCAGTTACTCTAAACTTCTTGCTGACTAGCAGTATGTGTATTGGTGTATATTACAATAAATAAATCAATTTTGGATACCCTCTCCCCTGAGAACAAGTACACTTATATGGTTGAAGCCCTTCTTTCTAATCCTTTCTGGAAAGAAGCCCTTCTATTTTCCCCTCTGAAAGAAGCCTTTCTTTCTCAATTGCTCTAAACCATTCTGAGTTCCAAATGTTCTCACCAGTCCTTTGAATGGCCCCCAAAACCAAACTAGGAGCAAGTGAAGCTGTTTCCAGGAGAGATATCCATGAGAGAGTCACACACTCTTGATATGCAGCCCCTGTTAACAATCAAGCTCCTGCCTTCGGGACCAATAGCACTTTAAAAAGCAGCCCCTTAGGCCATGACTTACAGAACTTTGCTATCATCCCTTCTGGTATGCCGTGTATCACTAGGCAGCTATTTAAAGGAAAGGAAAGAGATGTCATGGTGACTGCATTGTTCTTAACAGTAACTATAACAAGTGGAGGGTTGCAAATGAGCATTGGCAGTTCTGTTTCCATAGGAATTTGGTGAGCAATGAGTGTTTTAAGAACAGTGTTGCTAAACAAAAAGCGTATTCAGTCCTTCGATTATCATAATTAAATATAATCTTTCTGGGAATGGAGGCTGCACACATACTTAGTTTAATGTTAATGTAAAATAGTCCCACTGAAACCATGAAGTGCATCAAGAGGTATATTGTACTCTGGAACCACCCCTGCAAAGATAAAGGCCACAGATGCAATCTGTGGAAATATGATGTGAACAAGGCTGATTGTAAAATGATGTCATATTCAGTAATGAAAAGAGGAGTGGGCCAGCAAGCAGAAAGGGTTATCCGGGTTATCTTTGTCAGAAAGCTGCTCTGTTAACAAAAGAGAGAGGTGCACACCAATATATTAGTTAAATTCCTATTGTCAGTCCAACTAAAGTAGAAGCACTGAATCTATGGGACTTAGCTACTTGTTTATTCGGCTCTCAACAGCTGACCCAATGGGTCTGCTCTACTTGGGACTCACCAATCAGATTCAGGCTTGAACAATTATGTTCATGCTAAGAAAGGGTCCCAGCAGAAGAATTCTGGCCTTGTCTCATACTACAGCCTGACCCATCGACTCTTTTTAAATACTGAAATACTGAAAGAAAGATCTTTCTGTGGATTTCTGAAAAACTCAGAGGTTCAAGAACCTGGACAGGCAGGGAAAGACTGGCAGTCACATTATCATTTGGAACAGCCAAATCCCAGTTTATGGAACACAACAGTTACTAAATAAATAACATTTCCTCCCTTCCTCTTTATGGCAAATCTAAGCTTTTCTACATTCTTGCTGGTGTAGCACTGAGCAATACTGTATGTGCAGTTCATAAACTCGATCCAGAAACTGAAGGCAATAACTTTTTCATTCAAGCAGACTTTTGACAACCTACTGGCTCCTGAGTAAGGGGCTTTTCATTTGAGATATTTTACTTTTTCTTCCTCTGCCCATGTGATTTTAAGATGTTTTGAATTTGGGGAGTCATTTTGATATGACAATCTGTTTCATTGTGTTTGAATATTATAATGTGGCTTTGATGAATAGGACACTTGTGAGAGTTAAAACTGAGTAACACCACATAACACGCAGCTGCTATGTGAGGAAATCTCTTAGGTGAATGGGTAGGAGGAAGATATACCTTCTCTTCCTCATTCTCTAGGGAACCTCCTTAAAGTGAGGAAATGAGGGTTCTTTTCCATTTGTCAGCAATCTGTATCTAGCTGGAGGTCCATTTCATAACCCTTGGGACACCTGGGCATTAATAAAATTCAGACAGGAAGAGTTAGCATCAACACTACCCTTAAGCATTCTTAAATACTGGAATCTCAGAATAACTGTATGGGAGAATGAACAGGCTCTCTGTTAGTCTCTTAAGCTCTTCATTATCTGTATTCATAGACATACAAAGATAAACCTTCCCCTTAGGAAAAAAAATAGACATTTCAGTATCTAGGGCATATTACTTTCATTACATTGCTTTCATTTCATTGCATGTAATATATCACACATGCATTACATTACAGTACCTGTCAGGTAAGGTGTTACACTTTCATGAAGACTGAACTACTATACATCTCTTTAGCATACCTCTCTATCATTACATCTAGAGGAAGTTAAGCTTTATGAATATAGCAATGCCCAGGGATTAATGCCTTGAATGTCTGTCAGTCTAGCCATAGGCCTTTTATTATTATGTTTCAGTTTCAGCTTCTGTCTTTTCCACCAACACACTGTTTCTCTCCTTTTGAAGTTCTTTTCTTCAAAACTCTCTACATAATATACATCCTTATTCATCCTATGAAGGAAGCACATAGTCTTGGCTTTATGTTTTATTCTTCTTTGTCTTTTGCTCCCCAGATTCAAGCCATAGCCAAGTCATTAGACCTTTTCTTTCTGCTTCCTCTGCAAAGATCTTACTTCATGCCTTGGTTATCTCCCACCTTGATTATTGTAATCTTCTTTTGATGGGGCTTCCACTATCTCATCTTATCCCTCTGGTCTTCATTCAACATTCTGCTGATTATGACATTCTAACATTATCTTTTCGGCTTATCATTTTGATCATGTTACCCCACATTTGATATCTCTTCACTGGCTACCCATTCCACATAGGATTTGGTATAAACTTCCTTTTCTAACATTTAAGGTATTATATAACCTAGTCCCCCCTTATCTGTCAACCCATATTTCTATATACAGTTGGAGCTGATGTTGCAGAATTTTGAGCATAATTTTGCTTGTGTGGGAAATCAGTGTTATGGTCCTATAGTTGCTGCAGTCTCTTATGTCTCCTTTTTTTTATGTGGATGGTGATGCACATTGATCACTTCTGGTCTGTTGGTCATTGTTTTGTTTTCCATATCTGTTGACATATGTTGGTTAGCACTAGAGATGACTCTGTTAATGTGGATTGCAGTAGTTTGGTTGGAATATCATGTGTGCCTGGAGACTTGTTTTTTGCCATTTTGCTTATTGCAGCTTCCACTTCGGTTTTTAGAATTTGGGATTCATCTTTGTTTCATATCTCCTTCATGTTGTCATATCTTTTATATAACTCTCTTGTGTACTGCATCCAACATCTTTTTATTCCTTACTGGTCTTGAATTACAGTGGGCCCTTTCCTTATGTGTGGGATCCATTCCAAATCCCCCCGCATAAGGGAAAATGCGCCTATGCTCGACCCCAAGCCTATGCTCAGGCCTCCCCAAGCGGCTTCCGTGTAAGCTGGAAGTTGTGTAAAATGTGTCTGCGCTAGGCGCGGGCGCACTGTATATTATTTTTATTGTCTTAGAGTCTCTCGGTGCTTGGTTTGAACTTTCCTTTGATTTTATAAATCTTGTGGAATAGGTCTCTTGTTCTTCCCTTTTTATTGCTGTCTTCTATTTCTCTGCATTGGTCATTGTTGGAGTTTTCTTTAGTTTTATGCATTAGCCATTGTAGTGTTGCATTCATACTTAGTTTATTCTTATCTCCTTATCTCTTCTTTCCTTTATAACTTGTAGCATTTTATCTGTCATCCATGGTTTCTTCACTTTCTTTTTGTTTGTTGGAAGTGTCTGCCTGCATTCCTCTTTTATTATGTCCTTGGCTTCAGACCAAAGCTCTTCAAGTTCACAGTCTATTATGCTTAGTAATGCAAATCTATTCCTTATATAGTCAGTTAATTCTGTGGAGATATTGTTCAAAGCATTTTTTAGTATGATGACTGATTTAGTTTTCTTCTTGAGTATTACTCTTATTTTTAAATGATTAATTCGTGATCCCTACCACAGTCTGCACTTGGTCTAGTCTTGGCCACCAGTATGGAACTTCACAATTTTTTACTTCCAATTATATAATTTATTTGGTTTTTGTGTTGGCTATCTGGTGATGTCCACATCTATAACATTCTTTCTGGTTGTATGAAAAATGAGTTTGCAATGAATAGGTTGTTGGCTTCACAAAAATCTATCAGATGCTCACCTGCTTTGTTTCTTTTGCTTAATCCAAATCTGCTCACTGTTTTTAATTCTTCTTTACTTCCAATTTTTGTGTTCCAATCTCCAATAATCAGCTTGATGTCCTGTACTGATGTGTTAATTTCTTCCTGTACTCCTTCATAGAATCTATCAGTTTCTTCCTATTCTGCATCTGCAGTTGGTGCATATACTTGAATTATGGTTATATTCATAGGTTTTTCATGTAGCCCTATTGAGATGATTCAGTCTGATTTTGTATTGTATCCTCTGTCTGCTTTTGCCACATCTCTTCATTTCCTGAATAGAGCACTGTGTGGTTGCCTGAATCAAAATGGCTCATTCATGTCCAATTTAACTCACTCACTCCCAATACTTTTATGTTTGTATGTTCCATTTCCAATTTCATTATGTCTAGCTTCCCTTGGTTCCTGATTCTTATAGTCCATGTTCCTATTTTAGCTGTGACACTACTTTGGATAGCATTTACCTTTCTGAGCATGTTTACCACTTGTCTCATAATTCTTCCCTGCCCTTAGCTGTTCTTGCAAATGTGCTTTCCTTTAGTTTCTACTTATCTCTCTGTTAGTGCTCTTACCTTGCCTGTGTATCACTTGGGATGTCTCATCATAGGGTTTTCTAGGTGAGGTGGTTACACAAGGAAGACAACCTACAGTACAGTGCTAACAAGTGTTAGCTATGATATCACGGCTGTTCTTTTACTTTAGTGACACCCACACTACTGCTGCTGCCCAGTAGTTGTTTTCCTATGTCATCTCTCCCCCCCCCATTATTGTTGAATTGGTTGTTTCCCTACCTGTCTCCTCCTCCCTCCTTTCCCCTTCCCTCCCTCATTTCCTTCTTTCTTTTAGTTTCTCATCTACTGCTGTTAGCTGCCTCATGGTCTCTGCTGTAGTAGGGGTCTGGTATTCTCCATCCTCCCTTCCTACCACCCTGCCATCCAATATCACTGGCAGTGGTGATGGCAGTAGTGCCCTCTTGCCTAACATCCTTCCTGACTGTCCAGTGCTTGCCTCCCCTCCTTTGTTCTCTGGTGTGTCTGTGAGGGTGAGGGGGGTGTATGATGGCTCTACCTTCCCTCCTGGCTGTCCAGCTCTTGCCTCCTCTCCTTAGTCCTCTGGTCTGACTGTGGGGGTGAGGGGGGAGCTGTAGGAATGCCTAAATTAGCCTAGGATTTTCCAGCCTAGCATCTCTCTCTTCTCCAGTCAGGTTCTTAGAGGTGACATAACTCATCAAGTACACTGGACTGCCTTTCATTAGATTACATCAGCTATCTATTTGCATCGACCATTGTCTTTAAAGCAGCGTCTGTCTTGGGTTCATTATCACTCAATTCACTATTCTCATTTTCTTTTTACTGTTTATAATTATGCTGGTGTTATGCCCAGAATTACCCAGTACTAACATACATATATTTCACAATACAGAACATTTTTTGCTTTATATTTGATGTTTTATAAACACATTGGTAAAATATCTGGTTCTGTTTCCACCAATAGACCCAAATCAGTGTGCAACCTGTAGCAGAACCCCATATTCCTATTGTATGAACTACACCTCACACCAACAATACCATAAACATTCATAACAGAGTGATAAGCATATGTACTAAGGACTTGCAAACCTCAGGGTCCTTGTGAGCCAGAATAATCTGAAACACCAATTTTTCCACATTAGGATGGAATGGCATACACAGCAAAAGTACAGGTGTCTGTATATGAGTTCCTCTCCATCCAAGTGTGGCAGCAAATACTCTTATGGTAAGCCTGCATTGGAGTTACTGGAGAACAATGTTAAATCATGATGAACAATCAACCACCTAAGTGGGAAACCACCTTGTGTTTTACGTCAGGATCATCATCACTGGCAAAGTTTTTCCAGTCTGTTTTTACTCAATCAAGCAGCCTAGATTTTACAGCTGCTGCTGAAGCTTGTATGGATTTTTACTGGTTTCACTGGCCAAAAAAAATCCCTTAGCTGTCCGTTTCTATGTTTTCAGAGTATTAGTGTAGCAGCTTTTTGTCACTTACAGGAAGTATATGACATGTCAAGGCAGCATCCCAAGGGCTTCTGTAATTTTGCAGAGTTAAAATGATTTTAATAAATTGTTCCTGAAAATATCCACTTGGGAAATCACAATGCTGCTATTAATGTCAGCATGAGAGAAAATTCCACATTGTGATGTAAGAAGCACCAGCTGGCAGCAGTACCCTTTTCCTCTCACCCTTTTCAAACAGGGGAAATCTAAATATCATAAACACATTATTAACCTCATGTTGCTTTCTTGAGTACATTTCCCAGAACACCCTGCCATAGCCCTCTGGATTTTTGCCAGGACAGTAACTTCATTCATTTTCTAAACAATTCTCCCTATTACAATAAGTCATACTATGTTGTTTTCATTAGAAAGGGGGGGACCCCTCTAAAATTAAATTTCCCACTAGTCCAAGAAAAATATAAAATGTCTCTTACTCAACCGTATCAGCTTAGCATAGAGTTGAGTCTGCTTACCAAGCAGCATGTATTAAGGATCATCCCAATCATTTTCCATTCTCATGTCTATAGTACAGGAATGAAGGCAGGTGTTTCTACTGTAGCTGCTGCCATATGACTGTTCAACCAGCTGTCAGCAGGACCTGTAGACAATGAGAAGTCAGGACACACTGATTTATGTACTTGCCTATGACTGTCAGGTAAAAATATAAGTTAAATCTTATGGGACATTTGCTACAATTCCTAGATCAGGAATACAGAGCAACTTTAAATTAAGAATGCATAAATGTGAATTGTCAAGTGCAAGTGGAATCAATTAAGATTAAAATACTGGTGAACAATATTTCATTTGAGCACTAGGCATGAACAAATCATGTTGCTAGTTTCTCATTTGTTTTGTAATGATTTCACATCAGTTTGTGAAAAAACTCCACATTCATATACATTTCTAATAGTATATTTTTATATAATTTTATACTATTTTTAGTTAGATAATTTTAATTGTTTTTACATTTTTATTGTAAAGTTTTTAAATGTTTTTATCTATGAGCTGCCTTGGGTCTCTTTCTGGGAGAAAGGTGGCATACAAATGAAATTAAATGAAATAAATAACCATACAGATTACTGAACCTCATTTCCTTTACACATTTTTGCAAGCAATTTCTTTAGATTTAATGTGATTTAGTATGTTATTTTAGTAACATATTCTTGTCCATGTATACATTTCTGTAATGACAAACTGTTATGACTTTCAAACTCCTTTCAAAATTCAGGGGTGAAATGAATCTTGGAATACACCTGCATTTTGGTTTGCGTAACAGTATAGGAAGTGTGAATTAGTTATGTCTGTATTAAAGATTCCAAGCATGTGGACCAGCATGGGAGAAGGGCGAATTCAAGCAGGGGAGGAGACGAACCTTGGCTGAGTTAAGGGACTGGTGTCATAAGTCACCAAAAGAAGGTTGTAACGGATTCTGTAGGTAATAGGGAGCCTGTGAAGGGATACCAATAAGGGGCTGATATGATTGAAACAACAGGCAGGGGAAATGATCCTGGCCACCGAGTATTGCACAGAAATTAAAGGGCTGAGGTAGAAGAGAGGAAGACCCATCAAGAATGGACTGCAGCAATCCAGGAACGAGACCACCAGCACATGGACTAATGTCTTGGCCGTTGAGGCAGAAAAAAAAGGTCTAATTCTGGCAAGATTATAGAGAAATTATATATAATTCAACCTGGAAGTTCATGTTGGGTGAGAACCAGTGTATGTGTTCATGTCCTATCCACAAGTAAACTTTCATAATAACTGAACAGGGCTAAACTGAAAGTCTGAAAAGGGTTCCATTTAGCATGATACAATTAACACAATCTGATACCACAGAATTTCCTTCAGGGCCTTGTAAGATATTACTTTTAGGATTATGGATGTTGCCATAGGAATTGGGTTAAACTGAAGGATTTGTTCTTCTTGTGTGCCTTCAAGTCAATTCTGACTTATGGTGATCCTAAGGCAAACCTATCACGGAGGTTTCTTGGCAAGTTTCTTCAGAGAGGTTTGCCATTGCCAGAGGGTTTACATGGCTGAGCTGGGTTTTTGAACCCTGATCTCCATATTCATAGCTCAGTGCACAAACCACAACACCATGCTGGCTCTAACTGAAGGGGAGATCATAAATATTGTAAAAAATTTAAATAAATACTAGCTAATAGTGAGGGGCAGGACTTAGCCCACATTCTGTTCTTGCAGAAATTTAGAGGATCTTCCACCTGCTCTGCAGTATCATAAATACTGAAGATTACTGCTACCCCATTCCTGACCCTTTCCAGCCAGACTCTGTAGGAAGTAACACCAATTAAGGAAAATGTTAAATAAAGTCTTACGACAATGTGATCTTTTATATTTTCTACCTAACACTAAGTTGGGCCAGGAAAAAATGTACAACACAAGGAAGATGGTAGTACACCTATATCAGCTCTCAAGAGATGAGATCTCTGTGAAACTAAGTGATGGACATGCTAATGGCCCTCAGAATTTTTGTTTAAAAGTATAAATAATAATGTAATAGGACATAATGTGATTTCATGCAGTGAAGAAGAGATTTTTAGATATACCAGCATTTGTAATAAAACATGCTGTACATAAAAAAAAAAAGGTCTTCCCAGCCTCCAGACATATAAAAGACACTCCAGACTCCTGAAATCTTTTGCAAGAGGGGAAAAAAGTCCATAATAGATTACTTTTTTCCAGGGAGGTTTAAAGCACAGTCAAAACAAGAAAAGGTTGGTATGCACATCCACCACTGGAGAAATGTAACTGAACTGATATTAATTGGTGTGTTGTTTCCTTCATTCCTTTGTCAGAGAAAAGCTGAAATTCTGTTATTTTAAAGGAGAACTCCAGCTCACCCTCTCAAATCATGCAAGTCCTGATTCTCAGGGGAATGGCAAGAACTACTGCCCTCTGCTGACTGAAGGGCAAATGTACAACTTGTCTGTGCTATGTCTTGTGTTACTGCTCTTCAGTCTTAACTAATTTCATAGACAGGATTTGCAGATGAAAATACATACACCACACAGACAACTCACTCCAAACAGCAGGGGAGGGGAAGGGAATCAGCATGTAAACAGACCACTTCAGCTGATGGTTATGACTAGGACATGTTATTGGCTGCGTAAAGATGCACGTAGACAGCTCAAAGCCTTGACCCACCAGAAACTGAGTGCTGATGAAGTATATCAGTTTAATAATATGTGGAAATTCCCAGTTTCTTGTCTTTGTTTGCTTTTGGTAACTCTCTATGTCCTGTTTCAGACATCCCCAGCTGTGTGAAGGGATTTTTCTTAGGGAGCACATTATGAAAAAACAATGCTGCCCCCCCCCCCAAAAAAAAACAACCTTGTGCACTTTCCAAGAGAATACAGGATGGCTCATGTATACACCAAAATATCATTATATGCCTATATGGAAGCAGGTTAAAGCAATATAAGTCAGGGCCTTTAGGTACGATCATTAATGATGCCAGTACTTTTATTTCATTTGACAAGAATCCATGTGGCCTTACAGCAGTACTTCTTCAGGTGTCTGAAGTGAGAGGCCAGCATTACCTGCCCCACTCACGTGTCAAGGACCTGTACCATATTTGTTCCCACTGGATACTATTTCTTTCTTTCCTGGAAGCTCTTGAGGAACTGGCAGCTGATGGCTTTTTGGACTTTAACCAGTTCCTGGTCCACCACTTTGAGTAGCACTGAAGGAGCAGCAGGGTGCCCTCTACTGGCTAAGATAACTTTTGTTTTCCTGTGCCTTCACGTCATTTCTGACTTACAGCGACTCCAAGGCAAAATTTGTCGCCTCCTCTACCCAATACACATACAATGAGCACATTTAACTAAACAGCTTGAGTTTTTCAGACCCCAAAGTCCAACAGAAATATTTTTTGTAGATCATTCTAATCAATGGGTGAAAAGAAGTCCCACTTATTCCCCACTCCATTTAATTATCTTGATGAGTGCTTGTTGATGACTGCCATGCCAGTGGGGCTGAATCTGCTCTGGGTTTTTTGTTTGTTTTTTTTAGTCTGAGTTTAAAGGAGAGACCCAAGGAGCTGATTCGGTTTGTGGAAAAGGTTCAGGTTACCTCCTTTAAAGTCTGGAGTAAAATTTCGAGTGATTTTACCACAGCTCTGACATGGAAGCCCCCGGCCACGACAGCCTTTGACTGACATTCAGCCTGCATGCAAAGTTTCCTGGTTTGCCTGGTACTGAAAAAGGACCTGGTCCAAATGTATTAAGCATTTAGGTTGTTTTGTTGATGTATTTAAAACTTTCCAACAAAACACATCTTAGACCTTTCCTGAGTACTCAACGCTGGAATCCTGTTAGTGAAAAATAGAGTGGGCCCATTGAATCAATTGCTGAACTATGAGTCAGCATATGAGAGCCAGCAAGATGTAATGGTTTGAGCACTGGATTATGACTCTAGAAACCAGGTCTCAAATCCCCTCTTGGCCATGGAAACCCACTTGATAACCTTGGCAAATCACACTCCCTCAGCTTCAGGGAAGAGCAAAGGCAAATCCCCCATGAACAAATCATGCCAGGAAAAACTGTGATAGGTTTGCTTTACAGTCATCATAAGTTGAAAACAACTTGAAGGCACAGAGCAAGAACAATAGTCTACATATAGAATAATTCTAATTATTTTAATGGCTCTACTCTAGTTGAAACAATAGCGTTTAGGCTTCCATGTGTATGAGAAAAGCAGGGAAGAAGGGAGGATCTCTACATGTTCCATGTCATAGTATTGTCATGTTTCTTCAGAATCTTGCTTTTGTGAATAAATGTATATGTGAAAGGGCTTGGTGCAACTATTTCTAAACTCAAAGAGTTCAGTCTGTCTGCAGTAAACAGAATGGGCTAAAACAAAAACAGACAGCTTCATTTATATACCACTCATACTGTACTAATAGTGTCTAAGTAGATTACAACTGTAAGCTTATTGCCCCCAACAATCTGAGTACTCATTTTAGTGACCTCTGAAGGATGCAAGCTTGAGTCGAGCTTGAGCCCTTTTGCTGGTATTGAACTCACAACCTTATGGTTTTGAGTGAGTGGCTGCAGTACAGACATTTAACCACTGCGCCAATAGAGATCAACAAAATTAAGTAGCCCACATGATTTCATGGTCCAGAGTGTAGGTATAGTCAAAGAGATCCCAGGAATTCATGTGTCTGAGATGTACTAAATTGGTACTAATAGTAATAATATTAATAATGATCACGATTATGATAATGATAATAGGCTCATTAGAACAGAAACATGAAAACAAAGGTTAGTTCTTTTGTTTGTGGACCACTCAAAGCTTGGCTAAGCCCTTTGTTTAGTAAATTACTCCTCACTCATTTCATTTTGGGCCCTGAGAAAAAAGGGCAGTTGGTTTGGCATGATATTTAAAAAAAAATTATCCAGCAGGGAGCACAATTTCACTTCTGCCTATCAGTTTCTTCCACAGCAAGCTGGGCAAAACCTTTGCAATTTCCCCTTTACAAGTGACCCCAGATGGCCCATTTTTATTGCTGGTCTGGTGCCATCCCCCCCCCCCCCCCAGCTCATTCGTGGAAGGGATTTTTGGCACTCAGCAGTTGACCTACTCCCTTACTACAGCAATTGAAAGGGAGCGGGTCAACTGCTGAGTGCCAAAAATCCCTTCCCTTACTAAAGTTCACTCTGCTCCATTTTCTTTTCTTTTTTGCTTCCCTTGGCTGCAAGTGGGAAGTTAAGCTTTGACAGGCTGAAATGTCCTGCAGACAGAATTTTCTTTTGTAGAAATTAAAGAAGTCTAACTGAAATGCTTGGGGTTCTCTTACATTGATTTGAAATTAGAAAGGAGGAGGAAAATACAACTGCCATCACACCCAACAACTTTGAAATGAACTTTATAAGCATGGAAGTTGTTCCAGAAGAGGCAGCTGAACTTTGTATGTTCTTTGACCTTTACTCATAATTGGATTTCAATGATAGTTTGGTATCACAGACCATGCCCTCATTCCCACCATTCCTCAAGGGAGTAATTTTACTTGCTGTTAGCACACAAGGGCTTTCCCCTCCTTCTTAAGAATGTCTCTGTACTAATCAGTCATAGAAGATGGATATCATACATTTGCCATTGTTCCAGCCTAAAGAATTTTAGGATTTCAAGGATGGAGTTATAGCTGGCAGGTCTCCTCTGTGTCTACATATACCCTATGTAGTTGGGATCCTCCTACATATGTGACTCAGGCTGCATATGTACTGCAGGATAAATGCAGTCTGACACTGCTTTAACTGCTATGGCTCAGTACTATGGAATCCTGGGATTTATAGTTTGTTGTGGCACCAGAGCTCTCTAACAAAGAAGGCTAAGAAAACTTGGAAGATTTACTTTTTGGTAACAGTTCAATCAGCAGTGTCATTGTAGTCCAAAAAGGTTACTTTTATAATCCAACTTCCAGGAGACAGTGTTTTCTTTTTGTCTTTCTGTTGCTGAACACATAATAAATTATCGAAAGTAAAGCAATGAACTGAGAGGATTGTTCACAGCAGGGAAATTCCATTGCCTGGATAAGATTCCCTCTTGCAAACTGACTTAACTGCAGGAGGGTCTTGCTGCCTGCCTGGCTTTTCTTCTTTCGTTCCTGAAGGGAATGGTTTAATTTATTCAAAGTATTTAAGAAGCCCTGTTCTACCCTTCACTTTAGTTACTGCTATGCTTTTATTAATTGGTTTTACTTTAAAAAGAAGTGGGTGGCCTTTCTGGGGGACCAGTGATTTTCTGCCATTGCTTTGAATGCCATATAATTTACACAGGGAGCTTTATGACCATGGACCAGGTACAGGTTGTGAGATTTCTTCATTTAGACTTTCAGTTGCTTTTCAGCTGAAATCTCTGATAAATGAAATTATCAGACATAGAAGTAGGGTGCAAAGTCAGGACTATCCCAGGCCCTGTTGTTCCAGGGCCAAATCTGGACCTAGGCTGCATCTGAACTGTAGTAATATTTCATTTTGACACTATTTTAATTGTTATGGCTCAGAGCTATGGAATTCCAGGAATTGTAATTTGCTGTGGCACCAGAGCTCTCAGATAGAGAAGGCTAAGTGTCTCACAATACTACAAATCCCAAAATTCCATAGCCTTGAGCCATGGCCTTTAAAGTGGTGTAAAAGTGGATTATTTCTGCAGTGTGATGCAGAACTAGAGACAACCTCATGTGGTGTCAAAAGGATTGATCACTGGTGAAAAAATAAGGGTACGTATTTTATAAGGGGAAGGACCTAGTGATTGTAATTAAGCATGATACATTAAAGCCTAAACCACATAGAGTATGCCATTGAAATACTGCAAGTGAAACAAAGAGCTGTAAAAGACAGCCACAATGGATCAGCCTGAAGCTACCCTGCTGAAGACACTTTGAGACCTCAGCAAACACATGCCACAGTCCCCAAGACACCTTCTGCTGCTAGCCCAAGTAGGAGCGAAAATGATCCTTAAGTAGTCCTGATGCAACCCCTGGGCAGCTTCTGCGTACTCCAGGGGTATGCGTCATCAAAACACCACAGCCCTGGAGCAGCTTGAAGCTGCCCCCATCTGATTGGCTGGGCAGCTTCTGGGCGTCTTAGGGGCATACACCATCAAAATGCCACACACACACCCAAGCCACTTGGAATCCAGCTTTTCCAGCTAGTCCATTTCAGCCTAAAGGAGGAAAATAAATACACTTGCTTTTTAAAGGTGGCGTGCTTGTCCTGAGATTCTTCCCTCTTACTTTGAAGGCTAGAGAAGAGAGTCAGGCCCTGAGATCTGGAAACCTTACACAGAAGCCCTTTAGGGACATGTGGCCCACCTAGCTCATTATTGTTAAGTCTAACTGGCAGCAATGTCTCTTCAAAATTTCAGGCAGGTACCCAGGGGGTTTTGCCCTGCTCTTTATTTTGCCCTTTGTCCTCTGTGATGTATGCCTGTGTTATGCATAGAGAGACAGAGTTAGTGCTTGCTACAAGTACAAAAACCCACCTTGTAAGGAAGGTAAAGGGTGCTGCGTGGGGTAGTTGATTAACCAGAGCTTCCTCTACATCCTGATGAAAAAAGTGATCTTTTCTGAGTGCAAAGTGACCTAGGGCAAAATGTGATAAAAGGAGACATAAAGAAACATTTGGAGGGTAAAAGAATTTTTAATTATTATTATTATTATTATTAGTAGTAGTAGTAGTAGTAGTAAACAACTATGTACAAAACATAACATAACAATACTGGAAAATAAAACAATTCATCTCATAACTTTGAATTATGTTGCAGGTCTCCTTCTTGGGTTCTGTTCAATGTAAGTGGTCAGTTTAAAGTGCAGTGCTATCATCATGTAAATCTAGTCCAGAATGTCCAACCAAAGGTTCAAATGAGATGAAGGCTGTCTTCTCTTGTTTCTGGTTTTGTTTACAAAGTCAGTGAGTAGGAACCATTTGCCCAAGAAAAGTCCTGATTTTGCTTGTTCTGGTTAACTTGTCATTCTGTCAGACAGTTTTTCAAGTAACCATAGATCCCATACCCCTTTCCACCACATATCTAAAGACACCTCCCCCGTTTTCTAACATATGGCAATTTCTACACAGGCTGCTGTAATGAAGAAATCTATGAGGTTGTTATGTTTCAAATTTGAGTTCATGTCTACATATATTGATGACAAAAGCATTTCTGGACATAATTTTACTTCTTGGTTGGTAATCAATGAAATTTGTTCATGTACCAGTTGCCAAAATCTGTTTGTTTTGGAGCAGTCTAGCCATATGTGTAGAACTGTGTCATTATCATTACAACCATGCCAACATTTGGAGGAAACATTTTTAACCATTATGGCTAGCTTCACTGGCGTCAAACACCACTTGTGCATAATTTTCAAGATGTTTTTCCTCTAATCAACACTAATCTGGATTTAAAAGGGATGGAAGACCAAATTATAGTCCATTTTGAAGTTGGAATTCAAAGATTCAAATCCATTACCCAGGTTAGTTCTGCGCCACAGATGTTTTGGTAAAAGTGATCATTCAAACTATTGTAGATTAAAGATGTGAATCCCTTGGTGCTTTGGGAGTGGGGGGAACACATCATGTCTCAGCCCTCCAAGGTCCCTTGGAGGACCAGTATGGTCCTATTACCATGAACATTTGCTCATCCCTATTTTAATTGAAATGGCATAGTAAGTACTGCTGTTAGGATCAGAGCTGACATGCAAATTAGTTGCAGGATTCAATGCCTGACTTCCATTGCTGGGATGATGGAATATATGGGAACTGGGTGGAGGTAGTAACTCTTCCCTCTAAGGGTGTTTGCCATTGCCATCCTCTGAGGGTGAGACAGTGTCACCCACTGGGTTTCCACAGCTGAGCCAGGATTTCATTTGAAATACATTTTTGAAGGCCACAAGCCAAGAAAGGGGTTCAGTCAATCCAGAGCCCACCAAATGGTCACAAACACTGATGTAATCATCGTGGAGAGCCTGTAACTGCTACAGTTTCCAGTTTCACTGAACAGACACATTTCTCAGTCTGTCCATCTTATAAAAAATGGGGAGGCTTCCATCAGATTTTATGAAGTGTGATGGTGCAGAGCAAGAGGTATTTCCAGACCTGCTTGGTGTGATGACGTTCTTAATCTGAACAGCAGCATTTGTTTGGGCTTCAGTGTATGAAGTTGATTAACTGTAATCTGTTCACACATCCATGGGTTCCAGCAGCCCTCCCTGTCATCTTTGGATTCATATATATAAAAAAAGCCAGTTTACAAAACTGGATGTTGTATAAAAATATGCATATATAGCAAATTATCTTCTTTGTATAATGAATAGCTTTTTCACATGCTGCTTTCCATTAATAGAGAGGAAAAAAACATTCAAAAGAAGAATAAATATTTCTTGGTATATTTGATTCAAAAGGGCTGAGTGTGAAGGCATTTTTCCCCATGTGGCTTTGCCTTTTAGAAAAAAAACAATTACAGAAGGAAAATGTTGTTGCTCTCCTTGGAAAAACTCTCTCCCAAGAATCTATCTTTTGAGGTTGTGCTTGATGCCCATACAGATCAATCTATGTGTAATGTAACATGAGTAAACATGAATTATCTAGGCAATTTACTGTCTTCTATAGCTGCTTCGCTCCAATTGCTTTTAATCTACATCCAGCCCAATGGATATTTGTCACAGCAGGCTGCTATCCAGACTCTCCAGTCATCCAAAAGGAGCTGGCATTAAAGCTCCCCACCCCCGGTTCCCTGAAGTGGTTTATTACAATGTTAGACATTAATAATGCTGAAGAACCAAACGTATAGCTCTGAACTTGTTTTGCAATTCATATCAGGGTGTTTGGTTCTTTTCCCTATCTTATAGCATGCATGCACATGTGTTTACATGTGTATGTATACACACATACATAAACACAAGCATACCAATTTTTCTAACTATTATAATGAGCAGGGAAAAATTCTGTCCTAAACGATACAAGGGAGTACAGGATAAAGATCAAAATGAGGAAACTGAACTGCCCAAATAAGAATTCTGACTTCAACGTGAAATGTTGCTTCAATCTATCCATTTCTAGCACGACAGTAACTTAAAAATTCAATTGAACATTTGAAAGTACAGTTTAGGCATCCAGACAAAAGGGGCAGGTCACATTTACAAAGTGAATGTGGACACAGTAAATAGAAGGATTCTGGATGTTTATGATTTTCATACTTGTTCTTTGCAATGTTAACAAATTTGGAGATTGAAGAAGAAAATCATTGGGGCAGCATTCTTATTGAGGGAGCAATATACTCATTTCCCATCTCCCTCAGTACCTTTTAGTACTATAGGGGAAAGAAGAAAACTACTTTTAATGCCCTTTTGTGAAATTGACAAATGAGTAGAATGCTGCTACTGTAACATTAAACATTAAGAATATCTCAGCATCATATATCCAACGCTGCATCCACACTGCAGAAATAATCCAGTTTGACATAACTTTAACTGCCATGGTTCAATGTTATGAAATACTGGGAATTGTAGTTTGTTGTGGCACCTGAGCTCTCTGACAGAGCGGGCTAAATGTCTACAAAACTACAATTCCAAGATTTCCATAGTATTGAGCCATGACAGTTAAAGTGGAGACAACCTGCATTAATTCTGCAGTGTGGATGTTGCCTAGGAGATATAGGAGAAAAAGCATATCTGTGGCAAATGAAAATAGTGGAATGCTGCCTATAGCTGGAAAGTGTCAACTCCAGTGACATGATTCTTGCAGAAATTATCTACTTGACAGCATAGTAAACTAGAACTGAAAAAAATACCCATACACATACTCCCATGCATTAGCCTTATATGAACTCATTATCTATACAGTCAACTGTATTGAGGTATGATAAATTCTGCTTTTCCAGAACAACTTGTACAAGAATGTGGACAGAATTATAGCCAGCAAGTTCTTAGGTTCAGATCTCTGTGCATAAAGAAAGTAACCAGCCACATAGTTTTGTTAATATTGGAAGGGTTATCATGGAGCACTCCCTTTTATGTCTTCTCACCCAAGTAACAGAAAACTCTCCATGGATTTTTATCAGCACAAATTCCCATGTGAAATATTGTAGTCTCCTTTGCACATGAGTTAATGAGGATTCTAGAGAAAAATGAGTATACTAGGTCTTATAACTAAGGAGATGATCGTACTGCCTTTCCTCCCAGCCTCAGCACATGCTGAGACTTTTGAAAACATTTTTAAAATGGGTGTTATCACACACACACACACATGCCCAGTCCAGAGGCATTGTGTACCTGATCTGTACTTCTCTCGTATTTTGCAAAGAATGAGAAACTCCCAATTTAAAAAAAAAAAAAAAAAGTTGGATTTCAGCCAGAGTCTCTTATGGCAGTGGTGACCAGTTTCATTGGTCACTACTGCCATGAGACATTGGACATTACCACACAGGGCACAGAAGTAGGGTCAGTTCACATTGGTCGATGCGTATTCGCGTTATATTGCATCGGTGTTTCACATCTGTGAGCTCAGAATACGTATTGACCAATGCGATATAACGTGAATACGCTTTGGCCGATGCGTATTCACAGTGGGGTTCCGAACTGAAGGCAGACGGCTCCTCCGTTTTGCGAGTCTGCAAAATTAGTGGATTCACGGGATCCGTATTGATGGCCAGTGCGAAACCTCTGCTGCTTTGGCTGGTGTGTACATCCAATCCGCTGGTTCTCCTGAAGACCATCGGTTACAAATTTCCCATGATGCTGCATTGGAATTTCCCCCATCTTCTTCCGTTGGCCCTTTCCCCTTTCAGGATAACCACCGGGGCTGGGGAGCGATTTTTCCACTGAACGAGATAAAGCAGAAATCTTTTGTGTCGTGGGGGGGGGGCTTGATATGTTATATGTGTGGTGTATTTACACACAACACACACACACACACAAGATGTGTGTGTAGCATATACATGCCATTACACTTTCGGCTGCTTCACAGTTTGTGTGTTATATATATATATATGTGTGTTGTGTGTGTGTGTGTGTGTATATGTACAGGTGGTCCTCGCCCTACAATGGGGCTCGTGCAGCGGCGTGGTGCGCGGCGGCGCATGAGGCCCAACGGCGCACGTGGCCCATTCAATTAATGGGACGCGCCGCCCCTTCCGCCCCGCACCGCGCCGCCAGCTTGAGTGCGTATGCTCAGCGTGTAAGGCGCGCCCGCGTATGACATGGGTGCGCTGTATATGTTGTATATATATATATGGGGTGTGTGTGTGTGGTGTGTGTGTGTGGTGTATACACATACCCACACAAGAGATGTGTGTGTAGCATATCACAGCATTACACTTTTGGTGTCCACAGTTGTGTGTGTGTGTGTGTGTGTGTATGTATAGATATGTATGTATATATATATATATACAACACACACGCGCGCGCAACAACACCACAAAAGGCTGTGTGTGTACACATATAAATACAGCTTCACACTTTTGGCAGTACCACATTGTGTATATGGTGTGTATGTATTCTCTTGTGTGTGTGTGTGTGTGTATACACACACACACACCACAACACATAAAAACACTCAAGCAGAAAGATGTGTGTGTACACATATAAATACGGCATCACACTTTGGCGTGGCACAGTGTTTTTGTATATATTGTGTGTGTTGGTGTTGAATGTGGTGTGTGTGTGTGTGTGTTGTGTGTTATAAACACTCATATAGACAAAGTGTGTGTACACATAAAAAAAGACATCACACTTTTGGTCTATACCCCAATGTTTATATGTGTGTATACTCTATAAATCTGTGTGTGTGTGTAGTGTGTGTGTATATATATATCAAACTCATACAGACAAATGTGTGTACACATAAAAAAAAGCATCTCACTTTTGGCCTGTACCACTATGTGCACTATATATATATTATAAGTATGTATGTATATATATACTAAGTATGTATATTGGTGCATTTATACACACACAAACACACACACACCACACACTCACACAGATGGTGCATACCCTTAAGTGGCTAAAGGCGCAATTCTCACAATATGTGTAATTTACAACGCTATATAATAAAGATTAATATAATATAATAATATATATAATATAATAATAATAATAATTAATAATATGCGCTAAACAGTGACCTCATTCTTTCCCCCCGGAAGTTAAAAATGTTGCAACCCCATTCAGCGCCCCACAGAGGCATGCGGCAATGCTGCAGATGCGAATCGGCACAATACACATTGTATTGGGGGCTGGGGTTTGGTAATCCAATCTGCACTTGCCTCACTTTGCCTGAATACGCATTGGCCAATTCGCAAAACCTCGATTCAGAAGGCCACCCAGGTGTGATACAACAATGCGATATGACGCGAATACAAATCGGCAAAGCGTATTCAGAGAGCGCGGGTGTGAATGAACGATGTGATATAATGTGAATACGCATCAACCAATGAGAACTGACCCTACTTCTGTGCCCTGTGTGGTAAGGTCCATTGTGTCTGAGATCTAGCTTGAACCTACTGGAGCATAAAGTTCTGCTATTGTACTTACCTTGTTATCCAGGCACTGAAGAGGTAACACAGCCCAGAGGAATTTTATTTCTCCACTCCATACTTCAGCCAATTGGTGGTCATTTGTGTTAGAAGGGGTAGGCCCACATCCAGGCTCTGAATGGCATCTGTTGGGCTGCTGAATGAAACTGATACATAAGGAGGCACTGGGAAGCTCTTAATGCAATATCAGAAAATGTAGATCTACTGGGCTGTATCCCTGGGCTGTATTGGCATAATGCCCCATAAAGATTCTGGACTAAATCCCACTTACTTTTCATAGTAGTCCCTCCTAATTTCCTGCATGAAAGGACTTTTTCAGAGGAATAATACACTCATTGACATTACCCTGACAAGAGCACCCACCAAACTTTTTGTTCCTAATTCTTCATGTGTCCAAATGCTCTCTCCCAGCACGTTGGTTCTTCTAACCCCCATTTTGTCCAGGAATGATATGCAAAGAAAAATATGGGGCAACAAGCCAGGTGTACATTGGCTTTACCGTATACAAAAGGAAGAGTTTCCACCTTTTGTTCTGGAGACGTGGGATCTTCATAGAAATGCCACCTCTCTGCCAGGTACAGAATGTAATCAAGACACATTCCATGGAGTTTGCCATTCCTGAATGTGTATGTCCCTCCATTTGCCATTCTGGAGCCCTAGAAAGGAAAGCTTCATGCCAAGGCTCCTTGCCAGGGCACACATAAATACATCAGCCCTCATTAGCTGACTGACACTGAGGTGCTGCATGCATATCTTCACTCTATACTTTTATATTCACTGCTCATGGTAATATAGCTGATAACTATTTTGTAATGAATTTATGCAAAATGCTGAGCCCTTTTTCTCTTGCTCATTTGACATTTTATTTCCTCATGTGACACTTCATAACTCTAGGCTAACCTTCCCCAAGCTGATAACTTCTGGATGTTTTAGACTAAAACTTCCATTATCCTTGAATATTGGAAATGCTGCCTGGGATTGATGAAGCCTACCCTCCCACAGATTCTTGGCTCTATGCTTCTCCCAAACCATATATTTGGGAAACATTCAGCGTGGAGTTGTCAAACTTTTTCTATTGCCCCTACTGCCACACTGCCAACCTGCATGAATCTGAAGTCAGTCCAACCCTTAGTGTTATGGGCCACAATGTGGTTATAACACCCAAAGATGATCTCAGCTTAAAAATACATATGGAGAGTGTTGTATTCTGGAAGCCACTCCAGAAAAGACCAAAACCATATCTCAGTTCATGTACAAATGAAGATGTAGAGTTTGGAAATGCCAAAGGAGGCCACCTGACTCAGAGGGACGCCCTGGTTGCCAAGACCAGGACAGTTGCATGCATGGCTGGCTCCCAGTTGGTTCTGGCCCCCAGCAGCCCTTGCAGCAGGCTCCTGGGCTGGTGATTGGCTAGCTGGGGGCCAGAAGGGCACTCCCTCCTGGCGCAGGACTACATGACCCAGAAGGTGCCGGGATTGAACGTGCCTCTTGATTGGGCGGCGTCGGCCCCAGCATCGCCTAGGATTGGCTGGGGAGCCAGCAAGGTGGGACCCCTGTTCCTTCTCATCCCCCCCCCCATTGGCAGTGGAGATTTAAAAGGCCACATGGGCCTGAGCCTCGCCGCCATTCTCAGCCCGGCTCTCGAAGCAAGAGGATGGGTCGAGCAGCTCAGGCAGGGAACCGGGAGGGAGACAGCGATGAAGGGAGACAGCAGGAGTGATGCGGCTTTGGCAGCAGCAGCAAAATGAGCTCCTGATAGGAGGCCACCCTGTTTGGTTGGCTCCAATCGCCCCCCTTCCTTTTCCCCCCCAGCCGGCACTAACGCTGCGCAAGGCTTCGACCTGCCCCCCTTTCTCCAATTTGCCAGCACAGCTTCTCAGCCAGTGCCAATGCTGATGCTGTGGCAACCCCCCTCATAATTGTTGGGGATGGCGCCCAAGAAGCACAGTGGGGGCAAAGAAGCTACTCCCCCCAGGACAAGGGGTCAGTCTGGCCAACCCAAAAAGTCCTGGGTGGCCCTGGCCCCAGGACAAAAGAAAAAGAGGCCTGCAGAGCCACCTGCCCAGGGCCAAGCAAGGCTCCCAAGAAGTGACAGTCAGAGGCCTCTTCAAGTGAGGCTACTGTGTCAGCTCATGATAAAGCACTGGTGGGCCTCCAGAACACTATATCAGAACTGATCCAGGAGTTAGAGAAAGCAGAGGGCTAACACACACAAAAAAGAAGGAGCGCAAGTGGCATGAGTCTTCATCGAGCAGTTCCAGTTCAGCTAGCTCTTCCAGCAATGCTTTAAGCTCCACTTCGGGCACTTCTTCATCAAGCTCAGTGGTCGCTGTGTCTCCCAGTTCTCCTCCTATGGTCAGCAAGCATAAAGATCACAAGGGGAAGCATAGTGGGGAGAAGGCTAGAAAGGCCCTCCAAAAAAGGACCGGAGACTCGTCATCAAGGGTTGGTGAGTGCACTCACTCCACCTCTAGCAAGGATGATTATTGGTTAGAGGGGGCATTGGTCCCGGGAGTGCCGTCCTGAGCCATAAGGCATAGGGCCCGCCGTCCAGTTCTTCAGGGTATGTGAGTGGATCAGCAGGCTTTGGATTACCTGAAGTTTTCCTGTGGGGAGAATTCCCTGGGACTTCACCTCCATAAGAAAACCAAGAGAAAAATCCTCAAAGGGTGTTTTGTTGATGTATTCACCCTGCTCAAACCAAAAGGGGAAGAGGTTGGAGCCGTCACTTCCACCAAAAAAGATAAAAAAGGAGCCAAGGATCCTGCCGTGGAGTGCTCCTTCACAAACTGGATGGAAGGTTTTGGTGTTTATATGGGGGTGGTATCCATGGCCTGCCTTGAAAGGGGCTGGCATTTGACCAACCATATGCTTAATGTTTTGTGGGCCAGGTGCATTGGTGGTGAGACTGCGGCCATTGTGTATGACACAGCTTTCAGCCAGAGGGCTTCCCAAAGTAGCACTGCCAGGTACGACCTAATTGAAGGAGATATTAGGCTGCTCGAGGTTGGCCCTTATACCAAGCCCAGAGCCCCCTTGAAGTGGCAAGGAAAAAGGGACCCCAAGAGACTGGTTTGCTGGGAATTTAATACAGGAAAATGTGTGCAGGCTCAGTGCAAGTTCGAGCATTGCTGCAAACTATGCACGGGCCCACATGCCAAGTTGTCATGTCCCCACTCAGCGGGCACCCAGCAGCCCTTTCAATCAGGACGCCCCATGCACACAGCATCCAGAAGGAAGGGTGGAGCACTTGGCTCCGACTCTGGGGGGGGGGACTGTCCAAGGCTGCCCATTCCTGTTTTGACCTCACCCCCACACCCATCCACCCTCATGCCTTGATTCCCCTTCTGGAGAGATACCCCAATATAGAGGCAGCCTCCACCCTTGCTCTGGGCTTTACCAAGGGCTTCCAGATCTCCACAGTGGGCCCTAGATTGGCTTCTGATGCTTGCAACCTCAAGTCTGAGCAAGACATGCCCCATGTTTTATTGGATTAGGGCACAAGGAGTGCGCAGCTGGCAGGGTGGCTGGTCCTTTCTCCTTCCCACCCATTCCTAACCTCAAGGCTTCCCCTCTAGGTGTGGTGCCTAAGAAGACCCTGGGTGAATACTGGCTTATTCACCATCTCTCCTACCCCCTCTGGGTCATCTGTCTATGATGCTATTCCCCCCTGAACTTTGCTCAGTCCACTATGCCATGTTTGATCATGCAGTTAGGTTGGTCCATGCCTGTGGGTGAGTGGGCCCTCATGGCAAAATGCGACATTCAATCAGCATTTCACCTGCTGCCAGTGCACCCTGATGATTTTTGCCTTTTAGGATTCAAATGTCAGAGCCAGTGGTATTTTGACAAGGCCATGCCCATGGGGTGTTCAATAAGCTGCGCAGCCTTCAAGACCTTCAGCAACTTCCTGGAGTGTGAGGTCAAGCATAGGGCTACCTCCCCATTGGTCACACATTACTTAGATTATTTCCTTTTCCTGGATGAGGCTAGAAGCGGCAACTGTGCCAAGCTCTTGGAGACTTTCCAAGACCTGGCCAGTGAACTAGGTGTCCCCCTTGCACCAGGGAAGACTGAAGGTCCCACCACATCACTTACATACTTGGGCATCCAGCTTGATTCCTTGGCTGGAGTGTTGCCCCTCCCCGATGATAAGCTTCGGGTCCTGCAGAACAAACTAAAAGACATGATGTTTGCTAGCAAGGCCACCCTAAAAGATGTCCAGTCCTTGCTAGGCCATCTCAATTTTGCATGCAGGGTAGTATCACCAAGCAGAGCTTTCTATGCCAGACTGGCCAGGATTACTGCAGGGGTGAGGGCAGCCCATCACTACATCCGCCTCTCCAAGGGCATTAAGCAAGACCTTGCTGTTTGGGATTGTTTTCTGAGTCAGTATAATGGTATGTCATTATGGCAGTGACTCTGGGATTTGGGCCAGGGCCTACAGGTTCATTCAGATGCGGTTGGGAACTTAGGATTTGGGTTCTTCTTCCAAGGTCACTGGTGCTCTCAGTGTTGGCCAGAACAGTGGGCACAGGGAGGGATTCTAAGGGACCTTACCTTTTTAGAACTTTTCCCCATCGTGGTGGCAGTCCACATCTGGGAGGAGGCCTTTGCAAACAAGTCAGTTTGTGTCTGGTGCGACAACTGGGCTCCAGGTCTGAGAGGGTCATGTAGCTTGTTAGGAGGCCAAGTTTTGCCAGCTGGCACCCAGAGCGGACCCCTTGCCCACTTCTTTCCCGGAGGAGCTGTGGGAGGTTGGAAAGCTACTGTGATGCAGGGAATCCTGTCTTCAGTGGTTCCAGCCACCCTCAGAACCTACAAAAGGGCCATGTCCAAACTGGCAGCCTTTTTGGGACATCAAATATTCAGGCCCACAGGCCTATACGGCCTCACACCATGCTAAGATTTTTGATTTGGCTAAGAAATCATAACATCATTCCACGAACCATGTCTGTTCACTTGGCCAGGATCTCTTTTTTCTCCAAAGCTAGGGGATTTAAGGACCCTTGCGTGTCTTTTTTGGTTAGGAGAACTTTAGAGGGGTGGAAGAGAACCCATGTGGGGAACAAAGATGGGAGGAGGCCCATTTGTTTCAAGCTGATTGGTAAAATTACAGAGCAGCTTCCATCCGTATGCCTATCTAAGGAAGAGACAAAGCTGTTCATGGCTGCTTTCATCACAGCTTTCTTTGGGGAGTTGAGGATGGGTGAACTTGTGCCCACATCTAAAACTGATAATTCTCACAGGGCATTACAGTTTGGGGATGTGTCTTTCCTGGAAAATGCTGTTTAGTTCTCCGCAGGTCCAAGTGTGATCAATATGACAGAGAATCCTCTATCATGTTATGAAGGCTCTATGGCTCACACCTGTGCCCAGTCTGGACTCTGCGGAAGTATGTGGCAGTCCACCTTAAGGGAGATAGCCCTCTCTTCATCCACTCTGATGGTTCACCACTGATGCATTACCAAGTGATTGCAGTCCTACGTTTGGCCTTGAGGAAAGTGGGGATACCACCAGAAGAGTTTGGTGGACACTCCTTCCAAATTGGAGCAGCTACTTCAGCAGCAAAGTGTGGACTGGAGGTGGACTCTATAAAAAGAATAGGCAGGTGGAAATCCAGGGCTTTTGAGGGCTACATCTGCCCAAGAAGGATGCCTGTGGGGACATTTATTAGAGTTTGCAGGGTTCGCAGAAGGCATCCCTAGGGGAGAGACGGCCTTCGGTGGCGGTTGCATAGGTATTGGATCTGTTGGGCGTGGTTTCCAGAGCTGCATAGCCCTGGATCAGGAGTCCAATGGAGACATGGGGGTGCTGAGATTGCAGTGGTGTTGCCATTGCGGGGGCCACGTCGATTCAGTGTCCCCCGGTAAGAAGGGGCCGAGATGCGCATATGCGAATAACTGGTTAGCATAGGGTGAAGGACGTTGCTAACCGGTGGCCCCTTGTCATCCCAAAGCTTGGCCGTGACCAAGCAATTGGGTTTCATCGATCAATCAGGGATTGATGGATGACAGATCCAGACTTCATGCATTGGAGCCAACCCTATGATATATTGTTGCTGTTGTTTAATAAAGTTGTGGCCTTCTTTGTTCCAAACATGGTGTCTGTGGTCTTTCCCACTGCAACTCCCATACTTGGCAATAGACACACTACCTAACCTTTTTGAAGACTTCCACTGAATTCATTTTGCTTGAAAATGTCTTCACTGATTGACATTTTGGCAGCACCAGTCTTGATGCGGGCAGCCAAAAGTTGAGCCCAGCTGGGATGAATTCAAGATCAGAGCAGCTGTTGCATCAGCACCCACAGCCTATTCCCTTGACTTCTGTCTCTGCAATGGAGGAGGAGCATGTGGGTGGGCTGCACATACCACATGTCTATCAACTTGATTCATTGTCTGTGTCATATTTTTTAGTTACTTTGAACAGCAATATTGTTGACAGACTTTTTGACAATGTGATAGACAGGGAGAAGGTAGACAGA
>NC_056523.1:152930032-153005913 GCF_019175285.1 Sceloporus undulatus | reverse complement strand
AGATAGATAGATAGATAGATAGATAGATAGATAGATAGATAGATAGATAGATGATAGACAGACAGATGTTTTATTTTGTCTTATTGTAACTGGATTTAGGCAGTCTGCTCTTCTTAGTTGTCAGATATGTTCTCACCAGTTTGCGGTAAGGCGCTGAAGCAGGTACAAGAGAAGGGGAGGGAAGCTCGGTTAAATTAAGAGCAAATGTAGTTTGCACAGCTGTTTTGTCTTTTGGCAAAACACAGCCTTTTCATTTTCCAGCATATTAAATAGAGAAACTCCCCTGGCTGTTCAGATTGGAAAGTGATTTGCTGAGATGGAAATCAGTAGAGCGATTGGCTTACTGAGCTGGCAAGTCTAAATTGAACAGAGCCAAGTGAATTGTAAACCACAGAACCCATTCATTGAAGTGCCTTATGCTCAGCTGCATCAGGAGAATGGTTCAGGGCATGAACACATGAATGTTAGCTTGGCCCACTGTGATGCAATTCATAGTTCATTACATACCAAAAATGATGATAATTACTAATTTCTGTACTAAACATGCTGCCTTTTTTACTACACCTACAACATAAAGTGCCCCATAGAAATTTACATACTGTGCTTCCTTCTTTACAATGGCTCCTTGGCAGCATGCAATGCCCACAAGGCCTATAACATACAGTACCTTCAGGCTGCTAGCAACCCCCCCAATAGTTCACATAGAAAGTGGCTAACTTTTTTATACCTCATGAAAAGAATAGCTGGTGGAGCAGATGCAGCGACTGTTTTAGCGAAATCCATTAATTCCATAGAGAGATTAATTAGAGCTGGTATTCCTTCTCTCCTTTTAAAAATGATTGAATTTCTACTATTTTCCCGAAACAAAACTAAAGTGGTGAGCATATATAAAACAATGTTAAAAACACAAAGTAATAAACAACAATTGTTTACAAGAACAATAGTGGAACATAAAGGCTAAAATTGGTTGCTATTGCAACAAACTAAGGCCAACATTTTAACAAAATATCTTCTAAAAAGCCCGGAAGAATGGAGTCAGAAATTTTTGAGAATCTTTTCCGGATAGGGACCGCAGCAACCACATACCGTGGCCCCAATCTGAACTTTCCATGGAGCAAAAAAGAGCAGCAAAAAGCAGCTCCTTTTTGCGCCCTGGAAAGGGCACCATAGCTGCTGGCACCGTGGCTTTATGATGCTTTTTTGGCACTGCATCATGCCCTAACTCCGCCCCCAGGCTGGCCTTTCTCGCTGGTCTGCACAACCCCTTTTTTTTTAAAAGCCATAAGTCCAAGATGTATTCAGTCCTCATTGCTTGGCTCAGTTGGACAATAAAGTGTAAAGCACCTTTCCACCTAATGACATTTGAAATGCTCTGGAGGTGAATGATGAAAGCTGCCTGAAATGCATTTTAGAGCTGTTCTTACCATATCCACATGTGAACTTGAACAAGAAAAACAACAAAAAAAGCCTGATATTGCTACTGACCTTTGCTTTAAATCTGGGAGTTTTTTAAAATGGTTTTTACAGAATCTCCAGGTGATGGAGGAAATTTAAAAGGAAAGTGTGGAGGGGAAGCAAAGGTTATATATGTGTGTAGATATAGAAGAAAGCAGGGATGAGATTCACTAGCCTTCAATGTTGCGTTAGCTATAAATCCCAGTATTCATATTTTTGGGGGGGACAGAATCTTGAGGACACAGAGTTTCAGACCTTCCTGTTTCCTCCCCTGTGATCTTTTCTGCAAGATAGCCTTTGATTTTTTTTCCTTGTGGATGTATGAATGAAAACCACTGATGCATATAATGGGTGCATAACAACAACCTGTCACTGGTTGTATACAGAGAAGTGTAGGATTCCCCCTCCATCCCATAGAAGATGTGTTCCCCATAGATTTCAGCAGGAGCCATTGAGAACCAAGCCATGACTCTGTTTCTCTAAGTTTTACATGTTTGATGTGTTTTTTTCAATGTGTGGTTATACAGGATTTTAAATTGTGCTGTTTGATGTGCCACTTTAGAATGAAGGTCAGAGTCTTATGAGAAAGAATGTTGCTTCCTTGCAAAATGTTCTGAGCACATAGAAATTATATGTCAGGGAGCATATTTTGTTTTTATGTATGGAGGGGTCTTCCATACAAACACACACCTTCAGCTTGAAGAGAAAGGAAGGAAACTATGGCCACTGAGTATGATCAGACTTTTCTGGGGTGAGGTTTTCCTCTTACAGGTTTGTTTCCATTTAAAAAAAAACCTTTGTAAACTTTGAGATTATTCCAAGCTTGCTGATAGCTTCTCCGTTGTGTGCCACTGGTACAGTTTGGCTACCTAATTGACAGAGAATGTGCTCACTGTTAATAGAACAGTGTTCACTGTTCACTGATAATATAAAAAGGAGAAACAAATTCCAAGGTCTGACACACTGTGTATTTGAATGCTATGCATTCTTGTAATATTAAAAACATTGGATGGTAAGTTGCATCTTTCCTGAAATGCTGACCACCTTTGAAGTTTTTCTTTAAACTCTGAGGCATGTCTACCTGGGGCTGTAAAAAAATTCCAGTTTATCTACTTCAGTTGTCTTGAGAGCAATCGCAAATTAATGACAACATTTATTCCATTTTGTAATAAATTATCTGTTTTATCACTATGAATTGAAAACATAAGAAACAAAGGCATAGTTGACCTGTATTTAAAGCATACTCATTAAGAGAATGATCTCTGAACTGAGATGTTCATGAGTGCCTTTAATCATGATTGCAAAGGATTATTTTGCTCAAGTAACTTGCTCTCTCATTCTCAGTCCCACATCTCTATTTGAGAATAATACTGGTTGATTTTAGGTAATTGTTGTTAGAGTTAACAGAGAAATTTTGGGGTTGACTACTTTGCAGGAGTCTTTAGAGCTAGCGGATCCCCTCTCCCATCACAATTGTTTGACAGATTTAAAGTTATGTAAAGTTAAGAGCTGTAATCGAAGATGGATTCCAAAGGAAGATGGTATCAAGAGAATATCCAAATGATATCTGGCCTCACAGGTCTTTTCCAAAGCAAAATTGGGTGGTTCTGTCCATCTTTACTTATTGCCTTCACAAAGGGTGGCACATCTCTATGATGCCAAACTTGATGGATCCTGCTGTCTGATCTCTCTACAAATGGTATGGGATTTTTTTATTGCTTAATTCATGATAATTTCTCTCTCTCTCTTTCTTTTCTAAAGAGAAGATATCTAATTCCAGTGCATCTGGCCAAAAGGTAATGTCATATTAGAAACCAGTGAGTGTTCCAGGAACATCAGGATTGTTACCTCCCGGAATGATCCCAAAATGGAAGATGAAGGTTGAGGAAAGAAAAGGATGAACAAAAGGTTATTTTGACTTAGTTTTTCTTGGCTCTATCAGAGGACGGCACCTCTAAACACTGAGAAGTAGCAAGTCATTAAGTAGAAATATGAGATGATTATTAACATAAGAACATCTGAACATTTAGGGAATGTGCCTCAGGTTCCCTTACGCAGCAGTGGGGATCTTTCCTAACAAAAGCTACAAAAATTTCCTGTTCTTTCCCTAGAGTATTATTTTTAAAATATCTTCTAATTTATTTTGGAAACTTGCGTTTAGTTATATTCAGTATCACACAGAGCTCATCACAAGCATATTGTATTTGCTTTGTAAAAATACACTTATTAGATTTTTCAAAAATGCAATGTTTTATTAGGAGCTGATATTTCAGTGGTACAAAGTGGTACGCAGATCAGTGTGGAAGAAAATGGATGTGCAAGTACATTCATTTGCAGCTATTGCATTGGAGAGTGAGTACATTTGTGTCTAAAAGAAGCAAAGGTGGAACAATAGATGATATTCAGTGGTGTATGCACTCATTTACTTTATCTCACTTGCATTTATGAAGAAAGAGATTTTGCAGACATTTAAAGCACGACAAACACTTGAAAAAATCATGAACTGGGACATTAATGAAATGAATGTGTACTATGGGAAACAATTATATTTCTATATCATTTTCAGTTTTCAAACAAACCAAGCCCCATTCTGTGGATTCCACCTGCCATTGTTTTCTTCTCTGAGGGAGAGAAAAGCAACCAGGCTCTTCTTGCCTTGGGTCCAGCTGCTGCTGAGAACTTTTCCCTCCACTCCAACTGCCATCTCTGTAGTCTCTGAAGGGGAAGAACAGCCAGCCTTAAATCATAGGTGCTACTGTCACATAGTTCTTTTAGCGCTGACAGGACTGCAATGCCACAGCAGTATCATATAGAGTGTCTGCAGATGAATCAATGAGAAAAAGATTGGATGACTGATCCATTCAAGATATTAGAAGGAACTGGTTACCCAGAGGACTGCATGATCTTCAGAAGCAATCTGGTATCCTCTGTATGGCATGATTCTCTGAAGTATCCTGAAGGGGATACCATAGGGCATAATGCACAACTCTGTCACATTTCTATTATTCTAAATGGATGTTTAATTGCAATTCTGTCCACCAGGAATAGGAGACTGGCAGCAGTATCCAAGGGCTTTTTTTGGGTTGCTGCCAGCTTTGCCCTTTATTTTTTGATGTTATGGTGTGGGTTTAGAAACCATGAACATACTGGTGCCCAAAGCCAAGAAAACTTTGTGGCAATCTTTTTCTGGAAAGGAGAGATGTTTGGTATGTTTCTTGAGAGAAACACTGCTACTTCTGCTGCTAATATTACTACTATTACTACTTCATCATCTTCTTCTAGACAGACTCAACAACTCCAATATTTTGGGGCAGAGTGGAGTGAAAATTTCTCTGCAGAAAATATTTTGGTAAAAATAGCACTGCTCTGAAACCCAGAAGTCTGAGTGATGAAATCTTAATTTTAATTTCAATTTCTGTGACATCTCCTGGAGAAAATGGCCAGAGTAACCTGTTCAAGCTAAGTTGAAAATCATATTTTTAATATTTTTTCATCTATTAAAAATATAAGAAAAGGGATCACATTAGTAGTTGTATGAATTACTTCATTGTCAATGAGGATGGCACAAGCCCAGACAACATCGCTATACAATATGCAAATATTTGGCCATATTTTAGCAGTACCCATTCTTTTCCTCCACCTATGCACACTGCAGAAATCACTGTGTGTTCTCATTTTGCTGGCACAAAAACCAGTATTTCAAAAGGATTTTGAAATAAACATTTGGAAATGTCACCAATTTGGGCTTTTAACCATTCATATCATTTAACAGGTTCCACTATTTAGACAGCAATATTTTAGATAAGATCTTTAATCATAGGAAACTATCAGAAACATGACTCACTAAATACTCACTGTACCTTACCAAATCCTTATTTTGCTATGAGCACATGTCATATTCCACTTGTGGAGATTTCTAGCCACTTGCCTGCACAGCCTTTATGGAGATGGCTGAGCATCTAGTTTGGGAGCTCCTACACAGACCCATTTTGTGAGTGCAAAACTCAAAAATGTCCCACATGCTACACTGTCACTACCTCTAAAAATATACATTAGAAAAATGATTGCACACATGTATACAATATGCTGAGAAGATTCACAAAAATATACATACATTTATGGAAAGAAAAGGGTGGAATGTATCCTGATATGGAACCAGAACAGAATTAGAATGCAAGAGTATCAAAATCCAATAAGAATGAATAAGGTTGCCATATCCTTAGTGCTGTTGGTATGGGAGGTCAGTCTAGAGATCCCAATTCCAAACGGAGCTGGGAAAGATTACACCCCCCCCCCACACACACACTTTTTAATCTATAATAAAGCAAGTTCTGAGCATTCCATCTTTCTTAAATTTAAAACAATTCAAGCAAGAAAAAAACAGACTATGCAGAAGAGGCATGGTTCTTGGTTCTTAATTTAGCTCCTGTGTGAAATGAAACATAACTTACTGGAACATAATTTATTAAATCCCTGGCATCTCAGATTAAGGAAGACCAAACAGATGATGAGAAAATTATTTAATGGAGATCTCAAAAAGCTACTGATAGCATAGCTATCCTTAATCGGTGTCTTAAACCAGTGTCTGGCTGCTGTAATAGACTGGATGAGGACAAACAAATTGAAGCTTAATCCGGACAAGATAGAGGTGCTCCTGATCAGTCAAAAGACAGATCCAGGAATAGGGATTGAGCCTGTGTTAGATGGGGTTACACTCCCCCTGAAAACCCAGGTTTGTACTTTGGGGCCACATCTGGATTCAGCAGTGAGCCTGGAAGTCCAGGTATCAGCAGTGACCAGCAGTGCTTTTGCACAGCTAAAACGTGTGGTCCAACTGTGCCTGCTCCTGGAGAGGTCAGATCTGGCCATGGTGGTATATGCCTTGATTACATCTCATCTGGATTACTGTAATGCACTCTATGTGGGGCTGCCTTTGAAAAGTGCTCAGAAACTTCAGTTGATCCAAAGAGCTGCAGTCAGGCTGCTAACTGGAGCTGACTACAGGGAACTGTAAGGATATCTGCTCAAATTTTAGGGAATATTAATTAGCTCAACACACCAATATGGGGCTCCTTACAAGTACCCCTCTCGGATTGAATCCCAGCCTGTTTACAAAGGGACCAGAACTTCCAGGAACTGACGCAAAGGCAAAGTCTTTGAATTTTAATCTAGTTTATTGATGCACAGGGGGACACACTCACGCACATACATTCACTCATGCAATCACTCAAGGCTAATAGAAGAAAGGGAGGAAAAATGGAGAGAGAACACAAGGCCTTCTAATGGAAATACTCGCCTGCAATGGTTTCCCTCGGAATCAAGGTGGTTGCAGCAACACTGAAGGAAAATGGGGAAAGGGGTGCATGGAACCAGGAGAAGCAGACTGACAGAGTGCCTGCCTGCCACCAACATGGAACTTCGAACAAAGGAAAACCTGGACTTTAAATAGGTTCCTAGTCACGTAGACAGTAGAGGCTTTTGTCCTACATTAAAAGGGAAACCAAATTTACACATCACTTGATCCATAGGCATCCTTTGTCATGGGAAAACGATTGCTACCGGAATGGCTTGTCTCTGTAAATCTGTCTCCTAGGTGTGAAGGAAATCTTCCTGTTTGCAACTCCTAACTGAGGCTGGCTGCCTACGTGGTCTCTCCGCTTTCAGGTCATGGCAGCCAAGGGGCAGCTCCCATAATGCCTTTCCATTAGGGTCATAAGGAGACATACTTCACCCTATAGATGCAGAACTTGCTTGGAGGCCTCTATGATCAAGTGATGCCAGGGAAAAGGGGCCACCTGATTACCTCCACAGATGCATTTTGGGATAGGGATTTTGGGGGTATCTTTGTAAAATTCCAGACTTGATAACAGAACATACAACTCCCTTGTTATGACAGCTCCATTGGCTGCCAGTCCATTTCCAGGCACAATTCAAAGTGCTGGTTATGACCTATAAAGGCCTATACAGCTTGGTCCAGGCTATTTGAAGGACCATTTCTCCCTGTACAAGCCTCACAGGGTATTGAGATCATCCAGAGAGGTCTTTCTGGCATGTTTGGTGGAAACATGAGAGAGGGCCTTCTCTGTGACTGCTCCCAAACTTTGGAAATCCTTCCCTAGAGAGGCCAGGATGGCACCATCCTTACTGTCTTTCCAGTACTAGATAAATGCATTCCTGGGCAGTCAGGAGCTGATAATGCTGCATTATACAAATTTTAATGGTTTGTGTTTTAACATGTTTTAATTTATAACTGTTTTAATTCTTAAAATTGTTTAATTGTTTTTTTAAATTATATTTATATATTTTAATATTGTTGTGCTATTTGTAAATTGTATTGTTTTATGCTTGTTGTTCACTGCCTTGAGTCCCTGTATTGGGAGAAAGGTGGGATATAAGAAAATAAAATAATAATAGCTAATACTGGGCTAGATAAACAAATAAGCCAAGAGCATAATCTCTCACAGCATATTTGCCCAATAATTCAGGGGGTGGAGGTTGATTCTTCTTACCCTCTTCCTCTGACTCTGGGATAAGGCTGCTCTTTCTCACTAGAGTGTACAAGGGCAGCTGGAATGCACTTGGCTGGACACCCACCACCGATTACTGGCAAGGGGGACAGAAATGCATTGATAAAACCTGCTGGCTGCTGTTCCACACTCAGTATAAGAAGGATCATGGGAGGTACAGGGAATCACCTTCTTCAATATCCCTCTCCCCAAATATGTACACAGGCAAGACTGAGGGCTATACAGCTTACAGTATATCACAAAGAGGATTATAGTCATTAACTAGGTTTAAGGCAGCTTCTGATGGTAATTTCCTCCAAAATAAGCAAAATGGTGTAGTAGAGGATGGCACATAGACACATGATACTGATGAGAATTATCTTTCTCTGATAAAGACCCTATGGAAAGGCAGTGGTTCTTTATGAGCAAAACTCCCAGCTGTTCTTTCAATTAAGATATCCTCCACTTTTCATCTGGCCTTTCAGGCACAGCAGAATTGTTTTATGTTCACCTTCAATGAAGGGGAGATTCTGCCTCACACTTCTCAAGCAACCTAAAAGCTCATAATAATACTTAACTTTTTTGTAATACACCTCAAAACTCTGTTAGAGGACCACTGTACCTCAAAATGACTTTCTATGCTTTGCTATAAATTAATATTTCAATAAGCTTATGAGGTAAAGAGCTTGAGTGAGATATTCTCTCCTACCACAGTATCCAGATTAAAAAGAATGACTTCATTTTCGCCTACAAGAATGATTGGTTCAATTAAAAACAAACTTATAAATGTTTACAAAATTAATCATAGGTTGGGGAAAAATGAAAACTAAATTATAAAAATATTAGCACCCTTTTATACTGGATGATTCACACAATTTAGTCAATTCTTAGACTATATTAGAATATAAATAAATATAAATATAAATTGCAAATGCCATTTTTTAAACCTAAGAGACTACTTGTCTGGGAATCTCTAGTTCCTCCAGTGCAAATCTATGGTCAATGTCCACTGGAACTTGACAACAGAACTGTGGCGGAGATTCCTAAAGATAATATAGGCCCGGTACAGACCGCCCAAAAAGGGCAGTCTTCCGGTGCCTAGTTTTCCGCCAGGGAGAAAACGCAGCAGACAAACCGTGTGGTTTCCCGCTGGTGGAAAAAGAACCTGCAAAAAGTGGGTTCTTTTTGTGGCGTGATACTGATGCTGCAGTGCGTCAATGGTGCACTCGCGATGTCAGTATCGTGTCGTGACGTGCGGACGCTAAGCGTCCATCACGTCAAAATGGCGGCGGCCGTCTGTACAGGGCACCACCATTTTGACATACAGAATATGTGCTAGGTTTGCGGGGCATCTGTAAGCAATGTCCCGAGGCAACCCTAGCATGTCATCAAGACGTGCATCAAGGCCTGTCTGTACCGGGCCATATTAATTAAATCTGTGAATAATCAAATCCATAAAAGAGAAGCCAGAGAATGTGGGCCAACTGTACTTTCCTTTAATTATTAAGTTGAAAATTTCAGGATAGCAAGAAGGAAACAGGAAAAAACTGTCTATCTCAACTGATTGCAAATATATCATCTGCTACTGTTCTCCTGTTTTATATTTATATCTCCTTCTTGTCATGCAGCACCCTCCTTGAACTTTGTGAAGCTACAAGCAACAGGGGGTGGCTGTCCTTCTCTGTTTCATGCTTAGAAATGCCCATGGATTTAAAGAAGCCTAGCTTGTGGGTAACCCAACTCCTTGGAAGACTCATGAAGCACATGCCAAAAATACTTGCTTCAAGGTGACTGGAAGAAATCCAGAAGCACTTATTTATAAATGACCTGTTCTTGCAGTTTCAATTCACTAATGTCCATATCTGACTTCTGGGCACAATTTCCTAGAGGAAAGCACAGACAGGCAGACAGACTTATTCACACCACTTTAATTAACACAGAACAAATAGTTTTAAAACACTTAAGCTTAGAACATGGACTGATCTTCTCGGCCTCAAAGAAGGGCTGTCAAACACTTTTCCATGTATAGATTATGACTGGTGCTATGGATAAATCACCATTAATTGGGGGGAAAACAACAACTGGTGTGTTTGTGCTATGGAGATTGAAGCTTGCAATCATTTCAATTAAAGCAATCTGAAAGCACTCTGAAACAGTTTCCTGACATAGATGATATGCAGAAGCCAACAATTCTATCGATGGAACTAGGAATGCCAATATTCATTTATTTCTGTCTTGCATGAGGTAAAAAAATAAAAAATAAAATCAAAGAATGATCAGAAATTTTCTCCTCATTGAGAGAGATTACCGGGGGAGAGTGTTTGTACATTTGCATGTCCCCCCCCCCGCAAAGCAATTCTGTTTGTGCAGTATGCATTTTATGTAGAAGTGTGCAAATGCAACATTTTTGTTAAAAAAAACCCCTAAACAACAGAAATGATTTAACACTGGATGCTGATATGACGAAACACCCTTTACTACCGAAGACAAGAATTTTTGTCAATATTTTTGCATCCCTAGATGGAATGGCTTCTGTCAGTGGAACTAGCAGGGGACATAATACCCTTCTCTAGATTTAAATCCTCCTGTGTGCCATAAAAACCCATTTTGGAAGCCTGGAAAGACAGCTGGAGAGGGTATTTTTTAAGGTACTATGAAGAAATAAAGATAGTTGAGGTGTGTGGGAAAGAGTCCCATTGTACTGTCAGATGACCACCTATACCTCATTGCATTTAGGCTTATGAATAGGGAAGATGCATTAAGCATTAGAAAGTGGCCATTGTTCTATTAGCCAGTAGCAACTATGCTGGTGCAGGTAATAGTGATGACCCAGCACAGGGATAAAAGAACTGCATGTATCATAAAAGTGGGAGATTAGGGGCAGAAGTCATCTCTCTCAGGAAAGAAAGCTGACCTGCCATCTTGAGAACTGCTTGGGACCTGACATGGCAGGTTTCCCCCCCTCTCTCTCTGCTGTTCTCCTGATACTGTTATGCACCACCCCAAAATGTGACTAGCACTAGCATCCACATGAGTCTTTCCATAATATCTTCTGACTCTGGGCATTATGTCAGAGGACAACATTCTTATAAAACTATATATGTCCTTCTGAATTCTTGGATGAAAGACCAAATTACAAGTGTGACAAATAATTTCAGAAGGAAAGAGAAAAAATATGCTTTGGCTTTGACACTGACAAATGTCAGAAATACCATTAATATGTAATTAACTTCCTGTAGAATTCCTTATATGGATCTACTAAGGATAAACCTCCAGTTCCCCCAGATGTTTCATAGGAAAGGTAGACCTGGGCATCATTTAAAAAGCAGCAGTCACCTCAAAGATGGATAACTAAAAATTCTCTTTATGAGAGGCTGCTTTTAAAATCTGTTCAAATCCAGAACATGGCTACCAGATTGTCATCTGGTGTATTACATTGCTTGTGCTCCAGTAAATCCATAGTATAAGCAATGTGACACCTCAGTATTATTCATTTATAGATTATACATGTGTTACATAGGATAAAATTACTTATGATAAAAAAATTGTTATCTTGGAATTTGTGTGATAGAACAAGAATATCCACAATCAATTGTAAAAGGATTATAACATCTCTGTATATTCTGGGGTTTATCTATTTATTCTGAGTTTTGTCATACCCCAGGGTTTTACTTTTTTGGAGATTGTTATCTGGGGCTCAAAAGTCTGAATATGTCTGTCTGTTCATCTTTTTGTTGCTGTTTTGATGACATGCCAGACATTATCTAGGTTTCAAGTGCTACTGTGTTAACCTTTGAAATGTAAATGCATTAGATCAAGGATGGGAATTGTGACCCCCCCCCCCCCCGTATTGTTAGAACTGTGAGTCTGTTGGTCCTAGCTAGCAAACAAAATGTTGACTGCCATGAATTGCTCTTCAGCAACATGTGGAGGACTGCATGATTCCCACCCTTGGTTAAGGACCAGATCATCTAAAAAATGGGCTTTGACCATATGAATCTGCTGGTCCTTGAGATCAGCCTCAGTTGCTTGCTTGCTTTTCCTTTATTACAGACCATTGGGGAAGGTTACAAAGCAGGACCAGAATCCTGTTGGGCAATTATGAATGTGCAACCTAGAGTAATACACTTATGACTGTTTCATAGTCCTGTTACTTATGTAGCCCCTAGTTTAGGGGACACATAAGCACAGTGAAAGTTCCCCAGTTTCCACTTACCAGGCAGCAACTGGCGTACTCAATGGGGGACTGTTTCCCTGTCAATCTGGAAACAACTGGCCAATGGCCCCACCCCCACTAAAGCAAGCAATCTTTGGCAAGAAGGGGAATTGATACAGAGGCTCCTGTTTACAGAAGAAGGTGCCACTGTAATTCAGCTGGAGGGATTGGGATAAGAGTCACTGTATAGCACTTTAACTATGGTGCTTATACATCTGTAATATCCCAACAAGATTCTGGCCCAGAATCTTATTGCTTGTTTGTGACACTAAGATTGCTGAATGCCCTTCCAGCAGAATTCCTCCAGGTTGCCTCTTTTTCTATTTTTGGATATTTTCTTTAAAAAGAAAGAAAGAAAGAAAGAAAGAAAGAATTCAACTAACTTTTGGGTTTTTATCTGTATTTTTGAAAAATCTATACAGTCCTCCATTTTCGCAGCGGATCCGTTCTGGGCCCCTCCTGTGAAAACCGCACATATTCAAGTCCTATTGGCTTGAATGGAGGCACACTTCCAGGGGGAGGCGCACTCCCTCCATTTGCTCCCTCAGATATTCAAGGGGCGCGGATCCCAAGTCCATGAGAACAGAGGGAGGACTAGTTATTATTCCTACAGTTTTAAAAATTATTTTTACATTTTTTACACATCTTTTTGAACACTATCATATTTGAGGGCTTTGTGTTGTTATTTTTTTAAAAAAAAATCATAATTTTTGCATTGTTTTAAATTTCCTTTTTATTTTTATTTATTTTATTTATTTTTATAGCTATCACCTAAAAAATTTATAGATCAGCTGTTTAATATAGGCCAGAGACAGATGGGTGGGAAGTGGTATGGCAGTGCCAATTCTAGGGTTTGGGAGCACTAATCTCACGCTCCCGAACTCTAGCACATAACAGCAGCACCATGATGGCAGCCTCCCATCCACATAAGCGACGCACAGTGTAAAGCCGTGACTACATGTTGCTTATGTCACTGATGCGTCACAGTGCACCAATGGCGCACTTGGGACATCCGCCACATGGGCTTAAAAGAACCCATTTTTTCCGGGTTCTTTTTGGTGTGGAAGGACGCCACACAGTTTGGCTGTTGTGGCATCCCTCGGGAACAAAAATGAGTGGCTCCAGCCTGCCCTTTTGGGACACTACTAGTTTTCATATAAAGAAGAAATGTGAATTTCTCTCCAGCTCATATGAATATTAAATTGTTTCCCTTAGTAAAGGGAAAAAAATGTAAGGAAGAAGTCATCAAATGGCAAAATCAATTGAGCACAATGGGATCTTTTGTTTCCATAGTATTCTACCCCCTAAGCAGAGAGTTTTTGCAAGCTCAAGAAAAGGAAAATGAGAAACAACCTTGCTTAAAATGCAATGGCATGCTACCATCTTGTGGAGAAATTAACAATTACCAGCACATTTCTCTTGAGCAATCTTGTTCTTCAACTAATACTACTTAAGAAAAATTGTGAAACCTCCCACTGCTCTACTGTTTAAGACATGTACCAGTAATTTAGTAAAAGTTAAAATTCATTCAACCGTTAAAGTAATGGAGGAGGAGAGTCACACATGAGACTTCAGCTGCATTTTATGAAATTAAAAAACAATTTCATCTGGACAGCCTGCTTATCCACATTATTTAATAATACACTTTTTTTAAAAAAAACAACACTAAATAAATTATTGTTATATATCATTATATCACTTTATCACTCTTGAGATGTAGTGTAATCATAAAATCATTACATTGTTACTGGTATCACCCAGAATCTGTAAAATTTGTTTCATAGCAAATTCCATGCCAAATTAATAAAACCTAGCCATTTCTTCCCCAAAGTCTTGCCCAGAAATGTGTTGCATGCCCTACTAAGTGTAAATAGAAAGGCTGGTCAAAATTAATTTACCACTGAGCAATCATTTTCATTGCAGAATGTATTATAAATAACAACAATGCTATTATCATGGGTATGATAATACATTGAAAGATAAGATGCCATAAAGGCTTGTTATTAAGCATATTATCAAGGACATTTTTGACCCAAGAAAGTTCTTTTGCAAAATATCTTGGAAGATGCTTCATGTTTATTTTTTAAACAGAGGCTGGAAGACCATCTGTTGGGAGTGCTTTGATTGTATATTTCTGCATGCCAGAAGAGGGGGTTGGACTGGATGGCCCTTGTGACCTCTTCCAACTCTATGATTTCTTCTTCTTCTTCCTCCTCCTCCTCCTCCTCCTCCTTTTCTCCTGGCCTAAAAAGGCTGGCAGCAGCGGGTGGGTAGGGGTTGAACACATGGCAAAGATGTTCCTCATGCCCTGTAGATGTGCTTGAGGGCATTTGTAGGCATGTTTGATCTCTCAGGCTCCTGAGGTCCACAAAAATGGCCCTGAAGGATGTAATGGGATATAATTCCCCTTGCCTTCCTTCCTTCCTTCCTTCCTACAGATTGTTCCTGAGAACAATCTATAAGCAGGTCTAATACCATCCATCTATATTTTTTTCCTGAGAGTGGAACTCATGAGAAATCAAGTGAAATCCTATAGAAGATAGGCCGATTTGTATTAAGACCACAAGAGGGAGCTGGAATCATGCTAATGAAGAGATTTAACATTCCAGCTTCACCATTTAATAAAATTCTGTCTCAAAACAGTGAAAGGATGTGTTGAAAATAATGAGAAATAAAAGAAATATCCCAAGATATTATTTTCTTACAAATGTGTGTATGCCTTTACTGAAGCATTTCCCATTTGTTAACAGAATTATCTTTGTATTATAGTAGCAGCTATGAATTTTCTAGAACCTTTTCAGTGTATATTTGTCCTTAAAGATCCTTGCTAGAGACTCATTTTCAGAGATCTCTATTTCTGAGGCTGATGGCAAGCTGAGACAGGGCCTTTCTTATGGTGTCATCTCTCCACTGGCTTCCATGTCAGTGGTCAGAGAACTGATTTTAGTCCAAGCTTTTCAGGGATTGTCTAGGGCAGTGATTCTCAAAGAACGTGGTGGAAAAATCTAGGTGGGACAGTGAGTGAAAAGGGGGCAGCCAGGTAGCATTTAGTCAAAGTATTGTTGTGCAAGAGACACAAGAAGAATCGTGGAGATGAGAGTTGCATGAAGATTCTCTTTTCATGGTCCCTTAAAACCACCATGCAGCCTTGCTGATCACTTTGCGTGGTGGTGTTTTCCACTCAACGTGCCACATTGCAGTGGCAGCTGGGAAACTCTCACAAAGGTTGGGCATGGGGCATCCCTTCTGTAGCTCACAGCAGTGCCATTTTGGGATGGACAGATGGCTTGGAACAAGGAGTTAGAATATGTGGGGATGTGGGAGGAGCAGTGCAAAAAGGAGCTTTCAAATTGTGGGGAAGCACTAGGGTTGTCACTCAAGAGGAAATGGGTGGTAGCCTGAAAACGTTTGGCAACCAGTGGTCTAAGATGTTCAGCCTAGGGGATCTTCACCTGGCATGACATGAACTAACCAAGACCTATCAAAGCCTGAAAAATCCAGAGTGGATTCACAGCCCCACTGACACAGAAGCCACCAGCCACCACTAGTTAAGGCTGACGCTTTTTGACCATTAAGTGAAAATCCCCCCCCCCCCCGGTCCCATCTTTTTAGGTGATGCATTGGAATGTACTGGCTTTAATCTGGTTTATGGTCATTTGTTCTCTGTTCCTACTTATTAAAATTCATTAATATTGTTTAAATTATTTAGCCAGTCTGTAAGTTTGTAAGCTGCAAAACAAGGTACAGAATATGTCTTGGATAAAGAAAGAAGATTTGAGTTAATGCACAGGCTAAAGGAGAGAGAGGAGAGGAGAGGAGAAACAATGAAAGGGAATCAAGACCAGGAAGTGAGGAAAGAGGAAATGGAGCTCAGTATATAGTTCTCAGATAACCATGTCCTTGACTGTCCTTGCATGTAAAAACAGAAAACAAGGGCATGACAAATAGTGTTAGTCAAACTGTAATAATCAGTAATAGAGGGGCAAATATTCAGTTCGGAGTTTCTGCATCTCATGTTCTTGCAGGGCAAGGTCATACCATCCAGTCTAACAGCACATCCAGCCTGCTGCCAGGCAGTTTAACAGCAGAAAGCATTTTGTAATCTTTGCTTTATTCAGTGTGTGCAAATCCCTTGAAATGTCATTGCCTAAGAGGGATGCCGCCGCAGACAAATGGAACAACACGTATTGGAGGAAAAAGGCCACAACTTTATTAGCATAACAAAAAGGTGTATGAAATTCATAATGTCATTGTTCCCATTTTAGAGACATTTAACTGAGTGCAAACAATTCATAGTTGAGGTAAGACATGGAGCCAGATTGTTCTCTTTCAGTCAAACCTATTCATTGAACCACACACTTGCTTAATAGGGATGGGGAGAATATTCAAAATACTTTTTTTTAAAAAAAAAGGTTGAAAAACATTTTTCTCAAGTGTTGGGAAACCCAGGAGGGAAAATCCTGGACTGAGAAGAATCTATGCCATTCAGGACATAGTCTGTGCAAAATTCACACACACACAATCACACACACACACACACACACACACACACACACACACACAGAGACCATAGCAAACAGTATTTTTTTCTGCTGGAAACATTAACAGATTGTGGTGTGTAATTTCAGTGTGACAGAGCTATATCACTGACATGACAAGCAATACATGACATGACATGACAAGCAAACACATGATGTCCCATTATGCAACAAAGGAAGCTTCCACCACAAATTGGGACGTTGTGAAAGGCGGTGACATTTTTCCAACCTCATGCAAGATGCTAACGACATTCCAATGTTCTTTGTTCTGGATTACCAATGTCGGTGGATCTGTTGGAGGATGTTGTCCTGCTTTTTACACTGTCACTGTTCAAGGACTGCTTATCCCCCAAGATGACATAATGTTGCTCATTTTTACACAACAGCTATGCTGCTCACTCCATTTGTGCAATTGTATGACAGTTCAACTCTGACAGTGCTCCCTGACTGGGAATATGGCCATTGCACAACACTGCAGTTCCAAATAGCACAGTTATCAATCAGTTTACAATGCTGTGAATCCTCAGTAGTATGCCAGCCACTATTTTTTATGCAGAAAATAATATTTGTCCACAGAAAATGCTGTTCCCTTCCTAGAAATTGCTTTTATTTTGCAATAAATAAATAAAACAAACTTTGAAAAGGCCACATGCAACTTCTGTGCAAAATAAATCCCAAACTATATAATTTTCTGTGCAGAAATAATATTTTCTGTTTAAAATGCTATTTCCTTTGCAGAGAATTCTGCTTTATGTATACAAAAATCTTGTGCGAATATTGTGCAAATTAAGACCTCAACTATGAATAGTCTTCAAAAACTGTGCAGTTTTAAAAGGCTCGCTTGTATTGTGAAGAGAGATGTTAATGTTGATCTGCAGAAATAATCCAGTTTGAGACCACATTAACTGCCCTGGCTCAGTGCTAGGGAATCCTAGGAATTGTAATTTATTGTGGCACCAGAACTCTTGACAGAGAATAGCAATAGCAATAGCAAGTAAATTTATATACCGCTTATTTGTGCACTTAAGCACTCCCTAAGTGGTTTACAAAGTGTAAGCTAATTGCCCCCAACAATCTGGGTACTCATTTTAGTGACCTCAGAAGGATGCAAGCCTGAGTCGAACTTAAGCCCTTTTGCTGGTATTGAACTCGCAACCTTATGGTTTGTGAGTGAGTGGCTGCAATACAGGCATTTAACCTCTGCATCACCAGGCTAAATGTCTCACAAAACTACAGTTTCCAGAATTCCCTAGCACTGAGCCAAAGCAGTTAAAGTGGTCTCAAACTGGATTTTTTCTGCAGTCTGTTTTGGACCACTTTTTGCTGTCTCTAGTAAAAATTAAATTTGATGTTGGTTTAACTTTCACTGAGCTTTTCCTTAACATAATAAATATGTAACTAGCCAAGGCACTAAGAAACTCTTCCAGTGAATTGAAAAGATGTATATCGGAAGAATGGCAAGATAGAAACACTTTCTAATTCCCACATACATAAATCTATTAGTGTTCCTTCAATTAATTTTCAACTTATGGCGACCCTAAGACAAAACTATGCAGAACAACTACACACAATTTTTTCACAAAATAAGTCCCAAATTGCATATAGGCTTTAGAAACTGCTTGGCTTTGAAGACATTCCTGTGATGGGAAGACAATTGCTAAAATTATTCATTGCTTTCTTCAAGAAGAAAATGAGTGAAGAATGACATCCTTTGAACAGATGAGTGCAGGGGCTTGAAATGTACATTGGAGAAGATTGTGTATTCCTGAATGCCAGGGGGTTTGACTTTGGAAACTGAAGGAAAATTTCATGGGAGTGGGGTAGAATTCTTATCCGGAAGAGTAATTCCCTCATTTTACCTCCCCCTCTTAGCCATCCCTTCACCACATGCCTGTTGATCCCTTCTTAAAAGCACAGCTATCTTTAAAAACTAAATCACTTTGGTAGAAAGGGGAAAGAAGAGGGATTTGTAGTGAGCAATCTCCCTCATTTCCTATATTGATCTGAAACACTTAATCATTGACTTTACCATAGCAAAGGAAGACATGCTTAACTGCCTTGCAAAAACAGCTCCAGTCCTGCTCTACTGTTGTCTTTTCATTTCATTAAATGTAATACACAACTGGTTATTCAGATGGCAGTTTCTAGGATGCTGCACAGTTAGAAGAATTTCTTTAGCATCCATCAATATGTCTGATTTTATCTACACACACACACACACACACACACACACACACACAATGAATGAAATAATTTTCTGCTTGCATGAATAAATGAAACATATCTTAGTCCCTTCTTACTTCCTGAGTTAGTTTCTTCTAACGCCCATCTGGCTCTCAAGAAACCATGTTATGTAATGTTTTTCTAGAAATCTCCTAAGAAATGATGACAAACTGTAGCATGCCACTCACAAACTTGCAACATATTGTCATATGATAGTGCTGGACTGGTTGCCATGGAAAATCATTTCAGCTTGGTAATGCAAGCAAAAGGCTTCATGAATCTCTCCACCAGATCCTAACCCCACTCCCCCTAAAAAGACAAACATAGAGTGAGGGAGGCACACACAACCTCACTTCTGCCTTCACTTCAGGAGAAGAAACGGCTGGCACACAGACTCAGCACATCCTGCCAACCATGCGTGAAGGAGCCCTGTCCATCTTTGCTATCACAGCCAGGGTGGTCGTCTGTGTGTAGAAAGCCTAAAACAAACAAAGGCAAGCTGCCACCAGATGTTGGGAGGCTTTCAGGTTCACTTGATGTTCTTGAGGTAAGCAGTGCATGCATCATGTCCTGGCTCTGTCTGTATGTTTCAGAGGGAACAAAATTGCCCAAGCATTGGCATCTTTCCCTCTCCAAGAACACAATTCTGTTCCCCATTCCATAACCATCTGAGCAAATAGGAATCCTTCTCTAAACAGCAGTGGCTGCCATTGAAGCTACACTAAACAAACCCTGCTGAACAATTTACAACTTGACCCCACATTGTGCTGGGAGTTCAGCCTACCAAATTTCCAAAAGATTTGACCCCTCCTCCAAGCTTGAAATTGTTACATTTTATGCCATATACATGAGGATAAATCAGGCAAATCTCAACACTCCCCCATTTTAACTTTACAAGGAGGAGGTCTTGATCCTCCCCAAGGACAATGAACCTTGTGAAGGACTCAGGACTCAAAATACTAAGTATCAAGACCACAGTTCCTTCTTATGAGACATTTTTTAAAAGTCTGAGAATATATTGGTTAATCCATGATTCCTTAATATGTTCACCATTAACAAATTTATCTTAGGGCTCATCAAGACTGGCCAGAATACTCCAAGCTGCTCATGGAGTATTCTGGCATCAGAGCTGCCCCAGATTGCCTCTGCTACCTCTGCAATCCATAGTGACAGCAGGTGGCTATCCACACCTTCTGCTGTGCCACCTAGAACCTGTACCAGTTGTGCAAGTTGCTCTCTCTGAGGTCAGAAATGAAGCATCCAGCAACAATCTCAAGACTGGGTGCCACACTCTGACCTCAGAAGGAATTACTTGCACCAGCGGTGGCAGACAGCAAAATCGGACTTGGGTGTAGACAACTGCCTGACATCACTATAGAGGACTATGGATTTTCCAACAACATCTGAAGCAAAATGTGAGATTGTTTTAGCCATGGAGAGGGCAGATTCAGTGGCTTTCTCCTGAAGACATTCCATTCTTGAATCAGAGTTTGGGCCCTGCATTGTGTAGACAGGTTGTGGCGAGTGTGGATGGAAAATGTTGTAATTGGCTCGTATAGAATGTCCTTAATGTGTCTACAGAATTGTTTTATATGAGTAAAAAGGCATCTGAATCCATCTTTAAATTGTTTGGGATTTGAAAAAGGTGTGATGTTATTCTGAATGTACACCAGTGGCAGATGATGGCTTCTACACTGGGACAGCAGTGGGTCAGTGAAAATGGACTGGGCTTCAACCTTAAAAGAGCTATCCAAGGTTATGAACTCGTTTGAGAGACAGAGCTCAGCACATTTGAAGGCTTGTTTGAATTCTGGCGTGAAACCCAGAATGGATTTGCCAGCCCACTGACAAGGACACAGCAGCCAGTGCTATTGTTGTTCTTATTCTAGGCCTTCAAGTCATTTCCAACATGGTGGTCCTAATGCAAACCTATCACAGAGTTGTGTTTTGTTTTGTTTTTTGCAAGATTTGGTCAGAGAAGATATTGCTTTTGCCTCCTTCTGAGTATAAGATAGTTTGAGTTGCTGAAGGTCACTCAGTGGGTTTTCATGGCCATAAGGGATTCAAAGCCTTGTCTCCAGGTCTGTAGTCCAGTGCTCAAACCATTGCAGCATGCTGGATCTCAGTGCTAACATATGTGTGTGTGTGCGTGCGTGCGCGTGCACACACACATGCCTTCAAATCACCTGTCGACCTATGGTCACCCCATGAATTTTATAGGGCTTATACATGCCCATAAATACAGATATTATCAGGGGAATAAGAGTGACAGTAGAAAGACAGCTGTCTCATTCTATGATTCTATATAAAAGATTGAAACACAAGAGTGAAAAAGATAGTGTTTTAGATTTAAGGTTTTCTTGGCCTCCTTACTGTTTGTGAGGGAAAAAAACCAATAGTATTTTTTAGCATTTATACAGCTCTCTTTTGTGATCCTAATGCATCACCATGTAGAAATATGACAGATAGACAGTGAAGAAAGCTGATAGAAAGAAAATAAATTCATTTCAGATGAGATGCTGGAGAAGAGTGCTGAGGATGCCATGGATGGACAAGAAGATAAACAAGTGGGTTCGATAACAGATCAAGCTCAAACTCACCTTGGATACCAGGAAGACTAAATTGAGGCTGTCATACTTTGGTCACATTATGAGAAGGCATGACTGATTAGAAAAGACAATAATGCTAGGAAATTCAGAGAGTGGTAGAAACAGAGAGAGACCACATACCAGATGATTAGACTCAGTCAAAGAGACCATGGGTCTGGGCCTGCAGAACCTGAGCTGAGCAGGAGGACAGGGAATCTTAGAGAAGTCTCATCCATGGGGTCACCATGAGTCAAGGTTGTCTCAAGGGCAGTTAACAACAAAGTGTATCACAACAATAGTACAATTAATCTTTATAATACTGTAACTCTGTAAGGTTCGCCAACACTGGTCTGGATCCTTGTGCCAATTCACAATATGCAATTATAGTATTATGATTCCACTTTAATTGCTGTGGTTCCATCCTATGAAATTATGGGATTGGCACTTTAGGAAGGGGCCTTTAGAATTCCCAAGTAGAGAGCTCTTGTTACACCTCTGACCAAATTACACAGCCCTGGATTCCATAGAATGGAACCATGGTAATTAAAGTTGAATAACAGCACTATAAATGACTAGTGTGAATAAGCCTCTTTTCTTAGTGTCAACTAGAGTAGACCCATTCAATCAACCAAGCTTACATAAGTGTTGATTTATCAAGTTACCATTGATTTATTTAGTCCATTCTTGTTGGAATTAACAATAAATTCTAGGCTTTTGGGTGCTTGCATGTTAAAGTTCAGCTCCTAGCATAGCCTTCCACACAATACTCTGCAGTTAAATGGACTGGCTAAATGAGTATTCTCTTTATTAGAAGAGAGGGGGAAGGGGAAGCCAGTTCCATCAGGCCTTCCCTGAAAGAAGATCCCACCCTTCCATCCACCATCATCCAGAGGGAGAAGGGTAAGCCAACTCCATCAGGCCTTCCCTGAAAGAGGATCCCACCCCTTCATCCACCATCATCCAGAGATGGGGAAGGTGAAGCCATCCTGCCTGGAGGGAGTGAAATGGCAGGCCCAACGCCATCGGGCCTATCCTTAAGATATAGAGCCTTCCCTCCAGTCCATCTGCCTTGGTCCAGGCCTCAGAGGGAAAGATGAACTCCAGAACCTGATCCCCTTCCCCACAACCATTACCTTCTCCTTTTATGTTTTGTCTTCTTAGATTGTAAGCCTGAGGGCAGGCTAAAATGAGTGCCCAGACTGTTGGGGGCAAATTAGCTTACTTACTAATTAGCTTACTTGCTGTTCACCGCTATGATCTTTGGAATAGCGGTAAATAAATAAAACAAATTATTATTATTATTATTAATCAAAAGATTGTATGTACAGTGCAGTGTAAATTTACAGCGCTATATAAATAAAGCTTAATAATAATAATAATAATAATAATAATAGGCTACTGTCTCTCTTTGCCCCAACTACTGGAAATAGGGAGTTGAGACTGGGAGAGACAAATTTGTAAGGCCATTTGTTGATGTCCTGAGTGGATCTTTGGCCTCTTAATTTTATGCTACATCTGCTCTCTATCTCAAAAAAAAAAAAATTATAAAATAAATTAAAAAAAAAAAAAAAGATGACATTTACATTAACTTTGAGCCTCTGCTGCAATGTTTGTATTAACTTTTTGTCATTGCTCTTGCAGAAAGGAAAAGTCATTTGTAAAGTGAATGAGGGTTCCATCTGATGCAAGATGTACACTGTCAACCAAGAAAGAAGAACTGCATGTGTGAAAAATCTCTGGTCAGATACTCAAAACAGGAGAGCACAGAAAAGTTAGTACTGGGGACTGCAACTCCCCAAAATACTATCCAATAACAAATCAAATATCTAACAATTTTCTGCTCTTTCATGACACATGCTGGATGAAGGACTTTGGGAGCTGTAGTCTAAAAATATTTTTTTCAAACTCTGCAAAAGAGTTATATTTAAATCTTATATTTAAATTTTAAGTCTCTTATGAGATTTAGGTTAATGAAGGGAAGCAGCACTATATTATTTTGTTTCCAAATATGGAATAAATTCCAAGTCCTGAAATAAAAAGACATGTTTACAAGTGCTTCCTAACACTTCCGGAGTGCACATGTTAGGTGGTTTTCTTCATCATTTTTCTCTGATATAAGATCTACATTTTATATTTTTGTAACTTTGGAACTGCTCTGGAGTAAAGACTGGAGGAAGGTACCTGCATGTAAAAGAAACCCTAAGTTATGTTTGCTCAAGGGAAAAAAGATTTTCTTTACAAGATTTTCCCCCTTTCCACTCTTTCCATGTGCCTTTAGTCAGTGTGTGTGCATATGTGTGAATAGGGTCCCTGTTTTCTGTGGAAAGGAAAGGGAACATTTCTGCAGAGTCAGAAAAAAAGGCAAGCTAAATCTCACAGTGGCTTCCCAATAAGTCACTGGATTTGGGGGTGTTCATTAGTGGGTGATAGCAGCTGATAAAATTTGGGGATTCCTCTTCTCCTACTCAAATGTAGATATGTGAGTTACTGGCCTTCCAGGTACTTCCATGTTTGCCTGTTAAACTTCATGTAGAGGTTACACAAGTCTGAGTCAGTTATGATTTCACTCATACTTCATGGTGTGAGATTCAGGAACACATGAGAGGTTGGTAATCTCTTATTTGGGCAGCCCATTTCCCAGCCACAGACTAACACTAGCACTGTCCATAGCACGACAGGGACCATTTAACAGGAGGCGTGCTGTCCACAATGTATCACTGAACATAAAATTTAGAACTATGACCAGGGCCAATGCTCCCATGAGGCAGAGTGCAGTGGCCATTTGGGCACTATATTTTGGCTGTCATGGGAAGGCATCAAATAATTACTTTTTTAAAAATAGGTTATTGAAAGATTTTCTCCCTTCTGTGTCCAAATATAGTACATATACTTTGAAAGTTCTGTGTGCAGTCTAAAATGTGTGCGTGTGTGTGTGTATGTGGGCAACATTTGCTATTTTTCCATACACACCATAATATTTTGGCCAAGCTTTGTGGATGACCTATTCCCCAAAGTGCCACTGATGACTAAACAGAGAGCTTATTTTTAAAGTCTGTCATTCCTAAATGCTTATGGGAGGTATATCGGATAAGATGGAAAGAGACGTGTGGTATATGTGGGAAGTACATGGGATAGGCACTAGACAGAGAGGTGTGGAATAAGACCTACACTTTAAACCTGAAAGGCTTTCTTTGAGAGGGCACATACTTCCATGTGTAAAGAAGCCCATAAAATTAAATGAAAGAGAGACCATCCCATCTCCCCAAGATGTTTTGAAAATCTATTTGAAAAGCAAAGCATGATTTCCACGTGCCAAAAAAATGTCCTAAGAACCTGGATCATTGTACAACAATTGCTGACAACAAAAGCAAAACATAACAACACACTTCTTTTTCTAACTGAGGTTCAGTTGTTATGTTCAAGGGAATGTGATTTAAGGAAAAATGCATACATTGCTGTGTGACACCTGTGGGTTAACAAATGACAAAAAAGAATCTGTCCTTGTCCTCTGCCTCAAGACCCTTTTTTGGTCCTGCTGCTGTTGTGCCATGAGGCCCTGACTAGCCTGGCATTCCATCCCCCTCCCTCTCTTCTTCTCCTCCCACCTCAAGCACACACAACAAGTCAGGAGGGGGGAGGAGAGAAAGAGAAATAATAACAACAGGAGGAGAAGGTTTCCATGAAAGGAATGAAGGGAGCATAAAACCGGCAGCTGCATACAAAACTGAATTCCCACGATCCCCCAGCTGAACTTTTGTAAATAGGCTTGGCATCAGAGCCTCTTGCCTTGAGAAAATAAGTTGGGGGGGGGGAGGAGCAAGTAAATAAATAAATAACCTCAGCTAAACTCCAGGAAGGATGGAGGAAGGATGGGAAATGCTAGTTCTTTTTAGCACTTCCCTCTTGTTCTTTGTCAGTATCATTCTCTTCTAATATGATGTGATAAAAACAAAACTATAATGCATGGTGTTCCATTGTGCCTCCTCCATTCCTCTGCAGAAATCAGTTATTTATTGTATATTTGCATCCATTAAACATTCTAGTTTGACCCCACAGAAGCTGTTTAATATTCAATATTTTAAAAAAGGCAATGTACAAAGATTTCTTAAAAGCATCAGCATAAGAGACTACATTCCCAAACTCTCCTGTTTGCATGCATTCTCAATCAGAAACATTACTGTACAGCAACATAGGGATTTAACCCATATTTGGTGTGTATGTGCAGCAAGGGTGGGGCAACAAATCTGGCTTATCAGACATTCTGGATTTTACCTCCTAGAAGCCCAAGCTTTTGTGGCCAATAGCAAGGAACTATGGAAGGTGCGATTCCACAAAATCATCAAAACAAAGGAGAAGTATGAAAACTTCAAAGAGAAAACAAATGCAGAACTCCACTTTGGTCCTGCTAGCTCATCAACCCGATACTGATGATATTGATTGAACGTCTTTGCCTCACCTTTCTAGGATGTGGGTAGTATAAAGAAAATGCCAGGTATATAACTGATTTTACATTGAAGCCAGGAAAGACTCTCAAGGGAAGTGGCAAGGATTGCAACCTCTCAGCTAGCAATTTTTTTTGGGGGGAAAAAAAAGATACCTGCACTGAGTTGGGGGAAAGATAGCAGTAAACTAGTTAAGACTATTGCAGCATATCAGATTTTTGTTTCCCATAGCCTGTTGTCTTGTGCCTTCCTTCAACAACTGAGGATATATATGGCTTTCCTTTTTAATTCTGCCAAATTAATAATCATATAGGATGGGGGACACCTAGCTGAATGAAACTACGTGTGAAAGGGATCTAGAAATCCATGTAGACCACAAATTGAACATGAGTCAACAGTGCGATGCCACAGCTAACAAGGCCAATGTGATTTTAGGCTCATCAATAGAAGTAAAGTATCTAGATCAAGGGAAGTAATAGTCCCACTCTATTCTGCTCTGGTCAGGCCCCATCTGGAATACTGTGTCCAGTTCTGGGCACCACAATTTAAAAAGGATGTTGAGAAACTGGAGCATGTCCAAAGGAGGGCAACTAAAATGGTGAAGGGTCTGGAAACCATGCCCTATGAGGAATGACTTAGGGAGCTGGGGATGTTTAGCCTGAAGAAGAGAAGGTTAAGAGGTGATATGATAGCCCTATCATACATATCATATATGTATGATAGGTGATATGATGCAAGCTACAGGAAAAGAGATTCTTCAACATTAGGAGGAACTTCCTGACGATAAGGGCTGTTTGACAGTGGAACACACTCCCTTGGAGAGTAGTGGAGTCTCCTTCCTTAGAGGTCTTTAAACAGAGGCTGGATGGCCATCTGTTGGGGATGCTTTGATTGAGATTTCCTGCATGGCAGGGGGTTGGACTGGATGGCCCTTGTGCTCTCTTCCAACCCTATGATTCTATGATTCATATCTGTTGAAGGATATGCTGCTCTTGTTAGTGGTTTGTTTTATGGTGATATGTGGAGTTGTGGTCTTCTAAAAGGGTAGAGATTTGAGATATTTGCCATGGTCTTTTAAAAAGGCAAGTTTTTCAGATACAGAACAAAAAGCTACAATGTGGTAGATATCACTTTTTGAAAACAAACTATTCTTTTGGGGGGGAGGGTTATTGATTTTTTTAAATTGTTGTTCTTGTTATAGAATGGATGACACCTAGCTTGACAACTGTACATGTGAGAGACACATAGAAGTCTTAGGAGACCACAAGCTGAAAACAAATCAACAGTATGATATGGCAGCTTAAAAAGCTAAAACAATTCTAGACTGCCTCAATAGGAATATACTGTCTAGACTGAGGAAAGTAATAGTACTATTATATTCTTCTTTGGTCAGACTGCTGTGTCCAGTTCTGGGCATCACAATTCAAGAAGGATGTGGACAAGCTGGAGCATATCCAGAGGAGGGTGACCAAAATAGTGAAACGTCTGGAAGCCATGGCTGGATATGGGAGCTGGGTATATTTAGCCTGGAGAAGAAAAGGTTAAGGGATGACATGATAATCATGTTTAAATATTTGAAGGGATGTCATATTAAGGATGGAGTAAGCTTATTTTCTGCTGCATCAGAGACTAGAACATGGAGCAATGGAATCAAACTACAGGGAAAGAGATTCCAACTAAACATTAAGAAGAACTTTCTGAAGATAATAGCTGTTTCATGGTGGAACACCCTCAGAGGATGGTGGAGTCACCTTCTCTGGATGTTTTTGAACAGATGCTGAATGGTCATCCATCAGGATTGCTTTGATTGTGACTTTCTGCATTGTAGGAGGCTGGATTGGATGGCCCTTGGGGTCTTTTCCAACTGTATGATCCTTTGATCATGGTTGTTAAGGTCTTTGGGTGAAGGACTTCTCCAGTACATTTTGCTGTTTGAAACAGAACTACCTAGTTTAGATCAACCACATTATTTTCATGCAAAAGGCAACCCCCTCCCATTCCCATCCATACTGTGAAAAAGTTAGAAGCAATATATTATGTAACTGATAAAATTCTGCCCCTCCATGACACCCAGAATCTGCTGCTTGAAGTAACTGCCTCACTCTGCCTAATGGGAGGGCTTGTCTTGTATGAAAGCTATCTGTAGAAAGAGAAAATATTGTCAGGAAGAGGTTAAGCCTTGCTGCCATTTTCAATATATTTCTTTGCTCCTGAATCTCTTATGTCAGGAATAGGGACCTTATAGCATCAATGAAACTAACTGAAAGAAATGGGTAGCATAAGCTTTAATAGAATTTGTCTGCACAGACTGAAACAGCCCCACCCTGTTTTGGAACTCACCTGTGCAGAAGATGCAAATGGATGAATAATAATAATAATAATAATAATAATAATAATAATAATAATTTGTTTTAAGCAATCTCTGATTGTTCCAGTTCAAGCCAGAAAGAGCACCAGTGCAGAGATAGGCAACCTGGCAGCTGTTGGAAGTAATCAGATGCCCTGGGCTTGATGAGCCACTGGCACCATTGCTGGCCATAATTTTTTGTTGCACACCCACAAGTCAATTGCATAAGCACACACATAGTCAGCGACACCATCAATCCATTGCACAAGCTTTGGTACAAACTGACAAAAAACACATCACGTTATCAACAATAAAACAGATTTAATAAAAACATTAACAAACTGGCCGATACAACAGGTGAGAGAAAGGGGGTATGTAACAAGAAGAGGATGTCATGGTTGAACAGGCACTCATTATTCCAGAAGGGCTTGAAGGTTGCCTGGATCTCCCTGAACTGGCTCTCCATGGCACCAGCCTTCTTCTTCAGTTGGGAGGTCAGAGGTGGGCTTTATGATTCTGCTGTGATGTCACTAGGCACAACAATATGCAATACAGGCAGATGATTGATTATGCAGTCAAGCAACCAGTTGTATGTGCTGTCCAATGGATTGGTGGCTGAGTGGGAAAACGGAGGAAATTAGCTGCTGGCAAAGCATCTGTGCACTCGTGCACATGCATTTGTGGCAGAACAGGAAAAAGATTGTGTGGTGCAACTTGTAGCCATGATTGCTCCATTATGGTGGGTCTATCCTCACAATGGGAGTGGGACAATGTGGATTGCATATCAGTTGATGGCCCATTGTGAGAGTGGTGGAGCAGTCAACATTAAAATAACTTGGCATACTGGCCCACAAATCAGGAAACCCTGTGGGTGAGCTGACTTTCCCCCTCCATCTGCTTTTGGCCATAGACTAAGGAGATTATTGCACACCCTAATAAAGCATCCTTTCCCCAATGGGATAAAGTCACATTACAGGTTGCTATCTGATGTTATCAAACACCAAAATGCCACTGATACCACCAGCTGACTATAACCTGTCTCCCAGCTGCCCTTAGCTGATTTTCAAGTATAGAAGCGCAGCTGGGAGATGGGCTGCCTGTGGGTTGCAGTCGCCCAGCAGCATCGATGGTGTTTTGGTGTGTGATAATATCCAATAGCAACCCGTAACATGGCCTTATCCTTTCAGAGAAAGGACACTTTATTTGAGCATGCAATAATCTCCTAAATCTACTTACTAAAGTAATCAAGCTATCTGGACACAGATAGCTTGATTACAGTGCAACTGCATTTTACGTGGGCGCGCCATACATGGCTTTCAGCATACACTGAAAGCTGCACTGGAAGAGCCCCTTGCACACCCTGGAAGAACTAATGGGGTGCACGCCTGTGGCATGTGTGCGCTGCCATGCTGCTGCATGCCACAGGTGCGAGCCCCATTACTTTCAATGAGGCTCCAGCATACGTTGATTTTCCCTTATGCAGGGGGATCTAGAACAGATCCCAATGTAAGGGGAGGGCTCACCGTAGAGCTCTGGTGAGGAAAGCCTGAAATCATGGACCTACACAGCCTTTCTTTTCCACTGTGCACTCTTGTGTTAAACACCTACAGTGGGAAATTTAAATCATTGGTTATATTACATTTTTACCATTCTACTCGTCTTAGTCTTAACAGAAAAACTGACAGAGAGATGTTCTAATAGGTAATATTTCTGAGTTAGAAGTGAATTTATCATCCCTCTCCACCAGAGTTGGTGCCTCCAGTTACAATGAAGTTTTCTACTTTACAAAAGATCTTCTTTTCCACCAGTTTCTACAGTGTCTCAGTTTTATGGGTTCAAGGAGAGGACAGGTTTTGTTTTTGTTTTATTGGTCCTATGTCAAGGGAACATATGATGGCACAGCCTCCCCTTGCCCCCCCCCCCCCCCCCCAATATTCAATATTATTGGAAGTTCCTAGATAACAAAAGATGTTTTGCTGACCAACAGCTAGGTTGATTGTACCCAACCATTATTTATCAAGTGCCCCAGTCTCAAAATGCTCTGGTGCTTCGTAAGGTGTTATGCCCCCCTCCCCAATCCTAGATTGAAGAAGAGGCCTAAAGAAAAGTCACCTTCTACTCCTTTTGATTTGGAACATATGCACTTTACTTCTCTCAGCTCACCTTCCTTACTTTTACCTCACTAACTCTCAGAAAGGTATTTATGTGCCAGTAGGCTGTTATTTACATTCAGATCCCTACCTTCTACCTAGTTGGGCTGTACACATTTCTATCTTGCTTTTCTCACTCTCTTATCCCCCTGTTAGGTATCAGCCTCTGCTGACCCATCCTGAAAACTTTTCCACTTTCTTCTTCCACCTGCCAACCTTCCCTATTGGATAATCCAAATAGGTAACAGTTCTCTTGAAATGTGTGAACACTCTATTTATCACTGTTGTTTTTCTCTACCTTGCTACTCCAATTATTGCCACCACACACTATGGTGTGTGACTGTGGGTTAAAGAACCTAATTTGTGTTCATATGGATATATGTGCATGGTCAGATATGCTAACACAGAGAGAACATATGGTAACAATATGCATTGAAGAACTAGAAAAATCCCCCCACTCCTTATTAATGATATTATTCTTTTCAAAATATGTGAACCTTGAACAAGGCACTACTCAGCCTTGTAAAGAAGGGCGGTGCTCTTTAAGGCAGGTATATAACTGACTGGAAGAAGGAACAGACATCTCAAAGAAAAACAATAGCAAGATAATAACCAAAAGGAAACTGTTGTGATGAAGCTTTTTGGAGGCGTTCAAGTTATATAATCACTATGTTAATGGCTTGATTTCTCCATTGCAAGCAATCATTTTCACAATATTCTATGTTTTATAAACATCTGGCACCTAGGAAGCCTTCTTCATAGGCTGTTGAGATTGCAATTATGTGATAGCCATGTTTTTGTAATCAGTGCACAACCTTGCCCTGCCACTCTGCCATCAAGAATGATTGTCTGTCCTTGCCTAAGTGAAGAGAATTGCTGCAGATGTTGTTGCTTAAAAGACAAAAATGTCCAGCTCACACATTGCCTGGTCATTCAAGCATGAAGAACCAGTGCTGGCCTGGAATCTCCAAGCAAGAATCTCTTAAACCATATGCTGCAGCACTTACAGCTCCTGCCTTGAGTGAAGCAAAAGGTCAAAGGAAAATCTGCCTGGGCCTCTGAAATTCAGGACCAATTTACATGTTAAGCAGCCACATGGAGACCAACTGGAACAGCTTCCATATTGGGATGGTTCCTAGGCCATGGATGTAATGTGTAATGCAGCTTGTTGTGTGGATATCTTGCACTGCATGGAAAGAATCTACATCAGTCCATGTGGAGAAGCATTCGTGGTTGCCACCTTTCATCACACCACCCTAATTTACTTACAAACTTGGCTCAGTACAACAAATTAGCCCCCCAGTGCAGCTAAATCAGAAAACAGTACTTAATGTCATATCTAATTCAAAACCCACCAGGGTCCTGATGAGATAATAGAGTATCTTCCCCAACTCTCATAATCCCAAAACATGCTTACCAGGCTGATGTGGTACAATTACAGGTGTCTGTCATACTCGCAACAAGAAGGTAGAGAAGTCACTGTCTTTCAATTTCCCAGATTCCTGCCTCACTTTTTCCTATTCCTCTGTCATTCTTCCTCAGTTCTTGAGACCTGAAAAAAAATGTTATGATGGTTTTGCTAGTATTAGAGATGTGGAGGCCAAAACTTCATATTACTCACTTTATTTATTTCTGCAATATTAGTCCAATGCCTTCTTAGGTGATAAAACCTCACGTCCAGGAGAAGCCACTTGGAGGAATGAAAATAATAATAATATAATAATAATAATTTATTTGTGTTTCCCCACCTCTCCCAAGGATCGAAGTGGGGTTACAGACTAAAAGAGATGAAATGGGGAGGCACCATAATCATACAGTCTAGCAATGATGCCGAAACAGTGTCAGAAGCTGAAGAATACGTTGTGCCAACAGAGAAGTCATCAGACCTGAACATTACTTTGGACCTCTGAGATTAAGACCCCTGAGATTAAGGTGCCAGTAAACCTCAAGGCCACATGCAAGAGTTTCAGCTGCAAGCTCATAGCTGAGGTCTTAGTGAAGAGAAACTATAGGACATTTCACCAAACTTTTAGTCAAACTTTTAGTCATTTAGTTTAACTTTTGTAGGGCAAGTTGGACCATCTCCCAAAGTGGGAGAAAAAAAAAATCCCACCCAGGCCTGGAAAAGAGAGGGAGCTTGAAAATAAGTAAGGCTTAAGAGAGACATATAATTTTGTGGGAAGAGGAATTTGGTGTCCCCAGATTTATTGTGATGTCCAAAGGGGGCTTTGGGTTCTTCAAAACAGCCTGTTCAGACCAAAGTTCAGACCACCTGTGGCTCATGGTCTGAACTTTGCATCCCAGCCTAATCTCAGGTGTTTGTGGAAGAACATCTTCATCTGGAGGTCTCCTGGGTTACTGTTGCCTTGTGCCTTTGTTGCAGAACTAATGATTTCATCCCTGTCCTGAGATCTTTTCCCTGTAATATCTGAATTTGAGATTTGAAAGCAACATGCTAAGAGGTGTACCCAGGAAATTCTGAATGTATATTTGGGTAGGGAAAGCTTTAGGGTAGAGAAGTGAGATAACATCATTCTTTATCCTGAATGTCAATGCTGCTCAAAGTGTGGAACCATGGACTGATGCCAGTCCATGAGACACTGGATGTTGGTCCATGGAGATTTTCCAGGAAAATAAAATTATAGACTATAGGCACAAATATGATGCCAGTCTCTGGTACATAGGGGGAAAGTCCTTGCAGTCCTTTTGTATGTCATATCTGGATTCTTCTTTTTTTATCAGGAAAAAAAAACTACAAGGCCTCAGAACGCCCTGAATATGCAATACATGAGGCCAAAAATCCTCAGCATTTTTCTAAGAGGCATTTGCACCTTATGGGATTCTTTCAGAGTACCATATCATTGAATTTAATGGTGAAGGATATAGGGATGTTGCCTCAAAACACAAACCAGGCACGCAATACAACGCTTTTGGTGGCCGACTGTGCTTTGCATACAAACTTCAGAGTGTAGGCCCTCTAATGTGATGCCAATTTGCATTACAGAGGACAAAACATTCTGAGTAGAGAGAATAGCAAATGAGACGCCTTTTTAACAAGCCAGTGAATTTCACACACCACAACAGAGATGCCTACCTTTTATTTACTGTAGGGACCAAGGATTCCTTAACATTATCTTCACACAATCAAAACATCAGGTCTCCCAGCCAAACACAAAGAACCCACAGCATTTGCTTGGATGCTGAATTCAGCTGTGTGCCACACCAAAGAAAGCCTGGCTTCATCAACCAATCTATGAACACTGTCTTCGTGGGGACTCACGTCCAGATATTGTTATTGTGACACAGGGAATTGGATGCATTTGTTAATCAGTCTTTTGCTGAGCGGAAGTCTGGTTTATTCTCTGTTTATATGGTTGAAAATCCACAGTCTGGTTCCATTACAAGAGGATACAAAAGCACATCTTCCCTTCTTTTCACAGAACTGGGGAGTACTGAATGTGTACTTCCCCTGCCATCTTCCTTCCCTCCCCCGTTATTCTTTTCTTTATTTATTCTTTTCTCTGACCGGTAGGGATTTTTTATGGGCATATCAGAAAGTCAGACATTCTTTCTTTCTGTGATGGATCACACTTTAATTAGCATTTGAGTTTCCAGATTTTTCTTTTTAAAGAAGCACCAAAGGAGATTATTTTAAAAAATTCTGCATTTGGACTGGACTTTTCTATGGAAAGAGACATTTAAATTGGCTCCTGGTGTTTAGATCCAATAAAAACTGCTCCTAAGACCTTCGTTTTGAAATGGTCTTTTCTAACTTTGTGTTAAGTCTTAAAAAAACTGTTTAATATTAAATAGCCCATGCTTTGGTCTTGGTGTTGGTACTACACAGGCATACGTCATACTGAAATATATTGCTTAAACAGGAAAATTAATGATAAGGCTGAAAACTGTACTTTAAAAAGCAGTCCTTTATTTACTCATTGACAAATATATTGGTTTCTAAACACAAATACCACAAGTGGTGACTTCATATCCACAGCCACTTCCAGATAAAGGAAGAGACAAGACTGGCCAGGTAAGACTACTTGTGTTAATAGGTCCAACTCAGAATTAGGGTTACCAAATCAGGACTATTCCAGATCCTAAGGCTTCATGACTCAAATCCTGACAATATGATGAGGTGTGGGGTTAGTGACTCCTTGTGATGACATTCTCTATGATATATTAACTATCAACCACAGATGTTCAGAGAATGCCATTCAAATTTGTAAGTAAAGTCTAACAAAGGAGAATATGCAACCACACATATTTCCATGCAGTGCTTTCACCCTGAGAGCACTAGTCCTCCCCCTGAGAACTGAAGAAGGACCAGGCACTAAGATCAGGAAACTGTAAGCTGCCTTGAATCCCATTTGGTAAAAAGTGGGCTATAAATCCAATAACCAATTGATTTTTGAGCAGATATATAGTTGTGGAGGTGGCATCAAAGTGTAATTGGATACGATGCACAATGACAGAAATTGTGATACTAGTAATTAGCCTTCAAAGATTTGGGTTATGTGATACAGGTTCTGCCAAGCTGGGCTGTTAGTCTTGAGGTGTGAAAGCAATACATTTTGCTTGCCCACAGCTGTTGTGATGAGATCCATATAAAAATATATATAGTGTATGCCAAGAAACCATTGTCTTTCTTTGTACTTCTGCTAAAGGATTGGAATCTGTGAATCTATCCCAATTCATCTGTCTTTCTATAAAATCTTTTAATTTTTTAGCTGATGTTCATAGGGAGATTGGAAAGAGAAACAGATTAAGATCGGTTCAGTTACATTCCTGAAGTTACAATTATAATGGACCTTAAGATCTGCAGGAGAAGGCTTTCTCTCAGTCCCATCAAGATCACAGGCTCGCCTGGTGAGGACATGAGAGAGAGCCTTCTTGGTGGCTGCTCCCACCCTCTGGAATGCCCTTCTTTAGGAGGCTAGGCTGGCCCCCTCCCTGCTGGCCTTTCACCACCAGGTAAAAACATTTTTATGTTGGCAGCAATTGCCCTAATAAGTTGTCAAGACTGGGGCAGCTTAGCAGGGTGGGTTTATGGAGCAGGTGGGTTTTTAGTCTGTTTTGAACTCAACTATATTTTATGTCATTTTATATTATATTTTATTGTATATATTTTATGTGACTTTATATATAGATGTTTCAATTGTTTAAATTTTATAATAATTTTATATGTTTTATCTGTGAACCACCATGGGTCCCTCTGGGGAGAAAGGCAGGATATAAATGAAATAAACAAATAAATAAACCAGCCTTCATTATTGGGCAAAATGACTAATTACAAGTAACAATTCATTTATAATAAATTATTTGTAGCTCTGTCATTGGAGAATGAAGCAAAATAAGATGGTACAGAGGTAAAGCATGAATTAACCAGGAGCTAGAGAGCTCATTTCAATGATATTCATAGTCCCCTACAGCATGTACCTTTCCCTCTTTAAAGATGTTTACCAAAAAGAAGATAATAGAACCATAGAGTTAGAAGAGACCACAAGGGCCATTCTGTCCAACTGCCTGCTATGCAGGAATACACTATCAGAGCACTCCCAACAGATGGCCATCCAGCTTCCTTTTAAAACGCTCCAAAGAAGGAGATTCCACCACACTCTGCGGCAGTGCATTCCACTATTCAATACTTCTTATTATCAGAAAGTTCTTCCTAATATTTAGGCAGAATCCATTTTCCTGTAGTTTGAATCCATTGCTTCATGACCTAATCACTGATGCAGGAGAATATAAGCAGCAAAAAATAATTATTTTCTTATAAACACCAAACTATTTGCTTACTCAATTCCCTATATCCCCTCCCTCTCTTGACAGTTTTGTTCTCAGCAGGATGTAGTATGCACTTGGCTATTTGGCACATCTTGGATTTTGGAACATCTACTGAAGTGTGACATTAGCATGAAGGGCAAGAAAGCTTTGAGTGTAGTTTTTGTTTGCTTGTTTTTAGGTTAGAAAGAAAGGTCCAAACGTATTTATATTTGGCCCTCTGCTTCTAACAGCAGTTTCTAAATCCCTCGTGCTCAAACCTCAAAACCTATCACTTTTCTTACAGAGAATGAAATGATGTGACACCAGATGACAGCTGCAGTTGTGTCTTTTCTGCTGAGCTTTCATTTTGTTCAGACTCAGTGCTGAATAGTATTTAAATGAGAGATTACAGCTTCCACTCTTGGGCCACACTTTCTTTTTCTCCTTGTTTTTTTTTTTAATTTATTTTTTAAAGATACAACAGTAATCCATTGTTATGTACAGGGCTTAAAGTTAATTCTAATATTACATAAACTATATACTAAGATCCTAGTCATAATGCATTTTCGTATATAATTACTTACCCTTTCCCTTCCCTCCCTCCCACCCTTAAACAGTTATTATTATTATTTTTTGCTTGACTTGTATCTCGAGCAATATTATAATTGTATTCTTACTACTGGTGGTCGTTACCGACTTTTGGTTAATATTGGTTTGTGATGTGTTACAGGTATGTTATATCATACCTCTTACATCTCTTACTACAATACTTGGAGTTGTTGTTTATAGTTGGAACATATAATAGATCATACTTAGTATACAAGAAAGGTCGCATATATAAATAAAATTTTGTTGTTATTTAATGCCTACAGCTGTTTTTTCATATATTCTTTCTGAGAGATCCAAAGGGCTACTAATACAAGATCTTATATCCAAATTTTGTTACAAAATTCTTTAAGCCGGGTCCAATCATCCTCAGAGTCGTCTATCCATTTCCCTCTTAAATACATTGTAAGTTTATCCAATTCTAACATTTCCAGACTTTTCATAAGCCACTCATCTAAGGAAGGAACTTCTTTATCTTTCCATTTCTGTGCGTAAACCATCCTTGCTGCTGTTACTAAATAGAGGATAAAAAAAATATATATATCCTCTAAATTTATCCTCTCCTTGTTTTTGTGAACTGATCAAATCTTATTTGTGATTAATGGTATTTATTTATTTATTTATTGCTAACAACTGTCTGTTTGTTTTCTTTCACTTATGAGATTAAAAATACCTTTGGAGTTCTGGGACTATTTGGGACTGTGCATATGTGCTACATAGAAATAGAATCATAGTATCATAGAATCGTAGGATTGGAATCATGATAGTTTGGAAACATGTAAACATTCTAGCCAGTGTAAGATTTACAGGGCATTTAGACACACGGACAGAATAGTAAAGATGTATCTGACCTCGTGATCTGATGACTACATATTAAAAACAAGTTTAGAGTGTAATTCTACAGTCCTTGATCCATTAATAGAGAAGGAGAGACACTCCCACAGGTCTGCTGTCATCCCTCCTGTACTCAACAGCAGATGGAAGGAAAGGGTGCTGGTATGATCATGGAAAGAAAGGATTTGGATGTCTTCCTGTTCTGGTCAATGGTGGTTGGCGGCTTCCATTTCACTGTATAGCAGTGAAAGTTTAAACTTTAAAGTTTCTGAACACTGTTCCTAAAATAAGTTTATCACCTTGGATGACTAAAACCCAGAGCAGATGTTCCAACTCACTAACATGGAAGCCAGAAGCTGCCACTGCCCCAACACACAAACAACAAGAGAAAGAATATATCGTATCCTGGAAATTGGTACATTTATAACCCTTCATCAGCTAGCTCTTTCCAACCAGTCTATCACAGGATGTGGAGCTGTGAAAGAAGTCATGCTTTTGCATTGCTTCTCTCTTTGCCATCTTCCACACAAGGAAAATCCAAAATGAAACAACAGACAGTGATGAAGATAACACTCCCAGGTGGGATGGCACTCTACAAGCTACTGAGGTACAACAGAGGACAACTATGACTAGTGCTGTTGCTAATGAGGCAATTAAACACAAGCCAAAAGGAAATTCAGGTATTGATGAGCTCAGAAGAAACTACAAACCTGCAAAGCACATATGATAGGAACACGGAATGTGAGATGTGTAAATAAGAGGAAGTTAGATATAGCAAAACAAGAAACTAAACATACAAACTTTATATAATATTTAGGATGACTGAACTAAAGTGGACAGCTGTGGGACATTTTGAGTCAGATAACTACACAGAGTCTTATTCAGGAAATGAAAATCTACGAAGAAATGAGGTGGCATTAATAGTGAGGTGAGATACAGCAAAAGCAGTCAAAGGAGTCTGCGGAGTCTGGCCTAATCATGTCAGTAAAACTTCAGGTAAAGCCATCAGTATAAGCATAATCAAAGTATATGATCTAACTACAGAGGCAGAAGAAGTAAAAATTTAAAGTTTCTAAGATGAAGTCCAGGAAGAAATTGATCACATACCAAACCAAATTCTTATTAATCATGAGTGATTGGAATGTGAAAGCAGAAAACAGAGTAGAATCAAAGATTGTAGGAAAATTTGGCTTAGGATGAGAGATGAAGCAGGAGAGTGACTTTTGCACAGCCAATAGTTTTTTCATTGCAATGGCATTCTTCAAGCAACCAAATAGGTGACTGTATATGTGAACATCACCCGATGGCTAATACAGAACATAAACAGTATACATAATTTGAAGCAAAACATAATGTGAAAAATATATTTGCACTATTAAGCCTAAGTGACCAGGAGAAGACTGAAGCCAAGGCCATTGTCAGGGAGGAATGCAAAAAGACTCTATCTGTAGCTAAAAAGAAAGAGAAACCTCAGCAATGAAACTTACACCAGATAAGGACAGACCAGAAGTAAAAGTAAAAGATGAAAGAAATACTTTCAGAACCCTGAGTGCAACTGTTCAGAGACTTGTGTGCAGGGACAGCAAAAACTATTACAATAATTAATGCAGAGACACAGAAGATGACAACAAAAAAAGGAAGAACAAGAGACTCAAGACTAAGAGTGGAGATGCTCTATGACTAGAAGGGGAACACAAGAACATGGCCAAGTAGAAGTAAAACAAACAAACAAGCAAAGGAAATAATATACAAAAGAACTATATAAGAAACAAAAGGATGGGAGAAAGGTGGGATAACAAACAAAACAAAAAATATAATACAAAATTAAAAGTTCCTGAAAGAGAAAAAAGGTTAAGAAAAGTTTAAATGTATTCACTTTTGGAATCTGCAATTTGTACAAATCACACTGAGGTCTGCTTATTCAGGAAAATCATAAAGACATGTTTTTTTTAAAAAAAATAGCAGTGATATGGTGAAGTTTTCTTTGAACTGGGAAAATTCATTCTGATGTAGGAAGGAAAGAAGAGAGAAAACAACATTTTCTTTTTCTTACATTGCTTCTACATGTTTCCAATTGAGTATTTGCTGGAGATTTGGGAAAGGGGCTTTGAGTAAGGGCTTAGCTTCCCAGGGGACTGGCTTACTGCCTTGGTGTTGTAGTAAAAGCAAAGAACTGCAGGCTTTCCAGGGAGACTAGCCAGTTTTGCAGTGGTACATATTTCTTTCTATTGCCTTTGAGGGCACAGTCACCAACCATGATCTGCTTAATCTCTTCAGGAGAAGTTGCTTTCCCACTACAGCCACATCATCCTTGACCCATCAATCATTTTGGCTTTTCTATTATAACTGGCAACTGCAAACAGCTTCTGCATGGAGATGTGGAGCTTTTCAAGCTTTTTATCCATAGCCCCTTATACATTGCTAAAGACCAAAAATGACACCGATTTGCATAAAAATTGCATCTGCATTTCATTATGTAGATGCTGATTCAGAAATAATTACCATAATTTAAATAGAAACACAATACATCTCAACAGTACAAGAAACTATGACAAGATGACCTGGGTGGCTTGGTCTGTTTACTCTATTGCGATTGGGGTGCTGAATGCGCTCTGGTTTTCAGCCCACATTTTAAAGCAGTTATCCAAGGCACTATTTAGAGAATGGAGTTCTGTATGTTGGAAAGCATTTCAAAATCCACACTAAAACCTGGAATGGGTGTCCTGTCCTGCTGACATGGAGGTCAACATTCACTGTTGATGAAGAATTTCACAATTCCTTCTGTCCCTTCTGGTGTTTTTTTTTTTTAAACTTTAAACTGGACTCAGAGTGAAGAGTCATTCAAACAGAGGGTGCCATCAGATAGAAGATTCTCCCCTAAAATTCCTTGGAGGACTGTCCTGTGTAAAGTACACCACAGGGCCAAGCTGTGACAGAAAATTTCTAAAAATCGTACCAATCTACTCAGAGTTAGAGGAAAACCACAACTCCTCCGTGGATGATTTACAGTTCAGTTGCAACAAAGTTATAAACAAAGCAATCCAAAAGGCCACTACCCTTAGCTAGGGATAGAATTCAGAGACCTAGCCATGTTAGCCTAGAATATCAGTATGCGAAGGGATCTTATAGTACCTTTGAGCCTAACTCAAAAGAAGTTGTAGCATAAGCTTTTTGCAGACTTGGTGTACAACTTCTTTTCTAAGTGTTACAAGATTCCTTTACGAACTGGTAACTATAAAAGCTGCAATTATCTGCCATAAAAACTTTTTCATACAGATGTCGTAATAATACTTTATAGTTCGGCCATCATCTTATTGTCTTTATATATTTTATCTTTATACAATTTTATATAAGGACATTGGAAAAAGTTGTTTATTATTATTATTATTATTAACCTTTATTTATAAAGCACTGTAAATTTACACAGCGCTGTACATACAATCTTTTTAATTGGACGGATCCCTGCCCTCAGGCTTACAATCTAAAAAGACACGACACAAAGAGAGTGGGGGTGGGGAGGGGGCATCTCTAGTAGGATAATACATATAAAATACATAGCAATACAGGAAATGATTCAATAAAACAGGGAAGAAAAGATCATCAAATAGCAAATGACAATTATGCAATGCCTGGGAACGCTGCCCTGAACAAAATGGTCTTCAACTCCGTTTTGAAGCTGGTTAAAGAAGTGATGGCTCTTGCTCGCGGGGGAAGAAGGTTCCAGGAAGTGAAAAGGGGCGAATCTGAGATGGGGCAGAGGAAATCCTGGACTGTGACAGCAGACCTTGACTACCAGAACGGAGGGCCCTAGTGGGAAGGTGAGGAGAAATAAGGTCTGATAAGTAAGGGGGGGCAGCCCATGGAGGGCTTTGAACGTCGACTCGACAGCAGGAGCTTGTACTGAATGTGGAAAGGGAGGGGGAGCCAGTGAAGGGATGCCAACACAGGAGAGATATGGTCAGAGCGGTGGGCAGATGTGATAATGCGTGCAGCTGAATGCTGGACAGAAATTAAAGGACGGAGGTGAGAAAGAGGAAGCCCAGCCAGGAGGACGTTACAGTAATCAAGTCGTGAGACCACTAGGGCATGGACCAGGATCTTGGCAGTAGAGGCAGAGAGATATGGTCGGATTTTGGCAATGTTGTATAAAAAGAATCTACAAGCCTTGGCTGTGGTTTGGATCTGAGGGATACACGACAGAGAAGAGTCAAAGATAAAACCAAGACTGCGGGCTTGCTGGACTGGTTGAATGGAAATGTTGTCCACAGAGACAGAAAAGGAGTGTTGAAGGGTGGGCTTAGGAGGAAAGACAAGAAGCTCCGTCTTGGACATGTTGAGCTTCAAAAGCCGATGGCATATCCACTGCGAGACGGCTGTGAGGCAAGACAACTGTATAACTATGCCAATGTTTTATTAAAAAAAAATTTTTTTTAATCTTCAAAAGGTTTTGAGGAATGAGGATGTGGTATCCAACTGTTGACTGTGCCAATGTTTTATAATATTCGACTATGCCAATGTCTTATAATAATGTGTGAATTTTGTGCTGCTATGAGGGATGGGACTGTGGGCATTCTCCCCTCCTACTTGGATATATAGAGGATATACATCTCCGTTGGAGTAGAATGTATATATATTTGTGCTGCGGCAGTACATCTGATGTTATATGTTTTGTATTTTTGCTTTATTTTGGTGCTGGCCATGTGCTGTAATAAATTCATTTATTCATTTGATTCCTTTGCATACCCTCAGATAGACGGGGGGGGGGGGGGGGATGAAAAAACACCAATATTAAAAGCAAAGTTGTTTACCATCTCTTCCCTTTTGTTCCTAAGATCCATAGTTTAGAAGCTCTTGCCCATGTAAATACTGCATGCACAATTTATCATGTGCATGGTCAGCATCGGGCTATTATGATTCACTGACAGTCAATGTACTACCACCATTACATGGTGGCAAGTGGTGCCTAAGCCTGGTTCTGGGGCTCTGGACCCATTTTCTGGGCAAAACAATCAATTGCCATTCTAGAAATCACTAAGAGAAGAATTCCCCCTTTTAAATAGGTTACACCATTTAATTTTTTTCCCTTCAAAAACATAGTTTTTCAATACCAGAAATAGGCTTTTGGGTGCTTCCTTTTTTCTTCCATTTTGTCAGTCTTTGTGGTCCCTAGTAGATCCCAGGAGCAGTAAACTGGTCCCTAAATCTACTGCAGTTGCCCAGTAGATAGCAGTACACTGGGTACCAGAGGTTATTGGAGATAAGGCCCTTGAGTCAGAGTTCTCATCCAAAGCTTTGGTGTTTATCTTTAGCTTCATAGATACTGTCTTCCATTCTTCTTCATTGCATAGCTTAGATGTTATTCATTAAAATTAATTTGTTGATTCTAATTCATTAAAATTTCAGCTGCAATTTGGGGAACCATTCTTTTACTCATTAAACATCAGTGGACCTCTTACCCTTTCCCGTCACCACTCCCTTCTCCTTCTGTGTCATGTCTTTTTAGATTGTAAGCCTGAGGGCAGGGAACCGTCTAACTAAAAGGATTGCATGTACAGCGCTGTGTAAATTTACAGCGCTTCATAAATAAAGGTTAATAATAATAATAATAATAATAATAATAATAATAATAATAATAATAATAAATTATTTCTGGTTCTCATTACTTTAATTCATTACTTGTCATTTGAAGTAATTAAAAAAAATCCCAAAAGAATTGTCATTTTTTAAAGTTAACGAATGAATGAATGAATGAATGAATATATTATCAATTTCCCACTAGCAAGTTAACACAGTTCAAGTTCTCCTTGGCTGTCATTTCTTCCTTGGTCTCTCAGACTGTATCACTGTATATCACATACTTATACACCCTCTCATTGCATGCAGACCCAAAACAGCATTTTGCAACAGCACAGATTACATTTTGTGGTCTCAAACTGTGACAAGCTACTTGCCACATTGTCACTCTTATATTCTTTCCACATTCCCTCTGCTTTTGACATTAGAAAAGTGACAGGGAAATAGTAATATGAGTCTTAATACATATATGTGAGTTATACTTCAGCTACAATTGTAAGAATATAATATACTTCTGGTTGTGTCAACACAAATGAAATAAGAGCAAAAGGGGAGATCCTGGCCTGTTTCACACTACACAGTAATAGTGTTGTGATCTCACTTTAACTGACACGACAACATCCTATGGAATCTTGGGATTTGTAGTTTGGTCAGAGGCACTGGAATAATTATTTTACTAAGAACACTAAATGTCTGTCCCTATACTTCAAATCCCAGCATTATAGAGGATAGAACCATGGCAATTATAGTGGAATCATAGTACTATAACTTTGTAGTGTGAAACATACACTATAAAGAAGTTATCAAAGAAAGGCCTTGTAAGGATGAGAAAAAGACAGCAAAGGAATCACACAAAAACTTCTCCCCTATAGTAAAAAGCAATTAAAAATAAATCAAATAAAAATATATATTTGTTGCTTTTCATGACACTCAGGAAGTTATTACACTAGTCTCCTCTCCTACCATAGCCATGCTAGTTTAAGAATGAAAGTATACTGGTTTGGCATAAATTGTTATTGCACTTTTTTCTGCACTGCCAAACCTGGGGGCCACTTTCAGAGTGCACTGTACCCATTGTCTGGCTGGGCTAGGGATGCAAGGCAGCACAGCAGGGGGAGGAAGAGGAGCAGGAACCACAGCAGAGATCCCAGGTAGCTAGGCGTAGCAGAAGTGGCAACTCAGAAGGGGCAGGTGGACACTGGAAGCAGGCAGGCTCAAGCCCTTTATTTCTTCTGGGTGGCTGGAGGAGTGGCATCAATATGGCACAAGCATCCAGAAAGGGCAACTCTGGGTCAGCAGCTCACCACTCAGCATTTCTGCTTCACACTTTCAACTCTGTCACTGTCATGGATCCTCCATATAGCACCTGGCTGGTACTGGCAGCTGAGCTCGATATGAGGGTGAGGGGAAAAAGGGGAGAAGAGCAGCAACACACCTACTCACACACACCACATGACTGAAAAACAGAACTGCCTGGAAGGGACCTCCACACCAAGGCCATAATGGAATAGCAATGAGATTGAGAGCCTATTGATGGGTTATGCCCATCAGTGAAAAAGTGTTGCCACTCTTTCAGCCAGCCAGTAATAAACGGACCACAAGGCATGAGGGGCAATAATAGCCTTGTTGTTGTTGTTGTTATGTGCTTTTCTGACTTATAGTGACCCTAAGGCAAACCTATCATAGGGTTTTCTGGGGCTGAGAGTGTATGACTTGCCTAAGGTCACCCAGTGGGTTTCCATGAGTGGTGATTTGAACCCTGGTCTCCAGAGTCCTTGTCCAACTCTCAAAGTACTATGTCATGCTGGCTCAGTAGTAGCTTTATCCAAGCCTATTTCAACTTTCCATAGCTGTTTTGTAGGAACAGCTCAACTCTGAGGGAGTCTTCCTCAGCAGCATCCAATGAGGACATTGCATATTGGGCCACAAGCTTACCTGGTAGAAATGGCAGGGAGCTGCAAATTGCCATTTTAATTTTTTCATTGCCCTAGAGCCATAGGAGAAAGGAAAATGAAGCCTGCCCTCCCAAAATGCTGGCTCACAGACTCATGGGTGTTATAGTTGTCTGAGGGTACCTGCTGCTACTAAGTCTTGAGCTTGAATATGTTACAGCCATACATGTCTATTTACACAGGTCCTGGCTTCATTCAGAGCATTTTCTTGGGAAAAGGGCCTATAGCATTTTCAAAACTGCAATGTCATTTCAGACAATGTTTACAGTACTCACATTGCCCCCACCCTTCAGTGTATTGTGTGGAGTTTCTGTTGTTTGCTAACAGTATCCAGAATACAAAGACTCAACTCCAGTGCCAAGAAAACAAAAGCAAAGCTCTTCAAGAGGACAATGGCCTGTCAGGCATGATTTGCTGTCCTAGTATTCCCTAGGGTAAGCTTCATTGCACAAGCTGAATCCAAGATTTCCACAATGGACCACATTCCTGCCACTCAACAAAGAATCAAATACGTGAACAGTTGATAAAAAATGACACTCTTTGTACCCCTGCCTGGTTGGCCATCTTTGGAGAAGCTAATGAAATGAAGTACTCCATGTGATAAGAAATTGGCTTCCTTTGTGAGAGTTTGGCAAGGGAAAATTATCACTCAATAACAGCATGTCAGATATGATCAACTAAAACTGTTTTTTTTTTTTCCTTTTTAAAAAAATTATTGGGATGTCAGGTAAGATACTGCTGATATGGACTGGAATTATGTTGATAATTTATAAAAGCATAAAGGTTATATATGCTGGGATAAGTCATTTTTTATGGCAGTGGGGGAACAGCAATGTAGGTCATCCCTGTGACTAGATAAAGTGATACCAGAAGTTTCCCAGTGATTTGGGAGCTGGAAAGGCAAATATATTTCTTAATTGGGATATACTGCATTGCTGTTTATCCTGTCACTGCAATACAAGCTTGTCTAGAATTCCAAAATCCAAAACTAAGTTAGTGACATCTTTGCTTTCTGATGGTTTAGTGTACACAAACAAAATTATTAAAAAATATTGCATATAATTACCTTCAAGCTATGTGAATAAAATGTAAATGAAACATAAATTAATTTCATGTTTAGATTTGGATCCAGTTTCCAAGATACCTCATTATGCGTGTATATGCAGATAAAAGTATTCCAAAATCCAATAAAATAAATTAAAATAAAAAAAATCCCAAAACACCTCTGTTCTCAAGCATTTTGGATAAGTGAGACTCAACCTGTACCATGAGCCCATTTTCCTCTGCCACCAGAGCACCATCTCAGCTGCATCTTCTACCACCACTGGTGTAGTTACACCAGAAAATAAGAACTTTGCCCGCAAACCTAAGGGTATTTTCGACAGCTGCTCAGGTTTACACACACACACACACACACACACACACACACACACACGTGAGCACACATACATACACGCATGAGCACACACACACACACACACACACACACACACACAATTATTTACTTTTATAATTCCAAGGCAGAGCCACCATTGTGTAATAGTTTGAGCATTGGACTATGACTCTGGAGAACGTGGTTTGAGTCCCTGCTCAATCATGAAATTGGGTGACCATGGGCAAGTCACAGTCTCTCACCCTCAGAGGATGGCAATGCCAGATGGCCTCTGAAGAAACTTGCCAAAAAAACTCCTTGAACATGCCTTAGATTCACCATAAGTCAGAAATGCGCATAACAACAACAGCAATTCCAAGGAGTGAGAAACGTTATTCTAACATTTAAAGGAAATTTTTTAGTTTCACATTTCTCAGATGCAATCAAATTGTTACACTTTAATTATTTCAAATTCTGATTGCAGCAATATGAGGTGCACTTCAAGCCACACTTTAACTATGTGATATTTTTTTATCCATCATTTAGTGAGGCTGCAACTCTGTAGCTAAAACAGTAGCTAAATGCTACAAAGGTTGAGTCTCCCTTATCTAAAATGCTTGGTATTAGAAGTGTTTTGGATTTTGGATATTTTTGGATTTTGGAATACCTGTATTTGCATATGATTTCCTATGATTTGTTTCAAAATTATTTTTTTAAAAATATTGTATAAAATTACCTTCAGGCTATGTGTATCAGGGATATATGAAAAATAAACAAATTCCATGTTTGGATTTGAGTACTATCTCCAAGATATCTCTTTATATACCTATATGCAAGTACAGGTATTCCAAAATCCCAAAATATCAAAAGTCCAAAATACTTCTAGTCCCAAGCATTTTAGATAAGAGATACTCAATATTACAAGAAGGAGGACTATATGTCTTGTTAAGCTATACTTTCATTATTTGAAAAGAAACTAACTGGGAACAATACGTAATCCCAGACTTGAGCAAAGAGAAAAAATTGTTAGGTTTTGCTCAACCTAACAATTGACTTGATTGATATGAGGGACTGCATGCATTATTTGTCAGTTGAAAAAAACATTTGAGATGGTGTGTAAAAAAAGCTTAATCTTCTGCATGGCAGCTAGGCTTGTCAGAGTGAAAACTGGAAATAGCTCCAATACCTTTAATAAGATATTATTTTTTTAATAATACGATTTATTTATATGCCGCCCAATCTCTGGGAATCCAGGTTTAATGGTTGTACAGAAGAGGAATTTTAGAGGATGCTGGTTGTTGCGCAACCAGGTAACAAACAACACCTTAAATTTCCTGTTCTACATAATCATTAAAAATGCAGACACCATCTCCAACTTTTATTCTGGTAGCTCTAAGGAGATTATAACATGAGTCCCCATCGTCACCATGATGGCATTAATGAAAGGAAACACATGTAGAAGGCTTGGGAGTAGACCGTATCACTCTTGTCTGCTGTCACTGTAGCAGCCATTGATGGATCAGGACTTTCTTTCCTTGCCTCGCTGCCCTATTACTTTATCAGCATATCTTTATTTTTTAAAACATTTCTCTCTCTCTTTTTTTTTTGTTTTACACAATTTAGACATTGTGACATTGCAAAGGGGGATAAAAGAAAGAAAATGAGGAATGAGGGAGAGTAGAAAACTGCTATCACATGACTGTCTAATGCTGGGAGTGCAGTCATACAAGTGAAATGCTACAGCAGCAATGTTGGGAGCAAATGACTGGGAAAGCCTGGCAATGAAAAGGTGTGTGATAGTCACAGATGGAGCACAGACCAGCTACAGCTCAGCCAGGGCTTCATCTGATAAAACACATCTATTCTGATTTAATTCCACTTTTTAGCCTTGAGTGATAATCTCTTTTCAGCAGCTGCTCATGCATAAAGAACTCTCTTGTGAAGAACTAGAAAAAGAATCTAAAATGCAAAGTTATACAACTCAGCACATGTTAGAATCATAAAAGCTATTGTATTCCCTATTGCCATGTATGGATGTGAGAGCTGGACAGTTAAGAAAGATGATAGGAAGGAAATCAATTCATATGAGATGTGGTATTGGAGAAGAGTGCTGAGGATTCTGTGGACAGCCAAAAGGACAAACAGATCAAGCCGGAAACCTCCCTGGAAGCCAAGATGGCCAAACTGAGGCTTTCGTACATCATGAGAAGGAAGGTCTCATTGGAAAAGGCAATAATGCTGGGAAAGGTGGAGGGAAGTAGGGAGGGAGGCCACATACTAGATGGATGGACTCTATTGAGGAGGTCACGGGTATGGGGTTTCAGGAATTAAGCAGAGCAGAGGAGGACAGAGGGGCCTGGAGATGCCTCATCCATAGGGTCACCATGAGTCGAGATTGACTTGAAGGCAGTTAACAACAAAACCATTCTCTTAATAAATACATCAACTATCCCTTATTTTGACTAATTTTAAACTAAAATTAGTTTTTGTGCTTAGTTTTGTACTTGTTTTGTATTAAATTAGCTTTGTACTACAACAGTAACATTGTTGATAGTCATGCTTTCTCTAGGACAAATGGCAGTATAATATCCGAAAGCCACCACACAGTAAACATGCAAGCAACAAATCCAGCCCCAAATCTCAACTAACCATCAACCTTAGCAAAACAAATATTGGTTTGTGGCCTGTCCTTTTCTGCTTTCGTTCTGATTATCTTTTATTACTGAATTACAATGTTTGAATTGTAAATTTACTCCAAACTTGTGAATTCTCAAAATGAAGCCACCATAGCTACTTGTGGCACCAAAGGTCTTGTATGAGTTTTACCCTTTGGCTCATCCCCATGAATAATTTAAAGGTCTGCAATGACCCTTCTTGGGAATGATAAGCTGGTCATTTCTCCCTGCAGGACTCAGCACTCCCCACACATGGAAAAGATTAGGTGAGCTCTGCAATGTTGTTAAATAAAATACGCAGAAAGAAAATACAATTATTGCTAAAGTGAAAACATACCGCAAGGGATTATTAAAATAGCAAGATGTTTTACATTTCAAGGATGTCTCACTTTCATTTGCCCACTGCAAGATCAACACAGAGGCATTGCTAAGCTAACATTCCAAACAATTCAGCCTGATCTCACAATGGAATTGTCAGAAGGAAACACCACAATGCATCACCTCTTTTAGAGGTCTACTACAAACACATGCTGGATGCTGTCAGCTAAATGACCCATGAATCAATGCATTAATTGGTGTAATTTATATTTACATGGCCCTTGTAAAAATCCACGTTTAATACTTTTTTCATACAAGTAATGGATTTTTCTCTTTCCAAAAAACCTAATTTGGTTAAATCCATCTAGCATAGATCCAAATAATCCATGGGATTTATCTAACTATTGATTTAGTAAATTCCCATTGATTCCCTCTAGCTGGGACTAACAATTAAAACAAGCTCTTTGTTTCTTCCGTTTGTGGGTGCTTCTGTTAAGATTGGCATAGTCAATCATCTTTATAAACTGTTAATCATTATGAAACAATTCACAAGCAGCAAAGCAGAATATAGTTTTTAAGCCATTGCTTACATTCATTGACTCAGTTGTTGATTCTGAAAGGTTCTTAAAAATAAAACTTAAATTAAAAAGCTAATGCCCAATTTTAAAGAATGCTTTGAAATGAATGGTGTTTACTGACTCATTGTCTCAATGAGACACTTCCTGAGGGTCATATTTAAATGACTCAAAGAATCTTGGAAGAAAAAAAGAGTATACAAATATCATCAGTTGACTGATCTTTTTATTATTATTATTTTAAGTCAGAACAAGTTGGGAATCATTTCCTATGCCATATCTTTTCTAGACCAAGTGGAGTTACAGAGACAGGGCTCAAAGAGTCAAAGACCTGAAAAACTGTGCTTAGTAGGGCAAAAGACATCACCTGCTATCCTCTGTCCCAGATTTTCTGGTTACCTCTGAGTTCACAAGTTTGGAGTAAATTTACAATTTAAACATTGTAATTCGATATTAAAATAATTGTAATTCAATAATAAAATAATGTAATTCAATAATAAAAGATAATCAAACTGAAAACAGAAAAAGACAGGCCACAAGTCAATATTTGTTTTGCTAAGACTGATGGTTAGTTAAGATCTGGAGTTCGATTTGTTGCTTGCTTGTTTGCTGTGTGGTGGCTTTTGGATATTATACTACCATTTGTTGTAGAGAAAGCATGGTTATCAATAATGTTAGTGTTGTAGTATAACTGTAAACCTCAAAGCACCTAGAAGGAATATAGATTTTTCAAAGGGGATGCCACACCCCAACTCCATCCCCAGGCCAGCCTTAATGGCCAGTCTTCACAGCCCCTAACTACACAGAAAGCAGTCAAATGTAAAATGAGTAGTTTCTATGTGGATGGGGATTGTAAATGGATTACAGAGGTCTACTATACTATAATTATGTGCTGGTATCTCCCATGGGCAACATGGTTTCCCCCACTTTCACCACTGTTCATTTACTCGAGCAGCTATTTGGTATGAGCAGATACCAGTGCTATGGACAGACATCCCCACCCACTTTGTCTGTTACTTTTCTGCAAGTTCCTGAAGCCAAGCATAAGCTTTTAATACTGCTGATCCTTAAACCACAGTGCTCTCCCCAGTTCTTAAATACTCCAAGTTCAGTTTCTCTCACCAGCTGTCCTCATGGCCCTGCCCCAAAAAAGCAGCATGACTAGTTCCAAATGGTTCTCTTGGAGCCCCACAAATTCACACATTTGCTGTTCAAAGAAACTGATAATGTGAGAGAGGATTCAGGCTTCTATCCCTCACAGGCACACTGAGATCTATGGCATTCTTTATGATGACCAAAAGAATTTCAACAACAAGAAAACATAGGTCTTTCCGCACATCCTATCACTCTTGCATTTACTTTGTACCCAGGACATGAGGCAGAACATGTCCAAGACTTTCTAATAGGGGTATCACAGATTATGTGATAGGGGATTATAGTATTATGAAAATTCATATCAAGAAGTTAAAAGTGGTGAGGTGGGCTGAGAACTGCCTTTCTATTGTTCTCTCTCTCTCTCTCATCTGGCTTGTTCATGAACTAAGATTCAGAAGGACTCATCCGCGCTTGTACAAGCGCGTTGGTGACTAAAAAGGCCAATCAGGACAAATGGTCCGGTTGCAGAAAGCACAGCAGGAAGTCTTCTTGGGGTGTTTCGGGTTTGTGGTTCTTTCTGCGTGTTGTTTTCTCTTCAAGACTGTTCGCCGTGAGCTTTCAAAAAAGGCTGCAGCATCATGGATAGTGGCGTCTCCATGCCTCCCGATGCGAGGCCAGGGTGGACCATTGTCGGTGATCAATTTGGCCAAGCCTGAGATGTTGTTTCAGGGAGTCCTCGTATCTCTTCTTTGGGGCACCCCTCTTACGCTGACCCGTGGCGAGTTCACCATAGAATACTATTTTGGGAGGCAATGGTCCTCATCTAGAAACGTGTCTGCCCAGTGCAGCTGGCGTCCTCAATAGCATGGCCTCAAGCTGGTGATCCCTGCTGCTCAAGGACAGCAACATTGTCACACAGTCAGTCCAGTGTTATTTAGATTGTGCGTAAACAGCACGATGAAAGCGTTCAAGGAGTCGTAGGTGTTGGCAATAGGTTGACCCATGTTTCAGACCCTAGAGGAGAATAGACAGTACAATGGCTCTATATACACTGATTTTTGTGCTTTGCCCAAGTGTTTGTTACTCCAGACTTTTATGAAGCCTTCCGAAGGCACTATATGCCTTTGCCAGTCTGTGATCATCTCTTATCAATCTTGGCGTCTGAGGGAGATGAGCTTTCCAGTTGGTGAACTGCTGGACGGACTTAAGCACAGATGTGCCTACAGTGATGTGGGGATGGTAGTGTTCTTCCTGAGGTGCTGGCTGGTAGAGAACTTCCATTTTCTTCAGCCTGACTTCCAGTCCAAAGAGCCTGCAGCTGTTGCAAAACCAGATGTTAGGCGCTGCAGAGCTGCTTCCGTATGGGCAACGAGGGCAGCATCGTCAGCAAAAAGCAGCTCACGGACTAGATAGTTTAGAGTCTTTGTGCGGAGCACTCAGGCGGCTTAAGTTAAACAGGCTACCATCAGTACGGTAGCGTATATAAATGCCGTCTTCTTCTTTGAGATCTGCCGTGGCCCTTTGGAGCATCATGCTGAAGAAGATTGTAAACAGAGTTGGAGCGAGAACACAACCTCTATTTGTTATTGCACCATCAAATCATTCCCAACTTATGGTGACTTTAAGGCAAGCCTATCTCAGGGTTTCCTTGGCAAATTTCTTCAGAGGGTGTTTGCACTTGTCATACTCTGAGGCTGAAATAGTACAACTTGCCAAAGTCACCCAGTGGGATTCCATGGCTGGGTGGGGATTTGAGCACTGGATAATCCATTGCTCAAGCCACTATTTAATACTGCCCTCCCACTCCTTTAAATGTCCCTGTTTAATATATACAAGCAAAGAATTGCAAGTTGTCCAAGAAAGCAAGATTTTTCTAGGAAGATGATGACATGAGCAAATGGCTGTTGTAGCCATTATGAAAAGTAACAGGAGATAAGATTGTTCAGCCAATATAAACTCCATTGGCATGGCATGTGTTTTCGTAATGATTTAGGGACACTTGGAATGCAAGGGATGAAACACACATACACACACAGAGTGTGAAAAAACACATACTCTATGTACACTCTAGGAGGAAAGGAAACCTGAGTTAAACTTATGAGCAAATATTTTAGTACAAAACAAACGTATTACAGGGATAGCCTGCTGAGGAAGGCGGGAAGAGATTAATCTGGGAAGCTTTAGAACTTCCCTAAACTATTCTACAGTTCCTTGATTGAAAGCATCAATTTTTATTTTATTAACTTTCCTCTGCCCTTCTAAAGGTGAGGGTACTTTCTAGGTTTCTTATGAAATTGGCCTGGGGATGTTGGTCCTCCAACGTTTTGCAAAGCAGCTGGGTGAGATTAGAAGGATTGGGGAATGGATCAGTGCTTGATTAACTTTCAGCTGGTCTTCGTTTACTAGCGCTAGTACAGGAGAATTAATCTTTTGGTTCAGCTGAATGTCGGACATTAATGCATTCCAGACATTTTTGGGCCCACCCAGGCAACAAAGCCAGAGCGTTATTCCCCATCTCCTCATAGACATGCACTTGGAGCCTGTCATTCTGGTCCTTTGCTCATTTAACACATGCAATATCCAGGTCCTCTCTTTAAGACCAAAGAAGCTGTTCTTCACTGTGTTCATTTATTATTAAATATCATATGCCATGCCTGCCAACATTTCACAGATGAAAAATAGTATGCATATGGCCAAGGAGGTCAAGATGGCAAAAGGTATTGATAAGGGAAAACACACAAGCTAGGAAAGAGCCTACTGGAAAAGGTAAGATTCTGCCCCTTCCTCTTCTCTCTCCTCATTGGGTTCACTGAGTGAAAACTACTTTGCACTCTGAACTTAGGGGCTATACAGACCGCCTCAAAGGCACGGTCTGCAGCCGCTCCTTTACTGGTCAGATTGAGACTACGGCAACCTCATGTTGCAACCCCAATCTGACCTCCAGAGAGCTCAAAAAGGAGTCGCAAAAAAGCAGCTCCTTTTTGCACCCTCCAAGAGGCACCATAGCTGCAACAATACGACTTTATGATGCCCTTTCAGTGCTGCATCATGTGGATATAGTACCGGAGGGGTGTCATGATGCTGCATGCCATGTGGACTGGCACACATCAAAATGGCACTCTGGGGGTGGGGTTAGGGCATGCAGCATGTGCCCACATGCTGGATGCCCTAACCCTGCCCCCAGGGTGCCATTTTGGTGTGCGCCAATCCACATGGCATGCGCCATCATGATGCCTTAATTTGCAGCAGTTGACGTAAGCTGAGGACAGAGGAAGAGAGAGAAACTGGGCTATTTTAAAAGCAGCTGAAAAAATGAGGTGAAAGAGGATTAACTGGGACTGTCCTTGTCAAATTGGGATAGCTGGAGAGTATGTAAAGCTCAGTCCTATCCATTGATAGGACCAGGGAAAACAAGAATAAACAAGCTTATTCCAAGCAAGCATGCAGAAGATCTGAGTGAATCATGACATTGCAGCACATTTAGGAGAAAGAAGCCTGTGTCCCTCTAAATGCTGTTGGATGCAAGTTTCCATTGTTGATATTAGGAAATGATAGGGGCTTCACTCTGACAATATTTAGAATGGTGCAGAATGTTGACTTATGGCCTTTTTCCTTCCCCCTGGATTTGCCTGAGGTAAAGAGAATATCTTCATGCCATGAAACAAAGGCTGGACACAAAACTGTGGGTTGTGTGCAGAGGTCATAACTATATTAGATATGTAAACAAATGATATCACAGTAATCAATGACTTGGTCTCATTCAGTAACATCTCATTATGTAGCTGTTAAATTGAGGTTAGACTTAGAGATCCTGTATTTGGCTGTGAGACTGGGCACTCTCATTACATCTTATCCATGAGGTGGTCATGGCATGGATTTCACTACTCTGAGAGACTGCTTGTGTAACCTGAGGAAAAGACCATTTCTGCACTCTGCACTTTTAAAAGCTGTGTAAAAGAGGGAAATATGGGTGCCTCAATACTGTAGAAATGTAGACACCACTTTAAATGCCAAGGCTCTATCTTACAGGAACCTGGGATTTGTAGTTTTGTGAGGCACCAGCACACTTTGGCAGAGAAGGCTAAAGACCTTATGAAACTACAATATACCATAGGATGGAGCTACAGCACTTAAAGTGGTGTCATTCTACAGTGTAGATACACCCATAGCAGGTATATCTTGTATATCTTTAATAAATGTATCCTGCCATGCAAGCAGCTTTGCTTACTGAAACTCATTCTTCTACTGTTATAAGGTGCAAGAATGGGGTTACTCAGTGCAACAGTATTTTTAAGGCTATGGAGCATTATGAGAGGTATTTACCAGCACATCTTATAAAGCTGCAGAAGGTAGTGGGATCTATGTTTCATACTATAACATTCAGTGATGTGTTTCTATTTATTTCTTGGGTGAGAAAAAAAATCTGGAAAGCTCTTTCTCAAGTTGCAGAGTGAAGGTTCTCTAAATAGAATGAATTAGTTCCTCCTCCCTCTCAGCTTTCTCATGGTGGATTGCCTTCCTGTGCAGACAAATTGGGGGGAAAACAAAAAAGGCAGGCCTATTTGCTGACTTTAAAAAGCTATTTTGTTAAAATAGTTATATACTTTTCTGTATCATGGAATCTAAGGTTAGGATACAAGTAAATTCATTTTAAATGGTTTAAAATATTTCAGAATTTAAAGCAATAGAAAAATTAAACTAATACCATATTAAATAAATTAAAATAGCTTAAAAACTTGTTGTTGTTGTTGTTAGCTGCCCTCAAGTTGGTTCTGACTCATGTGGATGAGACATCTCCAAGAATCATGCCCAGATCCTGCAAGCCCTTGCCCATAACATCCCTGACTGAGTCTATCCATCTGGTTTGTGGTCTTCCTCTCTTTCTTCTACCCTTTACCTTTCCTAACATTATTGTTTTTTCTAATGATCTGTGCCTTCTCATAATGTGGCCAACGTACAATAGTCTTAACTTGATCATCTTTGCTTCCAAGGAGAGCCCTGATCCAATCTGTTCAAGAACCCTTTTGTTTGTTTTAGCTGTCCATGGTATCGTAAGTACTCTTTTCCAGCACCACATTTCAAATGAGTTGATTTTCTTTCTGTCTGCTTCCTTCACTGTCTAGCTCTCACATCCATACATGGTAATTAGGAATACAATGGCGTGAACGATTCTGACTTTAGTGAACAGATGTGTGTCTTTGTTCTTCAGTATCTTTTCCAGTTATAATTGTTGTCGTCATCTTGAGTCCCTATGTTGGGAGAAAGGCAGGATATAATAAAATATAATAATAATTATAACAACAACAACAACAATAATAATAATCTAGGAGTGTAAAAAGGAAAGGGAAAAAAGAATTGAGGGAGGGAAGAAGGGAATATCAGGCATAAAATATAGGAACAGCTTCAGGACTGTAGCAGTAGTGGTGGGTGACACTGGTCAACTCTCACAGAGAGAACAGTAGTGTCACCAAATCTGACACTTGTTAGCTCTGCGCAAAAGGAGACAAAAGGTGTCCCTCTTTGCGAGACCATTTCCACCAAGAAAATCCTTTAGGTGAGACAGTCTGAAAGCTTATATCCATATGTATGGACATTTCAGAAAAACCTTTAAAACTCAAAGACTTTGAGAAAAAGCTCTTTTAATCTGAAGCTTGAATGAAACCAAATGCCAGCTGGGCTTCCAAGGGAAAGGCATTTTGCAAAAGAGGGGTCACAATCGAGAAAATCATGTAGAAAACTATCAAATACAGCTCTGCAAACTGAGTAGTCATAAACCTGATAAAATATAGAGAATTCCTGAAAGTGTAGTGTCAAAATTCTTTCAATTTCAGTGGGGCTTGAGGCCTACCTACTTTCCTCTAAAGGCAAGAATTCTGCTGGCTATCCACACAGGAGATTATTGCACCACTTTTCCTCCTGAGCTAGATGTAAACTTAAATAGGCAGATTTTATTGTACACCCCCATGCTTGGACAGTAGTAGGGATGTAAAGAATATTCTCCAAAATTCGAAAATTAGTAGAAATATGTCTAATTCGAAAATTTCGAAAGCATTTTATAGAGAAGAAATTCTGATCACTTCTCGATCATGAGTAAGAATTTTGATTTTTAATCATTTCCAAATGAAGAGAGGAGAAGAAACTTTCAGCTGACAAATTTGACCTACAGGATTTGGGTATTTTGCGTAAGAAAAGCTACCATTCATCCTGGGTTTTACCAGAGGCTATTTCCTTTGTTAGGGTGATTCCTGCCCCCATCTTTGCTCACTCACAGCTTTGCTTTGAAAAACAAAAGAGAACAAAAGGGGAAGCATTTTGTGTGTTGGTGGTAGATAAGACATTCTGCCCTTTATGCCATGCTCTTTTTGGATGCATCACACACTCTTATTCATGGATATTTTGAACTCTCCTTGCCATATATATATATATATATATATATATATATATATATATATATATAATTAAAATGCAAAATAAAAGTAGGTTTGCCTTAGCATCACCTTGAGAGAGCTGGAGAGAAGTTTGTCATGCCCTGCCTCTGAGGGTGAGAGAATGTGCACTCTCCTTGTCTATTATTATTATTATTATTATTATTATTATTATTATTATTGCATGACCTTAGCATCACCATGGGAGAAGTGCAGAGTTGGTCATGCCCTGCCTCTGAGGCTGAGAGAGTGTGACCCTCACAAAAGAGAAGAAGGGGCAGGGTGGGGTGCAATGGCAGGAATTCTGCCATGATGGATAAAACCTAGCATTCGAGGGGATTCCAAGAGGTCATCCAACCCCCCCCTCTTCTACCATGAAGGAATACCTAGGAGTTGGAGTTGAAGCTGAGAGCATGTGACTTGCCCAAGGTCAGCCAGTGAATTTCTATGGTGAACTGGGAGGCTAGAGTCCTGATCCCAGCTCAGTCATGTAAATCCACAGGGTGACATTGAGTAAGTCACATTCTCTCATTCATGGATATTCTGCACTCTCCTTGCCAATTATTATTATTATTATTATTATTATTATTATTGCATGACCTTAGCATCACCATGGGAGAGGTGCAGAGTTGGAGTTGAAGCTGAGAGCATGTGACTTGCCCAAGGTCAGCCAGTGAATTTCTATGGTGAACTGGGAGAATGAAGATCTACTGAACTTTTCCCCTTCCCCACTGCCATTCCCTTCTCCTTTTGTCCCTTGTCTCTTTAGATTGAAAGCCTGAGGGCAGGGAAATGTGCCAAACTTCCTTTTGACATGGCAATTGAATTTGAAATGCAAAGTAATTAGCGTAATTATTCGACTTGTCTTTTATTGTCATTTGAGAAATCTGTGAAAAACATTTCGCTAGCTGCTAGAAGGGAGAGAAGAAATCACCTTTGAAAGGGGGTTTTGTGGAATGAATATTTTTTAAAGAAATTCTCTTCAAGTTCTCAATGAACGAGAAGAAAAACATGGGTTTCTCCAACCACTAGACAGTAGGCATCCTGTCCAAACCAGGTTTCTCTTAAAAAGCTGTGGGAGAAACCTAGGTTGCATATGTCCTGCCTACTGCCCGGGTCATGGTTACAACCCATGACTATCTTGGTGTGGATTTGGCATGCGATAATCTCCATAGAATCAGTGGCTCAATGTTGAGTCAACACATTGGTAAAGTCTTTGATTTGATGGGATCAATTAGTCCCTCTAGCTGAGACTCAGGCCAATACCTATTCCATCTGATGTAAGAGAAGGACTACATGTGCATCTGTTAAAAATGATCAAATTAGTATATTTTCTGATATTTGCATTCATTTGATGCTGTGAACAAGAACAGCATTAAATTGACTAAATTTCAAACTACTGACAGAAGGCAATAAAATATCATAGTTTAACTGCATCTATAGAGAAGCTTGCCTCTTTGCCAAACCATTTTTGTCTGGTCTAAATTTTGAAATAGGCTCATCTTGTAATTTGTCATTCTTCACAGTCATCCTGTGACTGTGCACACATATTTTCCTTCTGCCACCAAAGGAGGTGTGATAAGCCTGGACAGAGCAAGTGACCCTGGGATTCTCATGCTACTTTCTCATTTTCTGCAGGATTAAATAGCCCCCCTGCCTGAACAATGAAATGCAAAATAGTTCAGCATGCAAACGGCTATGTCTGGCTTCATGGCCACTAATGATGCCGTGGTGTTTAGTTCAGCTTGACTTCCATCCTACTTTTAGCGTGTCTGCCAGGCAGACCTCATGCCGTGTAATTTATAATATATCATGACCTGGGACTATCTTCCATTGGTCTTTGCTGTCACTTTTATTGGCCTGTTTCTGGCCAAGGAGAAATGGGTGAACTCCTCACCAGACACAGGAGAAAATGCAGGCTGCTTCATTAAAGTCTTACAACAAAAATGCAGGCTGCTTTGAAAATGTCACTTTTGATCTCTTCATCTAGATTTGAACACATTCATCTCTTTAAAACAAAAAAACTAAGTTTATAGAAAGTTAAGAGATTAAAAAAAAAGTCTTGTATAGTTATTCCCCCATTTCTTTTTTAGTGTGTTTGCATCTGCTTTGTTCTTTGGATTTAAAAAAAAACTGGTTTGGTTGGAAAGGATGAGATAGATTTTAATAGAAGACACTTTGTGAGATCTTGTAATACATAGAAAAAATAACTGGCATTCAGTACTGCAGTTACAGATCCATAACTGCTCTGTATTCAGTAAGACTATGTACTTTTATTGTTAATCTATGTTTATGCCACTCTCATCCACTTTAAGAGCTAGCAGCCAGATTGGGAAAAGGCGATCCATTCAGCTTTCATTCAGGGTGCAAAAAGTAGGATGTTTCCCCTCCCATCAATCCAGTGACCAAGACTGTGACAATCAGAATCAGGCCCCCTATTGCAAATCATTGTCACATCCTCACTGTGGATGTAAGTGGATGTAAAGATGGTAAGATGGAGGGAATATTTGCACTGAACCCACCTCCTTTGTTGAATCCACCTGCTGGGCCTTTTCAATTAGGGGAAGGTGCCCAGGCCAGGAAACATTACTTGACTATTTCGATGTAACTAAGAACTCATCTACACTGGCTGTTCCCAGAGTATTCTGGCACTGGAGCTGCCTAGATTATCCCCCTTAACTCCACACTCTGCAGTGACACCAGGTGGCTGTCTACATGCATGTCTCATTGAGCTGCTCAGTGCCACCGGAACGTCATCCCCTCTGAGATCAGAAATGAGGCACCCAACATTGATCATATGGCTGGGCACCTTGTTATGACCTCAGAGGAAGCAATCTGCACCAGCAATGGTGGTGCTGGGTGACACCATGGGATACCACTGTAAACACCTGCTTGGTGTCACCCCCCAAAGTGCTTCTGAAATATGTGAGAGGTTTTTTTTTCTACATTGGCTTTGCCAGGAATGGGGTGGATTTAGTGTGGAACTACTAGTTTTCCCTCATAAAGACAGGCTTTGGCCCTATGTCTTGTAATCAAGTCTTGGTGAGGGCAGTGGAAAACTGGTGTAATTGGTCCATGTAGTCATGCAACAGGACAACAGGCTACTGTCAGAACAGAACATGGAGAAACAAAATGGTTCCTGATTAGCAAAGGGGTCAGGCAAAGCTGCATACTATCATCCTACTTATTCAACTTGTGCACATAAAATATTATACAAAAAGCAGGCTTCGATACAAAAGAGGGAGGTGTGAAAATAGGAGGAAGGAACATCAAAAATCTAAGATATACAGATGACACCATATTACTAGCAGAAAACATTACAAACTTAGAGCAACTACTGAGGAAATTCAAGGGAAAAAGTGCAAAAACAGGCTTACTGTTGAATATAAAGAAAACAAAAATAATGATCACGGAAGATATCCATAAATTCAACCTAGACAATGAAGAAATAGCAATAGTAAAAGAGTTCCTGTACCTTGGATCAAACATTGATCAGAATGGGAACTGCAGTCAAGAAATCAGAAGAAGACTAAGGCGCGTTACAAACTGCTATTTCGGACGTCCTCAGGACGTCCCAGTTTGAAAAAGGGGCATCTCTTCCAGAAGCCCCTACTCCTATTACGGACAGAGTCCGTAACAAATGGCGGCGGCCTTTCCACACAGCCGCCGCCATATTGACATAGCGGACGCTGTGCGTCCGCACGTCGCACCCCAGAAGTGATGCCGCAAGTGCGTGACTAGCGCCTTGCGACATCTTCTCCGGGGCCCAGGAAGGAGCGCGATTTCCACACTCCTTCGGAGCATCTGGGACCCGCGTGGTTTGGCCACTGCGGCTCCCGGACACTGCAAGCGGCGGCGGTGAGACACCATCGCATTTCGGTGGTCTGTAACCCACCAGAAAATGGGGAAAGCAGCTATGAAAGAACTAGAAAAGGTCCTCAGGAGCAAAGGATGATTATGTGTGTTATTGTCTTTTCTTTCTCTTATTATTATTATTATTATTATTATTATTATTAAACTTTATTTCTATAGCGCTGTAATTATACACAGCGCTGTACAAAGTCGGTAAAATAGGAGTAAATAAAAACCTGCCCAAGGCGTACATTCTAAGATAATAACAATTAAAAGAGGAATAGATAAAATTACCATATAGAAAAGAAAAAACAGATTAAAAACATCAAATATCAAGCAAATCACATCACATCAAATATTGTCAGACAGCCAGATGACAATTACAAATTCCCTGAGAACGCTTCCCTAAACAATATGGTTTTCAGCTCAGCCTTAAAGCTGGTTAGGGAAGTGATGAGCCGTGCATGCAGAGGAAGAAGGTTCCAGGAATGAGGGGCAGCAAGAGAGAAGGGACGGATCCGGGATGGGGCAGAGAAGATCCTGGGTTGAGAGAGGAGACTTTGGCTACCAGAGTGGAGAGTGCGAGTAGGGATGTAGGGAGAGAGAAGATCAGTTAAATACAGAGGGGCCAGCCCATGCAGGGCTTTAAAGGTGAGTAGCAGAAGTTTGTACCTGATGCGAAAGGAAAAGGGAGCCAGTGAAGGGAAGACAACAGAGGGGAGACATGATCATAACGGCGAGCGAGTGAAATAATGTGTGCAGCTGAATGCTGAACAGAAATTAATGGGTGGAGATGAGAGAGGGGAAGCCCTGCCAGGAGGAGGTTACAGTAGTCTAATCGTGAGACCACTAGGGCATGGACCAGTGTTTTTGCGGTGGAAGCTGAGAGGTATGGACGGATTTTGGCGATATTGCAGAGAAAAAAATCTGCAGACTTTGGCTGTAGTCTGGATCTGAGGGATAAATGACAAAGAGGAGTCAAAGATGAAACCGAGACTGCGGGCTTCCTGGACCGGCTGGATAGAGATGTTATTGACAGAAATAGAAAAGGAGTAGTGAAGGGTGGGCTTAGGAGGGAAAACAAGAAGCTCGGTCTTGGACATATTGAGCTTCTTTCATATATCTATATATCTATATCTATATCTATATCTCTCCTTTATGTAACCCTTTTATTATCCTTTTATATATCCTATTGTATGGATTGGTTTGATTTTATTGCTATAAACTAAGTTAGCCAATATTAATGACACTTGATTAATTTTAGAATCAACCAAGTGCCAAGAGGGGGAGTATGTGAAGAAATGTATGAATGTGTATGAAAGGCACTACTGGAGCAAACGAAATGGAGAATGCGCAGTGCATGATGGGGAAAGCTGCCTGGCAAGCGAGGCGAGGATTTTTTGAGAACTGCTGATGTGGCGATAGATGGCGTGTCCAAAACCTTGGATGTAGCTGCTTATCCGTAAAGAAGTAGATATTCAGGACTGTACGAACAGCCTGGATAGAAACAAAGACTGGAAAGGAAGAGACTGAAAAAAACTGTTCGATCTGAAGTGTTAGTCAGCGTCAAAGGAAGAGGTCCTCACGTAAAGACAGCAGGACAGAGGACGTGGTAAAGCCTTAAAAGAGAGACTTTTCCAAATCAAAGGTGTGCTCTGGTCCCACGGCAACAGAGCTCCCACGCCTTCATGAAAACAACTGTTCAACAGCTTCAGTGAAGTGCCTTCTCTGTGTGTGAGTATTGTGTGAATGGTGTGTGTGAGAGCTCTCTTGGTACTTGTATCTGTCTATGTCTGTGTATTTCAATACATGTTACATACATTGGCGCATTACAGACTGCCCCTTTGGGGCGGCCTGTAGGCGCGCCTTCCCCCGGTGTATCGGGGTCTCAGTGGTCAGAACGGCAGCTGTTGAGGCCCCAATCTGCCGCTTTCTGGACCGCGGGGAAGCGTCAAAAGGCCGCTTCCCCACAGCCTGGAAAGGGGTGTCCTTGGGGCTTCAAGCCCCAAGGACACCCCACAGTGGCAGGGAGGAGGAGAAAGGGGCCGCTTGGCCCCTTTCTCCCTTGTGTTGCTGGGCGCAGCCGTCTGAAGGTTGCGCCCAGCGACGCAAACCAGGAAGGAGCTCCGAAACGGAGCTCCTTCCTGCTCCACGCAAAGGGTGCATTAAGCACCCTTGCATGGAGCGATGGCGTCACATCCGCGCTGCCTTGTTTGGAGGCGGCGCATTCGTCACACCATCATGGTGGCGGCCGTGTGGAACGGCCGCCACCATTTTGTGTGAGCGGAGCACATGCTAGGGTTAGGGGGGTGCAGAAGCACCGCCCCTTCCTAACCCTAGTACGCGCTGTGCACATACTTTAATGGCGGTGTGTAACCCGCCTTTGTGTCTAAAACCAAATTTGGTGTCTCTTTGTCTGTGTCAGCCCTGCTGTGGATAGGTTTACTGGGAGGGAGATTTCCAGTACACGCTCTCAGGTTGAACAGGTTGCCCTTAAAATCTGGGCATAACAGTGCTAGGATGCAGTGGCCAGCCAAAAAGACAAACAAAAGGGTCATAGAATAGATCAGGCCTGAGATTCCCTAGAAGCCAAGGTAACTAAACTAAAACTGCCATACTTTAACCAGATCATGAGAAGACATAGCTCACTAGAAAAGACCATAATGCTAGGAAAAGTGGAAGGAAACAGAAACAGAAGAAAACCACATGCTAGGTGGCTGGACTCCATAAGAAGGCCATAGGCATGAATCTGCAAGAACTGAGGACAGTGATGGAGGACAGAAAGTATTGGAGATGTCTCATCCATAGGGCAGCCAAGAGTTGAGAGCAACTCGAGGGTAGTTAACAACAAAGTAATGCCCCAACCATTTGGTGGGGTTTGTGTGCTGGCAGGTGACATGTAGGTTGTGTGGTTATGTGTGAGAAATTGTGTGAAGTGATAGATATTTCTGTCTGCAATACGCCTTAAAATGGTACATGCAACTGCAACAGGAGTTTACACTTGTGTATGCCACCAAGAGAATTCTGTTCAATGTACTGCAATTTAAATCAAGACTAGATATTTTGAAAACTCTGTATTAGCTACTCAGGGGCTGTAAGAGCAGGCCAAAAGGCCCATTTTCCCTGGCCTGGCATTTTCCTGTTTAGACAATGCACACCAGCAAACCTAGGGCAGGATCAGACAAGCTGGACACCAAGTTGTTTACATTGGCGAGTTACAGACCGCCCCTTTGAGGTGGCCTGTAGGTGCTGCTTTCCCCGGTGTATCGGGGCCTCAGCTGCCACAACGGCAGCCGCTGAGGCCCCAATCTGCCGCTTTCCAGGCTGTGGGGAAGCCACAAAAGGCCCCTTCCCTGCAGACTGGAAAGGGGTGTCCTTGGGGCTTCAAGCCCCAAGGACACCCCATGACGGCGAGGAGGAGGAGAAAGGGGCCGCTTGGCCCCTTTCTCCCTTGCATTGCTGGGCGCAGCCATCTGAAGGCTGCGTCCAGTGACGCAAAGCAGGAAGGAGCTCCAAAACGGAGCTCCTTCCGGGGTCGCGCAAAGGGTGCCATAGGCGCCGTGGCGTGGCCCCCATACGTCACAACCGTGCCACCTTGTTTGGAGGCGATGCGGTCATGACGTATTGATGGCGGTGGCCGTGTGGAACGGCCGCTGCCATTTTGTGCGCACGGAGTGCGGACTAGGGTTAGGGGGTGCGGAAGCACCGCCCCTTCCTAACCCTACTGGGCGCTCCACGTGTACTATATGGCCCGTTTGTAACGGGCCATTGAGAACATTAAAAAGTACAGTCTGCCTGCCCCAAGCACAGTCTTGTTATCTGCATATTTGAACATCTACAGATAGCCCAACCCCATTCATCCCTATTGGCAGTGCATGCATGTGGTTGCACAGTCACAGCTGCACACACCATGTGCCTCCATTAAAACCAATGGGACAAGGTCTCATGGTTTTTGGCACCCACAGGGGATGGTGGTGGTGGTGGTGTATAGAATGTAACCCCCATGGACACAAAGGGGCGACTGTATATCTGAGGTTGCACACTTCTTTTTTCCATTTGTGGAAACTTACCAACTCTTTTTGCTATTCCCTTGTATTTTCACCTATAGATTCACATTATAATCAAACCAATGAAGACCAGAAACTAATGTCACAAAGTTCTGAGAGGCCTGTTGTCTACATGTCGTTTTCAGGCAGGTGTAGAAACACATCCTAGATTCTCTGCAATTAGTGCCTGGGGCTATGAAGTCAACATTTTAAAAAGCTCCCACAGTGCCACCTTGGAGTGCCTGATTTAGTGCCATCATATTTTTAGGAAGTGCAAATAAAGGCCGGGAGCCAGTGGAGTGGTTTAAACATTGGACTAGAACTCAAGGGACCAGGGTTTGAATTCCCACTCAGCCATGGAAACTCACTGGGTGATTTTGGGCAAGTCATAAATTTCAACCTCAGAGGATAGCCATGGCAAACCCCTTCTGAAAAAAAAAATTCCATGAAGGTTCAGTTTGAGGTCACTATAAGTTGAAAATGACTTGAAGGCACACAACAACAATACAAATGAAAGCTGGGGTGTAGCTATGTGGTATGTGCAAGATGGGAGCATTGTCTCCTAAATACAAATTCTGTCCCATGATGAAATTTAATTTCCATCCCTTTATTTTAAGCAGTGCAGTAATTTAAAACTTTAGTAGAGCATTCAGAAATGTATTTCAGACACTGAAAGAACAGGGGCAAGTGAACTTACTAAGAGAATGCCAGCACGTCAAACACAAGAGTCCTAGGTGTGAATGATTTGCAGTGCCTATCTGCAATGTTAGGAATTTGAGGCTGAAGGAAAATTTAAATGGGAGGGGAGAATTCTGACATTTAAACTTTTTTAATAGTCATATGAATGCATGGAATCTGGGAAGAGACCATCCTCGACAATCTTCTTTCCTCTCCCTCTCACATTCATATCTCTACAGGTATCATGTAACTGTCTGTGCCCCCATATGTCTCATGTGATTGTGTATGTCATTTGATCATAACCTAATGCAAAGGCAGTGCTTCACAGTTAATGCCATGACATATACAGTACATTGAAGCTGGACTTACTAGTTATCTTTCTACCATATGAGCTCCTGACAGGAGCAATAATTTTTTCCTCTAGGACAGATTAGCATGTGTATATGTGTGTACAGTTATGATGAAAATGATCAACAAAAGGTTGATTGCCTAAAGCCATGCTGGAGTCAGATAACATAAATGTTTGTGAACATGACAATGACAATTATTTTCTCTATGAAATCGAGTGTGGTATTTAAAATGCATTTTGTTAAAAATAAAACTCTTAAGGAAACATGCAAACTGGACTGCACAGACTGCAAGGAGGCCTCTAGAAAACAGGATGCCACAGCCAGGCGTAAGTTGAAATTGCATCCATAATTTTATTGCACAAACAATTTCTTTTTCACAAAAAATATATGAAAAACAACTTGACAGTCGTCCATTTTCATGACTGCCTTCATGTTTTGAGGCATCAATTCTCAACAATATAGATAGACTATAGTTAAGCAATCACAGGACTTTAAGACATGCATAAAAAGATCTATATCTTCATATGAAACATTTAAGCAAAGTGATCTCTGTTGTCTTTCTGCCATCCACACAGAATGTTTTAGAGTAGAAAACATCTCAGGAAAAATATGGAAAGACACTGATAAATTGACCTAAAAGCTAAAGTGAAATGGCAGAATGTGAACATAGTCTTGCCTTCTATTGTGGGTAATTCCATGTTAAATCTAATGACCTGGACTCTGTTGCTGGAGCTAAAGTAGACCTATTGATACAATGGAATTTACTTATGTGTTGACTTATCAGTGAAAAATTCATTGAGTGGGTCTTCTCAGCATCTTACTCCATGTTTAGAAAACATGGGTATGAAGTGGAGAGCTCCTGCTTTATCAGGAGCAAAGGATTACCTCACCTAACCTATTCCAATGACAAGTTCTGGAGGAGCTTCTACATATTTCTCTATCTAGCTACTCAGTTCTGAGTTTTCATAAAACATTAGACAACATCACCATCTCCAGAGGCTGTTTTCTTTCCCATCTCAATCCTTGAAAATTAATCAATATTTTTAGTTCCGCTCTCAGAGTACATTTATTTCTCATAAAAATAATAAATGTCAATATCTGAACCACGTTTTAAGTATTTTGTGGAGCTGTCAGACCGCCAAATCAAACATTATTTCATGCCTTTATGCAAAAGCACTTCGCCATTTAAAAATAAATATTTAAATATGACTTCATAGGGGAAATATATTCCTGTGGTTAGATGAAATACTCAAGAAAATTAAGAGCTAGGTGTGAATCTCTTAAAAATTTTCTGTTCTTATGTTGGCTGATCTGTCATCAAACTGTGCATAGGAAAATGAGTCACTTTACCCTACATGAGAAGATCACATTGACAAGAAATGTGTTTTAAGAGCATAGGATTTCTGAGGTCAGTGTTTTTAGTATATAAAAAAGAAAATATATAACATTTTATTTTTCGATAGCATTCACAAAGTCCAGACACTAAAAGAGTTGCAAATATTTGCTTATTTTGTTCTCATGTTATCAGAACGAAAAATATCAAAAGTTTTTCCAACTAGTTGGCCAGATTAAGATTTGTTTTTGGTAGCTGCTATCAACATTACAAACACATTTGAATATTGTGATTCAAACTCAGAATTTTAAGAATTAAACACTCAAAGCTGAGGTCTAAATAGATGAATTTGCTAGAATTGCTTTGCTCCAAATATGAAATGTTATAATCCCAAGGTCTTTCATCTCAGACATAAAGAAATAGCATTTGGGGGGGGGGGCGTTAAATTCTTATTGAAAACCCAATTGAAATAAATTTGTCATTCATCCCCACTCCATCCCTAGCTTCATGTGGCACTCATGCAAGGCCCTTTCAGAGAACCCCAGAATCATAGAATCATAGAATCATAGAATCATAGAGTTGGAAGAGACCACTAGGGCCATCCAGTCCAACCCCCTGCCATGCAGGAAATCCAAATCAAAGCATCCCTGACAGATGGCCATCCAGCCTCTGTTTAAAGACCTCCAAGGAAGGAGACTCTATCACCCTCTGAGAGAGTGCATTCCATTGTCGAACAGCCCTAACTGTCAGGAAGTTCCTCCTAATGTTCAGGTGGAATCTCTTTTCCTGCAGCTTGCATCCATTGTTCCGGGTGCTGTTCTCTGGAGCAGCAGAAAACAAGCTTGCTCCCTCTTCAATATGACATCCCTTCAAATATTTAAACAGGGCGATCATATCACCTCTTAACCTTCTTTTCTCCAGGCTAAACATCCCCAGCTCCCTAAGTCGTTCCTCATAGGACATGGTTTCCAGACCCTTCACCATTTTTGTTGCCCTCCTTTGGACACGCTCCAGTTTCTCAATGTCCTTTCTGAATTGTGGTGCCCAGAACTGGACACAATATTCTAGGTGGGGCCTGACCAGAGCAGAATACAGTGGCACTATTACTTCTCTTGATCTAGACACTATACTTCTATTGATGCAGCCTAAAATAGCATTGGCCTTTTTAGCGGCCGCATCACACTGTTGACTCATGTTCAACTTGTGGTCTACTTGGACTCCTAGATCCCTTTCACACGTAGTTTCATTCAGCCAGGTGTCACCCATCCTATATCTGTGCATTTTATTTTTCCGCCCTAAGTGCAATTTCTCCGTGTTGAATTTCATTTTGTTAGCTTTGGCCCAGCTTTCTAGTCTATTCAGGTCATTTTGAATCTTGATCCTGTCCTCTGGGGTATTAGCTATTCCCCCTAATTTGGTATCATCTGCAAATTTGATAAGTATGCTTCCAATTCTGTCATCCAGGTCATTGATAAAGATGTTGAATAGCACTGGGCCCAGGACAGAGCCCTGTGGGACCCCACTGGTCACTTCTCTCCAGGATGAAAAGGAGCCATTGTTGAGCACCCTTTGGGTTCGGCCGGTCAACCAATTACAGATCCATTTAACAGTTCCTTTGTCTAGCCCACATTTTACAAGCTTGTTTGCAAGAATGTCATGGGAAACCTTGTCAAAGGCCTTACTGAAATCAAGATATACTATATCCACAGCATTCCCTTCATCTACCAAGCTGGTAATTTTATCAAAGAAAGAGATTAGGTTTGTCTGGCATGACTTGTTTCTCTGAAACCCATGTTGACTTTTTGTGATTATGGCATTGCCTTCTAGATGTTCACAGACTCTCTGTTTAATGATCTGCTCCAGAATCTTTCCTAGTACTGATGTCAGACTAACTGGACGATAATTGTTGGGATCGTCTTTTTCCCACTTTTTGAAGATGGGGACAACGTTTGCCCTCCTCCAGTCTGCTGGGATCTCTCCTGTTTTCCAGGAGTTTTCAAAGATTATTGCCAATGGCTCCAAAATTACATTTGCCATTTCTTTTAATACCCTTGGATGGAGTTCATCTGGTCCCGGAGACTTAAATTCATTTAGATTAATAAGGTGTTCCTCTACTATCTCTTTACTTATTCTGTACTGAAATGCCCCTATCCTGTCCTCTGCTCCATTATCCTCAGGTTGAGCACCCTTTGCCTTTTCTGAGAAGACTGAGGCAAAGAAGGTGTTGAGTAATTCTGCCTTTTCTCTGTCTTCTGTTAGCATTTTGCCATCTTCTCCACGCAGTGGCCCTACTGTTTCCTTCTTCTTCCTTTTTCTGCGGACATATCCAAAAAAGCCCTTTTTGTTGTTCTTAACCTCTCTTTCAAGCCTGAGTTCATTCTGTGCTTTAGCTTTTCTGACTTTACCCCTACACATGCCTGCTATTTCTTTGAATTCCTTTTTTGTGATTTCCCCCTTTTTCCATTTCTTATACATGTTCCGTTTCAAACTTAGCTCGGTTGAAAGTTCCTTAGTCATCCATCCTGGTTTCTTGAGACACCTCCCGTTTTTCTTTCTCACTGGAACTGTTTGAAATTGTGCCTTCAGTATCTCCCTTTTGAGAAAGTCCCATCCATCCTGAACTCCTTTATCTTTTAGTATTTCTGACCATGGAATTGCCCTCAATACCTCTCTAAGTTTACTGAAATCCGCTCTCCTAAAGTCTAGGATGCGTGTCTGACTATGCCTGGCTTCTCCTTTCCACTGTATTACAAACTCCAGGAGAACATGGTCACTTCCACCTAATGATCCCACCACTTGCACCCCATTAACCAAGTCATCCTTGTTGGTTAGGATCAGATCTAAAATAGCTGACCCCCTTGTTGCCTCTTCCACCTTTTGGACCATGAAATTGTCTTCCAGGCAAGTGAGGAATTTGCTAGGCCTTGAGGATTTTGCTGAGTTTGACTTCCAACAAATATCAGGATAGTTGAAGTCGCCCATCACTACTACATCTCTCTTTTCTGACTGTGTGGTCATCTGTTCTAAAAAGATATCATCCAATTCCTCAGTCTGACTTGGGGGTCTGTAGTAGACTCCCACCGTAACATCCTTGTTGTTTCCCTCCCCTTTAATTTTTACCCAGATGCTCTCCACCTGGCTTCCATGATTGATGTCCTGGATCTCTTCACTGGTGTAAATATCTCTGACATATAGTGCTATTCCTCCTCCTTTCTTGTTTGGCCTATTTCTCTTTAAAAGGTTATACCCCTCTATTTCCACATTCCAATCGTGAGACTCATCCCACCAGGTTTCAGTGATGCCTGTTATATCATATTTGCTTTGTTGTACTAGGAGTTCGAGTTCATCTTGCTTATTTCCCATGCTCTGTGCATTAGTGTAGAGACATCGCAGACCATAGTTCCCTTTTACTTGCTGCCTGTGCAAGTTTTTTTGCCTCCCACTGTTGGGTCCTTGCACTTTTTTTCTTGTTTCCTCTATGCCAGTTTGACTATTTTCGCCATCCCTTTCGCCTTCCTTAATATTGTCTCCCTTCCCCTCGGAACTCAGTTTAAAGCCCTCCTGATCAGGTTCTTGAGACTGTTGGCAAAAACATTTCTTCCAACTGGCGTGAGATGCAACCCGTCTGTTGCAAGAAGTCCCTCCTCATGGAACCGCAGCCCATGATCGAAGAATCCAAATCCTTCTCGGCGGCACCATCTGCGAAGCCAGTTGTTCACATCCGCTATTTTCCTCTCCCTTCCTGGACCATGCCCTTCAACTGGCAGAAGAGACGAGATGACAACCTGTACATCCATTCCTTTCAGCTTCCTACCAAGCGCCTCGTAATCCCTTTTGATGTTCTGAAGGCTGTGTCTTCCAGTATCATTAGTTCCCACGTGGACCAAAAGGAAGGGGTATTTGTCAGTAGGCTTGACCAGTCTTGTCAGCCTCTCTGTCACATCACGGATCTTTGCTCCTGGAAGACAACACACCTCTCGAGACATCTTGTCAGGCCTACATATCACTGCTTCTGTACCCCTCAGCAAGGAGTCCCCCACTACGACCACACGCCTCCTCCGAGGCTTAGCAGCGACTGTTCCCTCGGGTGGGACTCTCAGGCTCCCCTGCTCTGTCCCTGAAGTCTGTCCATGCTGCTCTTCTTCATCCTCCTTGATAAGGGAAAGAGCTTCGAATCGATTCTCTAGCTGCAAGCTCCCAGAACAATTCCTTCTTGGCTTACTTCTCTTTGTGACATTCCTCCAGCTGTCTGCCTCCTGTGTATGGCAAGTGACCTCTTCCACCCTAGCTCCTTCCTCTGCATGGTACTCATCCAAGATGGTTAGTTCTATTGTGTCCAGGAAATCCTCTTGTTCCCTAATATGCTGAAGTGTAGCTACTCTTGACTCCAGCTGCTGCACTTTCTCCTCCAAGAGTGCTACCAACTTGCACTTGGTGCATGTGAAGTTCTCGACTTCTGTGGGCAAGAAGAGAAACATCCCACAAGAGTTGCAGGTGACTACAGCAGATCCCTCGTTGTCCATACTGCAAAGTCTTTAGTAATGACTAGGACAGTCAATCTACTGGGAGTACTTCTTTAAAGGAATGTACTGGCTGCTATCTGATACTTAAAGGCAAGGTTCTATTTCAATATCTGATTCTAACCTGATGCCACTTGAGTAGAGTTGTTGAGTTAAAGAAAACTAAAACTAAAAGTTGGTATATAAAGCTAGTCTGCTAGCTCCACCCCCTTGTGACTCACAGATGTGACTCACAGAAGCTCCACCCCTTCAGCAATGAGCACACGGTCTCAAGCACACGGTCTCAAAATGGCTGCCAAGCAGCTCCTCTCCTTCTCCTCTCTCTGGCCGGACTGCTCTCATATCATAGGTTTGGGCTCAACTATATTGCAAGACCTTTACACAAAATAAAATGCGGCACCCATGGCATGGAAGAGATAGATACTTAACATGACCATGCCATTTCTGTCCCAAATGCTGCAAGTAATCCGGCAATGCTACTCCAGGGTGAAAGTTCTAACTACTCCTCCGGCTACTAACTCTCATTGCTGAGATTGCTAGAGACAGAAAGAGGAAGCAGAAGCCAGGAGGAGAGAGAGGGAGAGGGAGAGGGAGCACCAGTGTTTCCAGTTTGCTTACTTCCACCTCCGGTTTCAGTTCCAGCCCTTTGATCTATTGAATTACACTTACTGAACTTTATTACTAAGTTTTGCATTTTTTGTTCTTTTCCCCAGACATTCTTTCCTCTTTTTGTGTTACATCACATTTCAAGCTGAAGATGCATGAACTGTCATATGTCAGATCTATGTCAGCTGCTTTCAAAGTCTTTTCACCTGAAGAGCAAAGTGAAAAGCTTTAAAATAAATAACTATATGTGTATCTGCTTCCTTATTTCGGTGTATAAAAGTCTATGCTTAGTGCATATTATGTTGGTTGAAGGAATTGTCTTACTTCAAACTAGATATAGTTTTTTAAAGATCTATATCACTTTTCACAGAAAGTCAATCCATACTGCAGTGTCACAAAATTTTAAAAAAGTCCTATATTTCTCTTTCTTTAGTTATTAAGTTTTAAAACAATCCCCCTTGGACACAGTGATAGCAAATCACACATTACTAGATTTCCAAACTTTATCTGTCCATCTACCTTTTAATACTTGTCCCTGCTCCCTATGAATTGTATATCCATTGAGTTACCACCCAGCTTATTTGATCCCTTGGAAAGATAAATGCTTTCCCTTGAAAATTTAAACAAAGAGAAAATTAAAGAACAGGGAAAGATAAACAATATCACAAAGTCCAATTTCCTCTCTTCTATATGATCTGTCTTTCCAAACAAGGCCAAATTCAACTTTGAGCACATATGTGGTTATGCAGTATCAGGAACTGATTTAAGAAAATATATGAACAACAGGTAATTAAACAAAACAAAAAAAGAGTTAATATCATCTCATTTTATCATCTAAACATTGCATGGAATACTCTCAAATGCACTAATGAATTATTAAAGGAGAAGGTGCCTTTGGTTATGATCCACAAGCCAGCTCTCATCAAAACATACTTGTGGCTATGTCTAGTTCTTCCCTTGGACTAATATATGTTTTGAGGAATTTTAGAATGTATAAATGTATCCCCATGCGGTGTAGTAGAGGTGCAACTATGTGAAATCAATCCATCCACAGTATCTTTTCCATGGTTTGCATTCCTGTTTCACCACAGAGGAATGGATTTTAACAAGTGAGTCACCATATAAAAATGGCCGGGATTTGTTGCCTTGTGTTGACATTTCCTTGTGAAAAAAAAAGGTTTATGTCAAGTCACCCTCAGCAATGCCACCAGTATTTCCTTTTCCTTTTTATTTTCCCCTTTTCCTTTAGTGAAATTCAAAGCAAGTTTGGGAGACTCTTCCTTAGGCCAATCTTCTCAGAAACTTTGAGAAAAGGTGGAAATAATGTTGTTGAGGGAAAGTTTCACATACTCCTCTAGGCTTCCAATAAGTCTTTTCAGGGCATAACTGATTGTGGCTTTAGTAAAATATGGTGGCATTCTTGAGAGGTGTTTTGTGCTGGAACTGGGAGTAGTTCCAGGCCTCCTAAGACTTTGTTTGCTGAAGAAGATGACACACATTACTGTTACAAGATAAGCTTTAGTAGAAATAAATGATGCAGCCAGAGGGTATTCAACAAAGAAATATCCTAACTCCTCTGCTGATGGTGTCAGCATCCACTCACAGCCAATGGCAGAAATGAGACTTTAAACAGCTAATTCTACCCAGATAATCCCTATCCAGAAATTATACCCCTATAGCTATAAAATTGTGCAAGCAGGTTAGTAACAGAGAAAAATCCTCAGCCTTCATATCTTTCCTCAGTTTCAAACTGTCAAACTAACACAAAAAGTACCAAACAAGGTCACCAATGTGAAACAATGCTTTCTATTAGTACTCGGATGAGAGACCACTGATGAATATCAGGTACTGTAGGTTATATTTGAGTGAAAGGAAATGGAAAATTCACCTCTAAATATTCTTTGCCTAAGAAAACCCAGTGAAATTCAGGGGTCACCATAAGCCAACGGGTGGCTTGAAGGTACATACACACAATGGGGAAGATGACCTAGGGTAGTGTATACTGTTCAACATTTCACAGATGAAACCAGGACACGTGCAACTAAACAGCATCAGATGTGGCCAAAGAGGCAAAAGTTATTAAGGAAGAAGATCACACAAGCTAGGAAAGGCTGCAGCAGTTTGCTTTTGCTGGGGAGGGCAATATTCTGTTCACTGGGGAGAGCAATATTCTGCCCCCTCTTCTCCTCTCTCCCCTGCTAAATTAACTGAGTGTGAATTACCTTTACACTTTAAACTCAGTTTGCACCAGTGAAAGTAAGCTGAGGACAAGGAGGGATAGCATGAGAAGGAAACAGAAACAGAGACGTGTTTTGTATATGTCTAGATGTTTTTACATTCTAGGCTTAATTCCCACTTACATGTCTATGATTTGGTTTGGCCCCGAACGTGGTTCCCACTATCTTTGCATTGGAACAAGGCTGGTGCCAGAGAGGCAATGGGAAGGCCTGTGTGGAGAGGCCAGACCGCATGGTGGAGAAGGCCAGGCTGAGTGGTGGAGAGGCCTGGGAGACGGAGGAGGCAGTCCGGGCCAAGAGGACAGAGAAGGTAGGCTGGGAAGAAGGCCAGAGATGGAGGGAGGGGACGGAAGAAGGCCAGGGACGGAGGCTGGGGCAGAGAGGCCAGGGAAAAGCCACTGCCAGTGGGAACCAGGGCAGATTCAAATCTGATTCGAATTTGCCTTGGGCTGAATCAATTTATTTAGAAATAAATTAATTCAGCCCAAAAACACCCCATTTTACCAGCATCTTTTTACCAACCTCCCTCCCTAACTGTCATCGTTCGGCCTCTGAGGGAGAGAGAAGGCTGGCCCAGTACCATCAGGGGCTGGCCTGAAGAC
>NC_056523.1:152917665-152930022 GCF_019175285.1 Sceloporus undulatus | reverse complement strand
AGAGGCTCCTCCCTCCCTAACTGTCATCATTCGGCCTCTGAGGGAGAGAGAAGGCTGGCTCAGTACCATCAGGGGCTGGCCTGAAGAAAGAGGCTCCTCCCTCCCTAACTGTCATCATTCGGCCTCTGAGGGAGAGAGAAGGCTGGCCCAGTACCATCAGGGGCTGGCCTGAAGAAAGAGGCTCCTCCCTCCCCAACTGTCATCGTTCGGCCTCTGAGGGAGAGAGAAGGCTGGCCCAGTTCCATCAGGGGCTAGCCTGAAGAAGAAGGCCTTGGTCCAGGCCTCAGAGGGAGAGAAGAATGCTGGCCCTGATTCCCTCCCCCCCACACCATTCCCGTCTCCTTTTGTGTCATGTCTTTTAGATTGTAAGCCTGTGGGCAGGGAACTGTCTGTTATCCACTCTATTGTAAACCGCTCAGATTCCCAGTGATTGGGTGGTATATAAATAAAACCTATTATTATTATTATTATTATTATTATTATTATTATTATTATTAAATGGGTAAAAAAACCATGGGCCCCCTCTCTGAATTGCTTCAGCGATTTGAATTAAGTAGGAACCATGGTGGTTTAAACTGAATCCTTTGGAATCACAATCTGGTTTAAACCATAGTGAGAATTAGGCCCTACACCACTCCCACGTCTGTATAAATATGTTGTATATCTGAAGCAATAATATGACTCGATACTGCAGTTGAATAAGTGGCTTTATATCATGAAAGCTCATGTTAAAATAAAATCCAGTCTTAAAGGTCCTGCCATGTTTCTTTTTTCTCCCCCTCCTTCTCCTCTTTTCATGCTGCCAGAGACACTGTAATTGCTTCCTGCAATTCAGATCCGATACTGAGCAGAGCATTGGAATAGGCAGCTTCTAAAATCTCTAACGACTCTGTGCTCTGTCACCTTTTCAATATGGAAGCTGTATCCAGAGTTTGGAAAATCCAGCATTGTATTTTCACTTGACATGTGTACTGTGTAGAAATGCATTTTCTTATGCAATTGAGGGAACCTCAAAAGTTAGGTTAAAAATGAAATCCTTTGTTTAAAAAAAATTGGGGACATTTTGGGAAAATAAAGAGTGAGTTGGAGAGTTCAGAAAGGGTCTGGCTTTGGAAGAACAGTTCTAAGTCTGGCAGGACGCATTTTTAAATTAAGAAGGCATGAATTTAAATACACTGAGGACTAAACAAAACATTGGGAGAATTTGAAAGGTGAAGAGTCACTGCCCCTCCTTGTTCTGCTGTCTTCTTTTTTTTGGCTGCTGTGCTGAGAGACACAAAATAAAATGGAGCAACATAACCTGTCTGAGTTTTATTCAAATCAGCCAATTAAAACATCAAGTTGAAATGTCAGCGAACATGGTATGGCCACTCAGGAATTAAAGCAGGAAGGCATTTGTCTGTCTTCACCACAAAAGCACTGAAGATTTTATATATATATATATATATATATATATATATATATATATATATATCCACTTCTGCAAAAACTATGACATTACATTACAGCCATGAAAAACATCATCTGAAATGTACCTTGACTGGAGGGCAGCTGTCATCACTGTTTGCTTTCTTGTAAAATCAGATTGTGCTAAACATCTATTTTTTTCATTTTTTAGATTCTTTCCTCTCCCCCCCCCCCCCCACACCCCCAAATATTTAGAAGGCTATAATTTTGTGAGAAAGGAGCACCTGCCTTGTACTCTGGAGTTCCCAGCTTCATTCCCTGGATTATCCAGTGAAATAGATCTAAAGACACAGGGAAGGGGGGGGGGGACATTTTCTACCATGTAGATCGCAGGGAGGCAACTGTCATCTTCACAATTACCACTAATCACAGCTAACAATAATGGTTTGGGGAAGCTAGAACTCTAAATCATCGGGAGGACCACAGTTGCCCACCCCTGCAGAAGAAGCACTGATCAACAGTGAAGACACCTTTAAAGAAGATGACTGAATCAATATTAGGACTCAATAAAGATGTCTTTGGCTTTGCATATACAAGATTATTCAGTTAATTGCCATTTCAGATTTTAACACAGGAGATTACTACACATGGCTTTTGAACTACAGTTATAGCTGGAAAAAAAGGGCTAGAGTGATAGGAAGTGCATGCCACTGCCTCTGACCCATAGTTGCTGTTTCCCTCAAGAATGGTTAGGGTGTCCCTTTTCACTGACAGGAGACACTTGTCAATGAGTTTGCAATCGCACTAGTCAACAGTGCAAAATTTTGCTGCCAAGGCAGTTGCAGTATTGACAATCGTGTGGTATCAGTGTCTCCTCCTCTCTCCCTGTCCCCATTCCCCTCCCTATTCCCAAGTAGCCTCATTACTTTATTTTTTTCTATTTTTCTTTTGAAACCTTTAATTGAAGTAGCATAGCTCTAGAATTAGATGAAAAAGTAGCAGGGGAGAGACATTCTAGGTAGGGCATAGGGCAGAGAATTGGAGTTAAGGGGGACTCAGGAAGACAGCATGATGGTGGTAATCACACGACTGTGAAGATATGTGGCAATGGCTATAATACAAATAGGTGTAATTCCATTTTCCTCTGAAAAGTGCAATTGCGACAAGAACAAGGCTCATGCAGTACAGCTCAGATGTGAATGCAGACTCCAGTCAGAAACATATAAATTTAACAGTCTGAAATACAATTTATTCAGGTGAGAGGCAGTTCTTTATTAGTTTATTTGGTCTGATTTGGTCCATTGATGAAAACATTAATTATTCATGACGTTGATTTGGTCAAATTTGGATGAGAAGAAGTGTGTGGGGAGCTATATGGCTTAGGGTTGGTGAACACACAAAGATACACTTAAAAGAGTTTGGTGCTTACCAGTTCTTACATCTTAGAGAGACTCTCCTTTAGGATCTATTCTTCTCATTAGTTTGGAGTTATGAAGCACAGGTGTAGGCCAAACTGAAAGCCCCCCCCCTTACATATCACCATTAATGTGGACCTGAGTAGGAAATAAAATACAGACATACCTCTTTTGGGGTCTGTATGAGTTGCCTTGTTAACAAACAATCAGAGATTGTCAACTCGTATAATGTTAAAAAACAATGGCTTAAGCCTCTCTTTAAATTCATCCCATGTTACAAGTACCCAAATTATTATTATTATTTTTATAAGTTTTATTAGGTTAAAAAAAACAATTACATCACAATATAATATGACATAACAATACTGTTTCACATTCACATAGAAAAAACATCCTAAACACATCAAAACAAAACAGAAAAAACAAAACAAAACAAAAAAATAAACAAAATTTAGACATCTTAACAAATAATTCCACAAAGACATATACAGAAACAGGACTCCCAGAATTCCAACCAAGTCATATTTAAACTTATGTTAAATGCCATTTATACTTTATTTCAGGTTACTTTGGCCACATCAGAGTTTAATCATTAATTTGTTATAGGTTTTATCAATTATCTCTTTATATTAATATCAGTTTACAGTATTTTCCATTTGGCATATCCTTAACCTCTTAAAACTAAATTATGTATTTTCTTTATCGTCCTTTATCTTATGTTCATTAATATAATTATAAAAGGGTTTCCAGATCTTATCACATTTTCCCCAGTCCTGTCCTCTCAAAATAACAGTAACTTTATCCATCTGCACCAATTCCAATAGTTTAATCAGCCATGAGTCAATAGTGGGGCAATCCACGGCCTTCCATTTACTAGCAAAGACAATCCTAGAACTTGTGGTTGCATAAAACAAAAATTTCCCATACTTATTTTCTATTTCCTCGTTTTCACACATACTAAGTAAATAAAATTTAGGGTGCATCTGAATTCTAACTTGAGTAATTCTCGTAATAACAGCATGAACTGCTCTCCAAAATTTCTTGGCCCATTTACAGTTCCACCAAATGTGATAGAATGTACCTATTTTGTGCCCGTATTTCCAACACTTATTTGAGACTGTTGGGATATAGGGTCACAAGGAAAATGTACAATGTGGGTTTTAATAGTAACCAGGCATAAAAGGGTTACTGTGAGCCATCATGATTAGGCATTTAAAGAGGAAGTGCCATCAAAAGATAGTCAACAAGTGCTGTAAAGTGCTTTAGGATGCTGCCAGTCTGAAAAGTCACTCAGGAGGGTGGCTGGGTTCTTTGTGGCACCAGAGGGAGAGGCAAGGGCTAGTAGATGTCATAGAGCCTTTGCTAGAGTAGTGACCAGCATTTCACCTCAAAGAGGGTTGTTACTAGTGTGGGTGGTGGATGGTGTTGATGTATATATTGTTGTACGCAGTGGAACTTCTAAGAATAAAAGCCTCATCTGAGAGAAGTTTAGAGTGTCTCTTTGCTCATTCAGAAAGGGAGAGGTGTTTCTCCAGCTCACAAGCTGCTGACTACAGTCACAAAGGTGGAAAATCTGGTGCCAAACATTGACGTGTTGCCTCACGTGCTGCGCAACATCAAAAGCATTTTAACAGAGACACCTTTATATATTCTTGCCAATTTAACAGGGATAAAGTACCACCTAAATTTCATCTTGAAAAAGTTCTCCCTCAATTCATTACAGAGAGTGTATTTCAGCCTACTCTTCCACGACTTTTCCCATTGGTCTAAACAAATACAGCGTGCCCGCGTCATATGCAGGCGCGCTTTACGCGGCTTGAGCATACGCGCTCAAGCCACGGGGGAGCGCGGGGTGGAAGGGGCGGCGCGTCCCATTCAATTGAATGGGTGCGCACGCCCGTTGCGCCCCGCGCCACCGTGCACAAGCCCCATTGTTTCCAATGGGGCTTGAGCATAGGCCGAAATCACCTTACGCGGAGGGATCCGGAACGGATCCCCGCGTAAGGCAAGGACCCACTGTATTTTGTTTTATATCTTGGGACCATTTAATCATTTGCTCTTTGATCACCTCTTCCTCCATGTCCCATTCTAGGAGACATTTATAAAATAAAGCAATTTTATTATGGTTTTCTGAAACTAAAATTTCTTCAAATTTAGGGTTTCCTGGTTTTATACCTTTCAACTTATTATTTACCAAAAATCTTTCTTTAAGCTGACAGTAAAGAAGCCAAGTGCAGGAAAACCCTTCTTTTTGCAATTGATTCAATGATTTAAATTTCAGTTTCTTATCCCTCATATTTTTAGTTGTCAAATCCGCATATGTCATCCATCTATCATTTATCATTTTCTCCCCTCTGTGAAATGCTTCATGGATCGAAGTCCATTCCGGAAGCCCTGTACATATTCTACGCTTATACTTTAGCCATACAATCATTAATAATTTTCTTACAAAATGAATTAAAAAATCTTTATGCACCTTATGTTTATCATATAAAAGATACCTATGTCAGCTGAAACGTAAATCAACACTTTCTAAACACAGAGTTCCTTTGTCCTTTAACAAAAAACAGTCCATTAGCCATTCCATAAAACATGTCTCATAGTGAATCTGGAGATTAGGCAGCACTAGACCATCTCTTGAAGTTGGGTCTTGCATTTGAACCTTACTCTTGGTTTTTTCCCACTCCAGATAAATTTGGAGGACTCTTTCTGCCATAACTTAAATGGTTTGTTATTTATAATGATAGGGATATTTTGAAAAAAAGAACATAAACTTTGGCAGTATTTTCATTTTTATCACTGCAATCTTTCCAAGCCATGACAAATTCATTTTATCCCATTTCTTTGAATTATTCCTAATTTCTCCCCATGCCTTTTCATAATTATTTTTAAATAAGTCGACATTTTTAAGTCATCCAGACTCCTAAGTATTTAACTTTTTTACATATTTGAAACCCAGATACTTCATTAATCATTTGTTTTTCTTCTTGTGTCAAATTCATGGCTAAAACCAATGTTTTATTTATGTTAATTTTCAGTCCTGAAACTTCACAAAACTTTGTCAAAATGCTTAACAGAAATTCTAAATCAGCCTTAGGGTCTGATAGTATAATAAGCAGATCATCTGCATACGTTTTCAACTTAAATTCTTGACTTTTAAAATTAAATCCCTTTATTCTGACTTCCTCCCTAATATTAACGTTGAGGACTTCTACCACCATTAAAAATAGTAGCAGAGAGAGCAGGCAACCTTGTCTAGTGCCATTTTGTATGTCAATCTTACCGGTACCCAAATTATGATGAGGACATCATCACAAAGAATTTCAGAATTGCCATGGCAAGTTATCCAGCTCCAAACAAGTGTTAAGAATAACAGATCATATCCATATTGCCTATATCATGTGTCTTTTAAGAGTGTGGCTGTTCTCCTGCCATTTTGGAATTTGAATAAACATGGAAAGTCTTTAATTCAACATTTTAAATTAAAAGAGAGGGGTTTTTAATTGCTGTTCATTGACTTAATTTATTGTCATGGGGGCACAAGCTGACTAGCACCTAGAATGTGAGGGGGGGGGGGCAGAGAGGAAAAGCTTCATTTGGGGTTGGACCCAAATATATTACTATTTTTTTTAAAAAAAGGGTGAGTTGACCCCATTGTATGGTGAAGTTCATTATCTGTTCTAGTAATAAGATAGCATTGCAGTTTTTATCTGCTGAATTTTAAGGTGGCACTCCTTGATTCAGGGTGAAAGCAGACAGACTGAGTAAGAGTTAACAAACTAACAAGACAGTTAAAGTGGTTTATTATATTCTGTAGAATAGCAAATGCTTTAGCAAGTTCAAGTACTTAGTTCCAACCATTCAACCTGATCTTACCTTTCACTCAGTTCAGGTATCCAGTATGCATTCACTCCCCACTGAGTATCCAATGGTGTCATCCAACTGTCAACTCACATTCCAATTTTGTGATGGGACTAAATTCCACAGTATTTTAAGGAACTAAATCCCAGGTTAGTGTGTATATTTTGAATGGAATATACTGAAAAGCCAGAGTGGTATGGGAATCTGAGTGTTTGACTAGATCAGAGTTCAAATCCCCACTTGACATGTACACTTGCTGGGAGATCTTGGGCAAGTCACTTGCTTTCATTGCAGGTAGAATATAATGTCCAACTCCCTCTGAACAAGTCTTTCCAAGAAAACTCTATAATAGGTTTGCCTTAGGGATGATAGATGACAGAAATAACTTGAAGGCAACAGCAGCAACAATAAAACAACATTAATTATATAGCTTTAGCTATATCTGTCAGCACTTGAACTTTACTGAGCGATGATGAAACTTTGCAGAAATAGTCAAGTACATAATTGATTGGAGAACTTTGGGAAATGTTTTTGGGGTTTTTTTTGTAATAAAATTATTCAAATTAAGATAGAGATATAGTTTCAGATGCATGTCTCTTAACTAATTGTTAGATTTGCCATACAATCCTAAGCATGTTTTACTAAGAGGTAATTCCAATTGTGTCCAATAGGATGTCTTCCCTACTAAATAGGTACAAGGTTTTAGTTTAAAGCAGATATTCTATGCTGGGAGTGTTGGACATGTTGGCCTCTAGTTATGGCTCAACTGCAACTTCCAGCATTCTTCACCATTGGGTACACAGTTGTATCCAATAGGAACTGCAGTCCAACAATATTTGGAAGGCTACCTTGCATTTCCTGTCCTTGCATAATGCAATTTATAATCGAGGAATTAAAGTTGGCTGTTTATGGTCAGCAAGAGAATGGCAGACACCTGCAATGGAATAAACCTAGGTTACAATTTTTGTTTATTTATATTTACAGGCACTGCCAAATCAGAAGAAAATGGGGCAGTGGAATCATGATTTACCCAAGGAACTGTCCACGCCACATTTTCCTTTTCAGGTGGTCAGCACAATCCTGATCTGCCTGCAATTGTAAAGGATTAGGATTCAGATTAGGATTAGGATAGATGAGAGGTGGGTGTTGGTGGTGATGATGTAAATTGTAAATACTTACATTCTAAATGGGAAAAAACACAGCTAACATTAAGCATAAAACAGTAAGAGTATACAAAAATGCATCTTTTAAAAATTATATATATATTAAAATTTGGTTATTTGTGTTTTTCCTAAATCATGTAGAAGTTATTATTGCTAATTCAAGGAACAATGTTTGTCCTTTACAACTATTTAACTAGTAATTTCAGCTCTTTACAGATTTTCTAAAATTAGATGAACTTCAAAGACTACCCAAGACTGCCAACACACATTCTTTTTTTTTTTGGGGGGGGGGGAGGGCAAATTTATAAATTTGTGCAGGTAACCAGGAATCATAGCTATATGCATAAGTCTACAGAAGACTGGTTTGGTTTATATTAAAATCTTGCTTCAAAAAATATGCAAGGATGCACATTCCCCAAGTGGAAATGTATCATGGCTGCTGAGGTGTGCAAGTTTTCCCACAGTCTTTTTCCACTGAAGAAATTGATCTCTCTTGAGTGACTTTAAAAAGAACTAAAGCCATATGAGAAAAGAGCTTCCACTTCAGAATTAAATATCTCCCAAAAGGCTGACATATAAGAAAGAGGTGGGTGAGAATGAGAAAGTGAGTTAAAAACAGAATGATAGTCTAAGCACAAATACAGGGAAACATCCTGGCAAGAAGTAAGCGGGAAAATGTAAGGCATTAGGACCAAATCAATTTTCGGAAGAGCTCTAAAAGTATTTCACACCTGCTGCAGAACTCCATTTGTATGAAAATGCCTGGCTGTGCCAAGGGATGGAAGAACCTCTCAGTCTTGTTTTATTCCACATTCATCCCCACTCCAATCACCTCAGTTTCTTTCCATGCTATTTATGAAGAAATTTGTAAAATTTGGAAACTCGTTATGAATAACAAACTAAACAAAATTCTTGGTCATTTGCACTGGCCAAACTCAATAGGAAAAGCTATTCCTGGTTCTGAAAGGACCATAGACCTTTTCACACTATGCTTGTAAAGCACAATTATTATACCACAATAATTCCACCTTAACTTCTACATAGTTCCATCTTGTGGAATCCAAAGGTTTGGTCAGCAGCATAAAAAGAGCTCTCTGACTCAGAATTCTAAAGGCTTTCCCCTAAAGACCAAAGCCTAGGATTTCATAAGGTGGAACAACAGCCATTAAAGTGAAATCATAGAGCTATAGGTCTGTGTTGTGATAGATTCCCATGTTATGCTGATCACTGAAGATCAGCAGCTTGTTTGGGAGAAACCATGGCATTCATAATTAATTTCCATAAACATGGTTGAATAACATGACATTAAAAGCCTCTGTATTCAACCACTGAAACTTTTAAACATTTCACATGTTAAGCATTCAATGTTCTCTGTCTGGATGGGAAAATCTGTCAGTTTTGCTTTTGCCCATAGGGACCTTTCCTTGAAAGTTTGAAGGTTGTTATACGTTGGCCAAAATATTTTGCCAATTCCAGGCCCTCAGGTCTAAGTTATTAATAGTAAAATATGATAAAGTTAGCTTTAATTATATAGTGGTTAATTTATAGAGTTAACACAGTTAGTTCTATGTAGTGTTTTAGTGCTGTCTGGGCATAGAGCCCATTAACTATAATCAGATAACAAGGAGGTAAAAAACAAAGAAGGTCAATGTTTTAAAAAGGTAAAGGTAAAAGATTCCCCATTGACAAGTTTGTCTAGCCATGCCCAACTATTGGGTGCAGTGCTCATCTCCATTACTAAATTGACAGAAACAGCATTGTCAAAGATGACTGCATGGAATGCTATTACCTTCCCACCAAAGTCTTACCTATTTATCTACTTGCACTTTTACATGCTCTTGAACTGCTAGGTTGGCAAAAGCTGGGACTAGTGACTGGAGCTCACTCCTTGCAGTGCTTGGGTCTCCAACTGCAGACATACCAACCTTGCAATTGTCAGAGTCAGTGTCTTAACCATTAAGCCAATGTGTCTTTACCATGTTTTACACTGTGTTTTACAGAATTCACACCGAGATGATAGGCAGAGCCACAGAGGAAGGGTGTGGCTTTGATACTGTCCAAGTGTTGTTTATATACTCTATATGGTGTATATAAATGGTCTATAGAAAAAGCAAAGACAATATTATTAAATAAAAAAATCTATATAAGAATGTGTGGCCTATATGAAACTGAGCTTAAACAATGTAAAGCCTATAGAATATTCACACACAAAGCCTTTATAAAAACATGCCTATACAATCAAATATCTATGTAAGTTAGTGGAGCAAAGTAGATGGGCCAAATGGAGTGATCTGTGGTGGCTTCATCTGCGATTCCTCTGGGACCACAAATTCAGGCCAATGATCCTTTTCCTGGAGGGTATAAATGTATAATATTTAATAAACAGTAAGTAACAACACAAAGCTACCTTCTTATTCTCTCATCATAAAATATCCTAAAATTCCAGAACCAAAGAGATTCATAAAGAAAATGTTGATTTTAGCCTGCTTCCTGGGCAGTACTGATGTGAGCTAAGGCGACCAAAACCATTAACCTGAAGGAACTCTTACTTCCTTCAGGTTGGCACACAAATGGCAAAAAAAGTTCAGTCCCTCCGGAGAGAGATCAGATGATCACATATTTCACTATCCATAAATAGGGGTCAAAACTGGCTTTTCAATGTTGTTCCATCCTCTTACTTCCACCAGCCCTAGCCAACATGGCAGTGGACATTAATGAAGGCATATGTAGTACAGAAAAATATAGAATGGGAGAAATGATATACCCCAAAATATCAACAACCTGGATTCCCTACCCAGAAACACCATACACTGGTGAAACATTGTATGTTTGCTATATGTGGCCCATTATTATACTTTAATTTTAAGAGAAGTTCATGGTCAATCCATAATCCCCCCTTTCTTTCGAATATTATCATTTATATATATAAAAAAATTATGTTTCGGGCCACAAAAAGCAACTTTTTACTTTTCTGATTCTCAAACACAGTAAAAACAGATGCATTTTCATTCCTTATAAAAGCCTTGAAGTCTACAAGCCACAGGCCTGTGTACAAACCACATTCTTGTCCATTTTGTCAGCTGCTCAACACTCACACTGAAGCACGAGGCAGCAGCACGAGGCATTACTTGACCCATGTGATGTTCCTTTTTCACCTTTTAATCAGGACACATCCCTGTCAATGTAAAAAGTAACTAAAAACTCACAGTACCTTCACAAAAGGAGCGAAGTTATCCCTCATTAATGTTACAGTTGAATAGCCATTTGTCATTGGCTAACAGAATAAATTAATTCTGAGCTCTGGACTGTTTCTGTCAATACCAGGCCTTTTAAAATATATAACCAAATAAGTTCCCTCAGTGTGTGTGTTGGCTTACATTTTGATATTTGATGTTTGCTTCTTCTTTTTTAACAGAAAACATTTAATATTAAAATATTTATAAAATATTAACATGTTTTTCTTTTTAAAAAATCCAGCTGGATTCAACAAACCTGCTTTATGGAGCATTTTGTCTTTATTTTAAAATTGGCAAAAATTTAATAATCTCATCTTTAAGCCAATCCCATCTGCATGTGGGTGTTAGCCTGCGATGCCAAAATCACAACAAATGATCATTTATTGCAGAATAATAATATCACTGAATGCTTTGTCTGATTTTCATTTAGTGTCTTCTTGCTGCTCTGGTTCAAAATTTATTTTCCCTGGTATCTCTTGCCCAAGCTTATACAAACAGAACTATTTTTCCTAGCCTGGACAGCACAAGGTGTTAGCGGCTTGCTTTGCTGGCATGTGGAGTGCATACCATTATTGCACATACCAGCATGGCATAGAGTGAGCCTGAGATAATTTCAAGGAGTATCCTAAATGATATGGGGCTGTGCTTCTTAAGTCAGTAGTTTTTGTGCCCTGGTCTCTCTTTCAAGCCATGCCTAAACCTCTGTTGAAATTCACCACCTCTGAAGCTTGGTTTTCCAACCTTTCCTAACCACAGACTTTTCAATAATTCCTTGAGTTCTGTTTCCAGGTGTCTCAGATCTTCCATACAGAACCTTTATGGCATTTACCTCAGACTCTGCTGTAGCCTCCTTTCCTAGCAACAATCTTCCAAGAGAAATCATTTTACTGACCTAGAATTGTCCTAAATTGGCATCTCCTCCTTGGTGTCTCTCTTACCTCTCTCTCTCTCTTAGTGAAGATGCATAGGACTTTGCTTTCTTACTCTGTCATTCTCTCTCCATACTCTTCATATTCCTGATCCTATTATATGCAAAATCTGTTCTCAAGGTAATATTTAGCATTGCTCAAAATGAGTTCAGTAGGGCTTACTTCAGGGTAAGTGTGTACATAGAATTGCAGACTATGGCTGCATCTGCACTGTGGAAATCGTGCAGTTTGACATGGATTTAACTGCCATGGCGCCATCTTAAGGGATCCTGGGATTTGTAGCTTGTTGTGTACCAGAGCTCTCTTACAGAGACGGTTATCACACAAAACTACAAGTTAAAGTGAT
>NC_056523.1:152824927-152912665 GCF_019175285.1 Sceloporus undulatus | reverse complement strand
TTCAACTATTTGAATTTGCTCGCACAATATTTGAAGGTAAGACTCACGCACTGTAGTATGAGAAGAGGATTTTTAGTACTTTATTAATAAAATATATTGGGGAACTGTTGCCTGTAGACCTGTCAACAGAAGGCTGTAGCAATGTGTTTGACTTCTGAGTAGGGATGGAAAGGATATATTTTTTAAAAAGCTGAAAAGCACATTTTTCAAGGGCTGAGAAACTTATGAGAAGAAACCTGGACCAATGAAATTCTTTGCAGTTTGGAACTTATTCTGCACAAAAATTGCATGTTTCTTCCATAGAGAACAATTTATTTATTTATTTTGCACAGGAAACATCAATTTCTCTGCAGAAACATTATTTTCTGCACAAAAAATGGTGTAATTGGGGACAGTTTCTGTGCAAAATGTGCCCATGGTTGCTTTACAAAGACAAATGATTTTTTTTTGTTTTGTTTTGTTTTTTGTATGTAGCCAACAGTTTCTTCCATATGGGAAAAAATATATATTGCTCTTCTGTGTTAAACAGCTACATGTGAATTTTGTGCATATGTCATACATTGCAAATAGGCTTAAAACATGATATGGCTTTCAAAGACTTTCTTGCAGCAGGGAGAAAATTGTTAAAATTATTTGCTGCTTCCATCAAGAAAAAAATTGTGAAGAATTACACCCCTACTTCTGAGATAGCGTTCAAAATGTGAATATTGCCTGTTTCAATTAAAACTCCCAGAAATCCATCCTAGGGTATGGGGCAGTCTAAAAATGTAACTTTTCCAAACTCTGTTTTTATATGGGTAGAAAAACCACAAATGCTTGTTGGTTACCAGTTTTTGAAGTTAAATTTTAATTTATAAGAAAAGGCCAGTGACAGCTAAAACATTTTTTTTACTTCCTGTCTATGACTGAATTGGGTTGTCTTTACAAATGAATTGATGCACCCAAACATCAAGCTCATTGAGTTCATTTCTGTATGAGTTTGGGGTCTTCCATATCTGTTCTTCACAAGCTCATCTGACCAGAGGCAAGGGTGATCAGGGTTCACAAGGTGGAGGAGATTGTATTGGTATAAATAAATAAACTCTCCTCTTCCATCTCTCTCTTCTCCCCATATTATCACCCCCCCCACCTCTTTCCTCTCTATTCTCCACCCTCTTTGTATCACTTTTCTCACTTTTTCTCGATTCCACCTTTTCTCTCCCCTCTTGAAATGGATAAGAAACACTAAGATAAGAAACACTAAAGAAGCTCATTGCTATTGTCATTATTGGGTGATCAGGGAAAGATTTTCACATGATGTCATCCACCTACCATACATTTAACATCATGGAATCATGCTAGTGGAATATCTGATTGACAATTAAAAAAAAAGTCAGTGGCTTGCTGATAGCGATTCATTAGCGCTTTTGCAAAAGTGTGAAAGGCAATCACGTTTCAATAGTGCTATTGAGAATTCATCATTAAACCTTCCGGAGAGTAGATCAAGGTTTGATTGGGACCTGATCCCCTCCCACCCTCTCCATTCCCTTCTCCTTTTGTGTCATGTCTTTTAGATTGTAAGCCTAAGGACAGGGAACCGTCTATTATCCCCTCTGTTGTAAACCGATCGGATTCCCAGTGATTGGGTGGCATATAAATACATCCTATTATTATTATTATTATTATTATTATTATTATTGCACTACAATCATTAAAATGGGGCTACTCCGCTTTAACTACTCTGACTGCCTCTGGTTGCATTTTGGGCTTTGTAGTTCAGTGAGGCCTAAGAGCTGTCTGGTTGAATATTCTAAATGCCCATTCCTAAACTACAAGTTCCTGAATGCAACAGGAAGATAATCTCCTAAACTGAATCACCCAGTCTCCCTGTGTGCCTGTTCCTATGTCGCACTTCTGAGGACAAGAGAAGATCCATTTTTCTCTCTGCTAACACAGCCCCTTCTGCTGATGTGTGAAATGTAAAAGTGCTTTTTACTGCTTGTGAATCGCTAATGCCCCGTTATTGCGACCAGTGTGAGAGTAAGCTTTTTAATATCACCATTGTATCGTTCTTGCTTAATAATGTTAGAATAGTGTTATTAAACTATAAATAGCCCTCATGTGATAATCTTCTCATACATTTGAAAAAGGTGAGCACCTACAAGGGAAACTACATCCACACACTGCTTCTTTCTTTACCCATTTGGTATTGACACTCTTAGAACAACAACAACAAAAAAAAAGATCCTGGTTGAACCTGCATTTTCACCCCAAATCAAGCTACTTTTTCTAACACAGTTAAAAGGAAAAAGGGGATAGAATCAAAAGGAACCAGTGTGTAAGGATGTATATGTGAAAAGTAAATAGTAAAAAATAGAATAAGGGAGCACACATCATGTGGATTTTTATCTGCCTCTGCTTTTGTTGGTTCACTTGTATGAGGGGCCCTACATGTATGCTTACACATTCATACCAGGGGTGCATGTACTCTCTCCATTAAGGTTCAATGATGGAGTAAAAATTAGACCTTCAATGCACTCTTCAACTCGCTTTCTGCAAAATTTACAGATTATCTTCATGCTTTATACTCATCTTCTTTCCCCTGAAACATGGATGAAAGACATCATACTATATTCATCCACAGGCACTTTCATTCCATTCTAGAGTATCTGGAATTGGGAATGAGGAAACAGAAAGTTCCTTTTTCTTCAGCCCCTGGGCAAAATGACAGCTGAAACCTTGTTGTACCCAGAGGAATGACTGTGCTCAAAGGCAGAATTTTTGAGCACTGCAGGAATGAACTTTAGGTTGACCAGGAGACATGGGATTTACACATAGCGACAAGCTAGCAGTAACAGTAACTGGAGAAGCTGAGTCCATCTCTTGTGCCCATCTGAAAAACAAAAGAAAACAAAACAACTTTGCACATTTTAATGATCTGGGAGCATTTGGTGACCTGATAGGGGACTGTGGAACTATTAGAAGATATAGAATAGAGGGAAGGTTCTGCAAACTGATTAGCAGTTGGAGGAACAGAAAGGTGATCTCATAATCCCACAGCCAGTAGCAACAGGTCCCCCCCCCAGTAACTTTGCTGTTGCATTTTCCATGAATATGAGAGCTGATGTAGTTTGTAATAAAGATCTTTACTGGGTGAACATGATTATGTGACTCAAGCATTTCTCCCTGTCTGCTTCTTATTCTATTGGCAAAAATACCTTTGCTTCACTTAGTCAATGCAAAATATTCTTTTAATAATTTGACAGATTACAGATTAATTCTGTTCTTTCTAGCCCTTATTCACAGCTAGTTGGAGCTGGTTATGTGCCAAGATGATGTGGTCTCAGTGCTCATAGAAATAGAAAATTGTACTCTCTATATATGCCTCTGGAGGATAAACCACATGTTGTGTGGATAGCTTGGAAGTGAAATAATACTGATTTATCCTGCTTCACAGACTGCACTTTGAATTCGGTTATATAAAGAAAACACAAATATATTCCTAGGAAAAATAGCAGGATCTGCCCATTAAAGCAAGTGATTAATGCTCTGTTGAAAGCCCATTTAAAGGATTGTGCATTAGGAACCAGAGAATGGGAATATGAGAAAGTACGATAATCCACTGTTTTCAAACATGGTGGCTATGTGGCTGCAGAGGGCACTAAAGATCTTTAGGATCCATCAGCCTGAAGAGGAAGTAGCAAGCTTCTTCTTGTGCTTACAAAAATACCCTTTAATCCTTAGAAATAAGAAAGTGGGACCACATCAGATCAAAATGTTATACGACTTCTCCTTTTCTAACCACTAATAACAGGGTGAGCTAATTTATGTTATGATTTGGGGTTTAATTCTTCTATTCCTTAAAATGTCTCAGTCACATGAAATACACTTGCAGTAGCTATTTCCATCTACTTACATACTAACACACACACACACACAGTTTGAAAACATAGACAGGCAGGGTCATAGGAAATGAAAAGTCCATTTGAGAATCACTGTGATTTGGGTCTGTATAATATTTTAATTGTTAAGTTCAAGGAAACCTGGTTTCAAATCCCTGTTCAGCCACTGACAAGCTGGTATCTTTGACTGTCAGTCTCCAGCTGACAAAACAGATATGGTATCAGAGTGTGAAATTAGCTAGCTACAAATAAACAGTTACATGTAGTTAATTGCTACCTTTAATAGTAATGTGACAACCAAATCACATTACAACTGCAGCTTCTTTACATGGGATAATTCCAGTCTTTTCATGATAGAACTATAATTTGCTTAGTTATTATGGTTGTGCAATGTAACCTGACTAAATGGTGGAGGAGGAATATCACATGGATCAAATGCTGACTTGTGCTGTGTTGTGGTGATGACAAGGTGGTCAGGAGGAGAATGTTTTGTACTACTGTCTTGCAACTTGAAAAATCAGGACATAAAAAAAATAACTTAAAATTACTGTTTTAATTACAGTACTTGTAATGAATAGGAAATGAAAGAGTTATTTTTAAAAAAATGTTGATAAGAAAAAACTACTTCACAGACATTGGAACTGTAGCTGTAACTAATTACTTAAAAACTGTGTTTTCTGGAGCTGAGAGTATGTCACTCACCTAAGGTCACTGGATGGGTTTCCATGGCCAAGCAGGCAATCATACTCTTATCTCCAGAGTCACAATCCAACACTTAAATCACTACACCATGCTGGCCCCTACACTACCTTGGCTGTCTTTATTCTTGAGGTGTTCATAATTTGGAAATAGTTTGCCTGTTGCTTTCATAGGCTACATTAGTAAAATGTATTAGGTGCTGTAGGCTACATTTGAGAGGAAGGAACTGGCAAAACCACCTCTTTCTAAGAAAACCCCATGAAATTCATGGAGTCACCATAGGTCAATGGGCAACTTGAAGGTACATACATGCATGAATGCACAATTGATTTTTTTCCACCTTTTCTATGTTCTACCCCTTCATAAACATGATCTTGTAGAGTTAATGGCAGGTAACCAGAAAGATACTGGTAATTTAATACCATTTTGAGTTACTATGAGTGTTGGTGACAAAATCAAGATGGTTTTGTTTGGACTTATGTTAAAAGGCAAACCATTAAAAACAACTCAAAGGAGAAAATCCACCATATCACCATATATATATACACACACACATATACACACACACACACACACACACATATACACATACATACAATGTATCAGGCAAAATCTCAGTTCCATCTTCTCCCTGGAAATCACAGATAGTCTAAGCTAACCATTTCCCTTCTCCTACACACAAAAAAGAACCTCAATGTAAGCTAGCTTATAAAAATAGGAGGTTTTTTTTTCTCTAAGGTACCACATGTTTCTTTTAGATTGCAAGCCAAACAATTGTTATTGCATTTAAATCATGTCCTGACATAAGGCAGCAGTAGTAAACCTGTTGGAAAGAAAGAGAGGTCTTATTGCAGAATTAAATACCACTAAGAAAGTTGCTGCGTGCTTCAGCTTATCACTCCCCAATTGCTGAAAGTGTTTTCAGTAGCTCCTTTTTTCAGGAAAACAAAACATTCAGTTTCTTTCCCCTCCATAATCAACCTGTCTTGCTCAGGAGCAAATGAGCTTTCAGTGAATGGGCCTGCAGCTTGATCAAGCCAGCTACCTGACTGCTGGGCAATTCAGCTGTTGATCATCAAGCAGTTGGCTCCAGCAGCATAAAATTCTCGCTCTGTAGAAGCCAGCATCAGGTCTCCGATGCCCATTGAATACTAATTGACATCTGGGTTGGGTGCTGTTTATTTTTTTCTTTGCAATGGCCATGCAAACACTGGGCATGCCCATGGAGTTTGATTCCCCACTTCCTTTCTCTTGTTATATTATCACTTTCTTTTTCAAAATTAAAATGCGAACAAGACTTAGCAAGCAATAAATCCATCAGCTGCTTGGAGAGGTCTTCATTTCTTTTCTTTTTTCCCCAAAGACTGTTCCTGGAACTTATGACATCTCACTTCTTGATTTTTACCATGAATGTCACATGAATTCTGTATTGCTCTATGATTCATTTGCTCCATTTTATTACTTATGCAAATTCATTAAAAAATTAAAATAAAGCAGTATATTAATACACAAATGCACATTTCCACAAAACATAATTGGTATATATTTGGCATTACTTTATTGCACCTCATTTTTATTGTTAAAAGTGTTTTAGATGGCAGATATATTTTCATTGAATTTTCTCTGTATCGCTGAATAACAGTAGGACCAGATCAAAGTGTTTTTTTAAAAACTAATTTGCCTGACTTTGATCAGATTTGGTATCCAACATTCCCCCCCCCCAGAGAGAGAGAGAGAGAGAGAGAACCACTAAGCAATAAGCAACAATTTTCAGCTTCCTTATAACCATTTACAAGGAAATGGAAAATGGAAAAATTCTTGTCTTCATGGTTAGTATGATCCTATGAATTAAATTTACCATCTCAAGATGGCATTCCACCTAGTGAACCATTGATTTAAGTGCAGCCTTCAGTCTGGCTTTATTTCCATGTAGGATGCCAAATTTCAGTGCTGTTTGCAAATATGAAACCATCCCACTCACAACGTGAGCCTTGATGAATTAGGAAGAGTGGGGAGAAGATCCTGTGGATAAAGATGGCTCAAGAAAGGCAACAAAAGAATGAAAGTAGTGCAATACAATACAATACAGTACCATACAATCAGTCACAGGAACTGATTAAATCTATATAAATATAAATGTAAATATTTGTTTGTTCAAAATCTTAAGTATCTGAAAGTTCTTCACCAATTGCTTCAAAATTTTGACACAACGTTCCATTCGAATACACACATGTTTTTATATAGGTAATATGTTTTTATATAGAGATGTCACAGCTGTAACAGGTAAAATATATTTTTTTAAAAAAAACTTTGCCATCTGCTCAATGTAACAACAACACACCCAAACAGATATGCCATTTCAATTTAAGAGATTGCAATTCCCAATTCGATTGGCGTTTGCAATCACCATCAACAAATCTTAGGACCAATCTTTAGAATTGTGCAGTTTAGATCTACAGTGCTTGTGAGTATACAATATTTTTTTGTTTTTCCATTGTCTGTGTAGATATATGTTGCGTGTTGTAGAGTTGGCAAGCCAGACAATCTCTATATCTAAACAGACAATGGAAAAACAAAAAAATATTATATACTCACAAGCACTGTGAAATTAAATATTTTAGAAACATGCACTTTCTCTTTTCTTTCTTTTCTACTTAACCAGATTGAGCCACAACAATGCATGGCTGGGTACAGCTAGTAAAAAATAAAATGAAATGAAAAAAAAATGAAAAAGAAAAAGAAAAAGAAAAGAAAAGAAAAGAGCTTATAAGGGGAAGGGAGAAGAGGGGGAAAGAAGCAGAGGCATGCCTGCTCACACCATGGGACTGTCTGCATACTGCAGCAGGAAGAAATTATCATATGTGAATCAATAGTGGAAATGTAGCACAATTGAGAGGCATTGATGAGGTTTGCCCATCAATGAAAAGGAGTGCTTCAGGAACAGATGGCAGATGAAGCAGCTACAGGATATACATAGGGTCATGTTATAAGATATGGCTACAGACACTATAATTCTGCTTTGGCAGCTTCATGTGATAAAGTCCCATGATGGGAAGAACACCTGTCTGAAGCTCTGGAGAAATGCAGGTTTGGATGTACCAGTGGTCTGACTCAGTAATATACAAGGCAGCTATAGAACTACTGTCATTACAAATGACTGTTATTAGGTTTTATCCAATTGTCTGCCTTAAATCCAGCTGTTAGTTCTGTAGTAGACAAATTGAACAAATAGTAAGTTAACACTTTTTAAAATGACATTCTATTCCATTATTTGGATGAGTCTACTGGAATGAACACTGCCAGTGAAATAGATTTTCTGCCCTGCCCTGCTGTCCTCTGCAGAGGTTTTGGAGGACCCTTCAGAGCTAATGTAGGCAGGCTGTGAGGAGAAACGGGGGGAGGGGGAGAAAAGCCCTATTACATGAGCAAAGGTTTATTTGCATGATACTGAAAGGTGTTTATTAGAAGAAGAAGAGGAATGTGTGACTGATGTATAACTAATGAGCAAAGTTCTGCATTATGGCAGGACAACACGTGCTGCTTAAAATAGCTAGAAAGGAATAGTTTTGGGGGGTTTTCTCTCTGTAAAATATGAACAATGATATAATGATAAACTTTTGTCACCCGTAAGAGAAACAGTAAGTAAGCTGGTGAACGATGAGCAAATGTAGCTACATATACATTTGGGAATAAGAATTAAACGGTTAAAACAAAGGTTCCATGCCTAAAATGTCTTCGAGGAAGGGCTGGAAGTAAGAGAGGTTTTACACTATGTTGGTAATTTAGGAAGGGCAAGATACAATTGATAGAAAGAGAGGAGGCATTTAAGTGATCTCAAGATTTCTGACTGGTTGGCAATGGCAGAACTGAAGAAATCAACATTACAGTTTGGGTTTATAAAGACAGAAGACTAAGGTCCAGGCTATTCTCCCCATATGAATCAGCTAGAACCCTAAGATCCTCAGAAGAAGGCTTTCTCTCGGCCCTGCCATCATCCCAGACTCGCTTGCTAAGAACACCAGAGAGAGCCTTCCTGGTGGCTGCTCTACCCTGTGAAACTCCCTTCCTTGGGAGGCTAGGCTGGCCCCCTCCCTGCTGGCCTTTCACTGGCAAGCAAAAACATTTTTATTGAAGCAAGCTTTTTAAAATCATGCAAGCTTGGTTTTATTTGTGGGGTGGGAGGGGATGTTGGTTGGTTTAGATTATGTTTTTAACTTGTCTATGCTTTAAATTTTAACCTTCTAGCGTTTAATTAGGTTATTTTAATTGTTTTTAAACATGTTGTTTTAATGTGTTGTATATTGTGAGCCACCTTGGGTCTCCTTTTGGGAGAAAGGCAGGATAGAAGTAAAATGTTAGAAATAAAAAATGATAGAAATAAAAAATACGTAAAGAATTAGTGCTGTACCACTCTACATTTTTCCTGACTATTCTAACTGAATGTGAGAGAAAGCAAAATTGATTGTGGGGTGGGTGGACTGGGAGGAGGAGATCAAATGAAAATCAAATGTTGGTGAAATTTTCATGCATAGGTATGAGGTTCCTCTGCTTGCCTTAGTTATGAGATGGACCAGGCACGCATGTGAGTGTTCGGTCTTTCATTATGCATTCTCTGTAATCTCCCAGGCTTCTTATGACTCAGCTAAATCCCAGAGAAGACTGAGGAGACTGTGGTGAAGAGATGTATAACAGAGAGAAAATGACCATCAGCCTGTGATCTGTGGTATGGAACAGTACAGATTCATGGTAAGAAAAGCTTAAAGGAAAACAATATCAATGTAAAGGAAATTCTGAAGTAGTATGAGTATGGTGCAGAAAACAAGAACCTCTGGTCACTCTTTTGCAAGAGAAGACAACTTTCTCAGAACGGAAAAAATATATATTCAGTATCGATTTCTTCATGTTGTCAACTTGATGAAAAATTCCACAATAAAGTAATGTGAAAACAGAGGAAATAAAACTCAACCAGTCTTTACTTTTGATTTTTCTAGCAATAGGAAGTAAGTAAGAAAATTGATCATACCTTAAAATTTTATCATTTTCTTTTTGCTGTCTGCCTAATTAATAAAAGATGATTTTACAGCATCCTGTTTTAGAAATAATAGAATTAGTATGCTACGCATTAGAACTAAATTGCTCTGTTTGGCATTTAATTGTTTTATGACATTTCTATTATTCTAATCTTGTGCCTAATTTTTTCACTCCTTTATTATGTACAAAAGGTGCTGTCAGAAATTATTTTAATGAAGATAATTTAAATATGAAATGTATAAGAAAATCAATAATAATCTCAATAATCCAAAAATGGAGTTCTAGGTTGTTGGAAATAGGTGGTCCCTTGATGTTAGATCTCCAAATAGGTGTTGCCAGCCACATAATGAATTGTATGAGTACTAACTAAATGAGGTCGGTGAGTCCTGTGGCTAGAAGCATGTTGGATGGACTCATGGAAATCACTACAGCCAAATATTTGTGGTACAGCAGGCATTTCATTCCAGAAAACTGTTACAGACCATAAAAACCTGCATTACATCTTTGATCTCCCTCAAGCAATAAGATTTTCCCCCAAACATTTTACCTGGATCTGGCACCCATGTGAAGATATTGAAAACACATGAAAAGCAAAAGGCAGTTTAATACTTAGAACTATATGTGTGTGTTTGTGCATGTAGAAATGAAGCATTTGGTGACAAGTATATTCCAACACAAAAAGAAATATATCCTTGCTTAGAAGTTTAGCGGTATTAAAGATTTTTCTACAGGCCCACAAGATACACACCTGCAATAAATATTATAAATAAGCAAAGCCCGGAAAAATTACTTTTTTGACCACTGATGTTAGAATCCCCCATGAGTATGACCAATGCTTTGAAAATCTTGAAAATCTCTCATTTCCATTTAAATTTTACACACACAAAGATTGATATGCTTATTTTGAGATAAAATAAGTCTTAAAATATAATGTTTTAGAAAACATTTTGATATATGTATTTTGATTGAGTGATAATTGATTTGAAACATTTGAAGAAGTGAAAAATCTGATAATGAACTACAGTCCAATCTGATCATCAGACCAGCTCAGTTCATAAAAGAACTGGAAACATCAAATCATGCAAGAATTCCCAAACAAATCTTTATTGTAGCAAAGGCTGTGGTGTCTGCCTTCACTAATTAGTCCATGAAATTCACAGAGTATGGGTTTTAAATTAAACAATGCAAGTAGTTAGCTCACCATCTAAAATTTCGATCAATGCTACATTATGCCACAACTCAGACTCCTTAATCCTGGCTACTTAGACCCAAGTACCATCTAAACATATGGTACAATGTAAAAAGGTCTGCCTCTATCCTGAGAAAAAGCAGACTGTCTTCACGTAGGTTTTAAGGACAAATAGAAAAAATGTTGGACAGTATTATTACTAAGTTTAACAAGAATGTGTGTGTGTGTGTGTGTGTGTGTGTATTCCACACACACATGCATATATCAATAATATATTTACTGTTCAGTGAATTCAAGAGTTTATGCTGTCAACTCTAGGTTGATCAAATCTTTTTCTTTTAAATTTCTATTAGATGTATCAAACTTTCTATTTGTCTCAACTCATCTTTTAAAGATAACTCTAGTCTTTAAACAGGATGGAAGCCTCTTCCAGGACATACTGGAAACCTTCTTTGTGGTTCTCCAACAAACAGGCAGTTCTGGGTTGGGCCAGAAATTACATTGCAAATATTTTCACAAAATTAAGGATGAGCAAAGTGGCATTTGGGCCAGTACAATTAATTAGACAGACTTACACCCATGTTTAATTTGGATTCATCTCGTTGTTTTTTCTGAACATCCTTCCCAACTCTAAGTGAAATTGGGACCAAGACTACCATAGCATCATAGATGTAAAAATATCTCCCCAAAACCCAAGTACTTTAAATTGTTCTTCGTGTCCTTTGTTACATTTCTGAATCTCAAGTAGAATATTACAGACTGACTAAAACAGAATTTCCCAGTATGACAGAAGTGTTAGACAACAGACTCCATCATCCACAGCCTATGATGAAACACAATAAAAACATTGGTAGACTGGGCAAAAAGGATCTGTGAACCCCATTTCCTAGAAGATGAATTGCAGCACCTGAACTGGGTTTTGCAGGCTAATGGTTACTCCACCTCAGACATCAAAAGGGCTGCCAGGCCCAGAAAAACCCAAAGGAGTAAAGACCAACAACAACCCAAAGGGAAGGTATTTTTACTACATATCAAAGAAGTTACAGACAGAATAGGGAAACTGGTGAGGAAACACAACCTCCAGACAATCTATAAATCAACAAAGAGAATCCAGTAAATGCTGTGCTCAGCGAAGGACAGAGAAACTCTCACATAGCCACAGGAGTTTACTGCATACCATGCAGCTGCAGACATATCTACATAGGGACCACCAAACGCAGTGTCCAAACATGAATCAAGGAACATGAGAGACACTGCAGACTGAGAACCTTACTGCACAGGCTCCAGGCAAAGGACAAGAACGGCCCAAAAGGGGCTGGGAAGGGAACAGAATGAGTGGGGGGTGCATTTTGCTGCACACAAAAGTCCCTCACTCGTTCCATTCCCTTCCCTTCCGTTCCCAATCCGTCCCAGAGGAAGCAATTTTTTTTTAACTGTTCTGAGCAGTTCTGAAAAATTGGATCCTCTGGGATGGATTGGGAAGGGAAGGGAATGGAACAAGTGAAGGACTTCTTTGTGCAATAAAATGCGTCCTCCACACATTCCCCACTCATTCCCAGCCCCTTTCGTTCAGTTCTCGTCCCGTGCCTGGAGCCCCTGTGTGATAAGTTCCTGAGTCAGTCAAAAAAATTGGCAGTAGCAGAACATGTTGTAAACCATCCTGGGCATAAAATGCTGTTTGAAAACACTGAAATCCACAAACACCTGGGAACATCAACAGGAAATAAGAAACCCTTCAAGTAAACAAAGTTTGGCTACCAGTCCTGAAAAACACCAAAATTAAGACCCAGCAAAATGCAAATGAAAACCACCCAGAGTCAGGGTTTTTCCCAGTAGACAATGGACCACTAATTAAGCAGACACAAATCCTCTTTTCATATCCTCCCACCCTGAGGCCTTGCCACCAACAACATAACAATACACAGATTAACATGGAAATCACTCCTCCCAACCTAGAGTCACAAAGTGTGTGTGTGTGTGTGTGTGTGTGTGTGTCGCACTCACTTCCATGCCAGCATTCTCTGAAGATGCCAGCTATAGATGATGGTGAAATGTTAGGAACACACTCTTCTAGAACATGGCCACATAGTCCACCAAAAATCACAAAAAACTATGGATGCCAGCCATGAAAGCCTTTGATTTCACATTGGTATTATTGTTGTTGTTGTCATTATATTTTTATTTCCACCTCACCTTTTCCCTAAATTGGGATTCAAAGCAGTTTACAACCATTAAAAATATATTTTTTAAAATTCACCAGATACAAAAGTTAAAACACAATTAATCAGGAAAAAAATAAAACCATGTTAAAACATATCATTGAAACACACAAACACCAGCACAACAATTAGCAATGTCCAGCACACTGTGTAAGATGGGTCTTATATAATAATTCATCAAATGCCTGTTGGAATAGAAAGGTCTTTGCTCAACTGAGAAAAGAAAGTAGGGACGAATGCCAATCTAACTTCTCTGGTAAGGGAGTCCAGAGTCCTAGGGGCAACCCCACTTAGATGACCCTTTTCCATGTTCCCATCAGTTGGGCCTTTGAGGGAAGAGGGACAGAGTGGGACTGTGCTTCTTCTGCAGATCTCAGACCACAGGCTGATTCATAAGTGAGAACATGGTACTTTACATAACCGGGGTCTGAGCTGTGCAGGGCTTTAAAGATCATAACCAGCACTTTGAATATATGCCAACACAACTGAGGGGTACTGGGTTTGGAGAGGCTGAAGTAAGACATGGACCAGTGGCTGCCATTTCAGTGGTGCAATAAATCTACTTTGGGCTTTATTCCAGATTTAACAAAGCTATTCAGGGAGCAGAACCTATTTGGAAGATAGAATATGAGCACCTTGGATAGCTCCTTTGGAGTCTGGAATAAAGAGCAAAGGAGTTTCACTGCACCTCCACACTGAAGAATTCATTCAAAACACACAGCACAAATAATCCTGTTTGAGACCACTTTAACTGCCCTGACTCAGTGCTAGCATATTCTGGGAACTGTAGTTTATTGTGGCACCAGAGCCTTCTGATAGAAAAGGTTAATGTCTCACAAAACTACAGTTCCCAGAATACCCTAGCAATGAGCAAGGGCAGTTAAAGCGGTCTCAAACTGGATTATTTTTTCAATGTGTTTTGGAACATGGTTTCTTAAACACTGTCACAGTAAGCGTCCATAAAAGAACAACTAGCCACAGTTAGTGGTAAAATGAAAGTAAAAAATATACACATTCCTCTTTTAATATTATGATTATTCAGGATATGATTGCAATAACTCATTTCATGACAGTTCAGAGGTCTTAGACATGTTCAGGGTTCAGTTCTTCTCTTTTGTGCAGGAGATTGACATGTAATATCACAAAATGTTTTCAAACTGTCCTCCTTGCAAAAAATAGTTAGCAGACATTCGAAGTCCTTTCATATGTAAAAAAAAGAACAGGGTTCATTTTTAATCTATAAGACATAGAGGGGAATATTCCTTATGTTGAAGCTCAAATTATCATTGCTCTGGAGGGTACTGCTGGAGATGGATAGGGAGACAAAGGCAAAATGGGTGGCATTTTGCAAGGGTGTATTTTTCTCTCCTCCCTTCCTTTCTTGCAACACCTCATCACTGCCCAGCTATATTTTCTACGTTCACCTCTGTCCATTTCATCTTTCCAACCATTCCACTACTTTCACCAACTCAGGATCACTGGTCATGTTGGCTGGAGGATTCTGAGAGCTGTGATTCAAAAAGGTTTGCTGAACTCTGCTCAGAAAGATGTGTCAGGTGCAGCCCCTCTTTAACAGGGAAACTATGACCCCTGTTACCTACAGTCTGAAGCATCCAGAGTAGAACATGAAATCACACACTACCCTTTCAAAGATAAAAACAAGAAGCCTCTGTAAATATTTCCAGCTCATTCATGGTAACCAGACACATGTGTCTAATGCAATCTTGCATTCATTCTGGAAGATTTTCTGCCTTTGTTAAACCTCTGAAGAAAGTTTCCACAGCTGGGAAAGGCCTTCTGATGTGCTCTCTAGAGTCAGCCTAGCAAAGGCTATGTTGGTACCTTCTGTATGGGAAATAGAAACAACAAGGTACCAACGGCATACTTTCCTAGGCTGACTCTAGAGCTCTAAAGGTGTCATGAGCAGAGGAATCTTATGGGATACCTTATGATGATAAATGTGGGGCTATTATTCTAATGCCTCCCTCAGAGAACCTGCTATAACCACAACTATGAAACATCAGCTACTGAGTGCCCCATCATTTTGTAAGGCTGGGATCAAGGAATAATTTCAGAGTCAACTTATTGTACAGTCAAGGGTAAACCTCTGTGTTGTTAGTACCCAAATTCCCTCAAGTCTGAGATGAACTCAAGCATGCAAAGTCCATCCTTAAGAGAAGCGCCCAAGAGACCCATTTAGAATCTTCCATATCCTTCTGCTTTTCCTTTACTGGATGTCTGCAAACGTGTGCTGCATGTTTATCCAACTGAAACATCTTTGCTTAGCTTTGTTGACTTAAGAAACCACATGTGTCACCAAAAATATGCCTGGAAGAAATATCTTTTTGTTTCTTCATGTTCTTGTGGCATGTAGTTTTCATTAGAGCTGTTGACTAATTGTCATCATTTTAAAATAAGATAAATCACAAGCTGAAAAGTCTTCCCTGCATGCATACTGTGCTTTTTCACCAGCCAGTGAACAATAATTCAATCCTTTCAGCAAGGCCTGATATCCAGAAACATGTACGTTTAAAACATATGAATGTTTTTCAGTGATGTCTTCTTTTGCATTTGGTCTGCTCTGCCAGATAGGAAAAGGAAAACCATTCTTCACAGTGATGGGTGAACTCCATCTACCACTAGTCGATGGCTGGTTTCAAGAACAAGCCTGATTAAAATGAATTATTCAGAAGTATTTCCACAGGACATCTAAGGTAATTTGTTTTAATTTGGTCCCAGTCTCAATCTGGCATTTGTGAAGATATCAGTAGGAGCACAATGAACTTCCCTTCCTTCAGTCTTTCTTACCACACTCTTCCTTTCTGAGGCTTACCATTGAGAAACCACAGTTGCATAGCTGGCTTGTGACAAATCTGTGCCACCAGACTCAGATCTGGCTGCTACCATGGCCATGCACAGCTTGAGTAGACTCTTAGAAATCTACACCTTCTCCCTCCTTCTTTTGGCTTAATGGTTGCTAATAATTAGTTTTACTGCCTATCCTTGATAAGCCAAGCAGAATGTGGTAGGAAAAGGTGAGTTTTTAAAATCCATTTTAATAGTGGGTTTGGGCTGCTTGATGACCTGTGGGTGTTTGTTCCTTCCTTGCTTCAACACCTGCCTCAGAGGAGCGAGAGGCAGAGGACGCCGAGCAACACCAGTAGCAGCCCTGCTCCAGAGGAGACTCCCAAGACACCTGTGGACTTCTGGGGCTACAAAAGGCCCTCTTACTCTTATGTTTTATAGTTGGTTTTAAAGTATTTAATGAAGAATATGTTGCCCTTTAACAATGTCCAAAATCTATGACTGAGGCAGCCATCAAACTCTGCCTTTTAATTGTAGGGCTGACTATGGTTGAACTGCAGCTTCCCTTAGTAGATTTATCTATGTTTGCCAGGGCTGGTGAGAGTTGCAGTTTAATAACATCGGCAGGAACTCATATTCCATGCACCTGGCTAGACTGCTTAGCTTGCAGCCGGTATTTTTCTTTTCCATCCTCTACCTCCCATCAGTGAAGGTAGAGGAAAATGTAGTGCTTCTCTGATGGGGCCTTCTGGTGAGGGGGAAGGAATGAATGTTGTGGCAAAACTGAGGGGCCATTTTCACATATTTCTCATTCTGACACATATTTGAGACATTTATGTTTGGTACATGGAACATTCATCAAAACCACTTTCATCACATTCAGAATATACAGTGTCTTCATGCCAAGTCTCCAGGTGCATCAGTTTTATTTCACTTCATTTGGGATCAACAAGTCATAAGATATTCAAGACAGCGATGTAAATCTTCATCTAAATGCAGGCATGAATTTACAATTTCATAGGTTTTCTCACCAATTAGTGAAATTACAAGAGTTTTTGCACATTTGTTTCATAATTTTTCACACTTCAGGAGTTTTGTGCAAAAAAATGCACAAAAATTTGTTTTGAGCAAAACCCTTTCCCTCCTTCTAAAAGCACATTTTGTTGTGTAAAATATAGTGTTTTGTACAAATTAAAGCTTGAACAAAAATCACATTTTTTCATCTTTGCATATTTGGGGGGAGGGGAGTGTAAAACAGTGATCTCATCTGTACTGCAGAAATAATGCAACGTGACATTGTTTCAACTATCATGGCTCAATGCAATGGAATTACGGGATTTGTAGTTTTGTGAGATATTTACCTTTTCTATCAGAGTGCTCTGGCACTACAACAAATGACACACCCCAGAATTTCATAACATTGAGCCATGACAGTTAAAGCAACACTAAACTGCATTATTTCTGCAGTTTATATGCAGTCAAAGAGGGGTGGCCTGTAGCCAGCTCCAGCTGCGCCGGATTGGGACCACGGCAACTGAACAGTGCAACCCTGATCTTGCCTTTCCAGGGCACAAAAAGGAGCCACACAAGTGGCTCCTTTTTGTGCCCTGGAAAAGGTGTGATAGCCACAGCCCCACAGCTTTGAGGCGCTCCTTTGGCACTGCATCATGTAAATACATTGCCAGAGGAGCGCCATGATGCTGTGTGGAGCCGCATGTTGTGTCATGCCATCATGGGGGTGGAGTCAGAGCATGCATCGTATGGATGCCACACTCCAACTGCACCCCTAGGCTGGCCTTAATGGCCGGTCTGCACAGCCCCATAGTCACTAAATGCACAAAATATCACAGCAGCTGAACATTTTCTTGATGAGAGTATCAAGACATCTTTTTTCATAAGGACTGAAAAGAAATTCAAATAATTTTTACATACAGCCCTAATCCAAGATGCCAGTTTTGAAGAAAATGATCTATTCTCTGCTTCCTTCCTTTTCATTTACCTACAAACTCATTATATTTAACTCATTGGTACCCTTTTCAGTTTATACATTTCTATTTGATTTAAATTAAACAACCTCCATCAAAGAAAACAAAACTGTTATATTCCATAAGTCCATTTTAGGGGGGTACGTGACTGGAGGATCATAACTAAGGAGTTACCTCAAAGTTCAAATTACCTCCAGTTTTGTAAGGGATCAGACTGACTAGTTCTTAACCTGCTAACACTTTGCAGATTCTTATTCTAAGTGGCATTCATTTTGGGTGTATTATGTGATTTTCAAGCATAGTGTCACTGTCAACATAGCCTGAACCCATCAAGTGTATGTAACATTGATACAGGATTCTACTAAGGGACCTAGCTGCTTTTAAAGCCTGCATAAAATCAAATATTATCTTAAGTAATCCTAATCAAATTAATCTTCAACTCACCCTTTGCTCCATTCAACCTATGACTTCATTCTGAGTTGCCCTAACTATGACCTGAATTTCATTTTCTTCTCATTAGAAATAGCAACTTACCTTGTTAAAAAAAAGGGAGAGATAACCTTCAAATTACCCTTAAAAGATGCCTTTTTTTCTTCAAGGCATTCTATGGTGATAGCATGAGAATAGATCAGTTAATGGGGATGGCTTCATAGTGAAATGTATTTATGTTTGTTAATAATTTTAATTTGAACATTACTCAGAGAGAGATGGTTACACTATGTAACAAGTACAGAGGTAATGGACTGACTGGATGCTTGATTGTATTGCTCCTAAGAGTGCTAAGACATATAATCTTTTAGCATTCTTAGCAGAAGACTCTACAGAACAATTAAATCTGAGAATGTAAGCACTTCTGTGCAATCTTCATTAACTCATCCCTAGTTTCTATTTTGTTCAGCATCAAGTCATATGGCTCTGTTAGCATGTGATTGTTTTAATACATTTTGTGGAACAGGCATTTGGCATGATATTCTAAACTCAATGAAAGGATAGTGATCAGGAGCTGGGGAAAGGAGTTCCTTCTTAACCAATTTTCATACCTGGGCATTCAAGAAAAGTTTGGCCTGGGCATTCAAGAAATGTTTGAACATGTAAAGAAAGAGATCTATGCTAATCTTGCATTGCTTGGAAAGTCAGCATTGCTCTCTTTGCATGGAGATTTCAAATATGACAGTGTAGCCACTCCACATGATCAAAATGTCTGATATGTCAGGGGTTGCCTATGTGGTGATAGATATAATTATAAGGTTCAAGCATTTCATAAAGAAAGCAACAACAGAATGGAATAAGGCTACCCTACTACTTCTGCTCATGTGCTCTATATAACCCCATCATGAAAGCATGAGCAAGGCTATGATCAGACCATTTACTGGTGTGGTTTTGTATGGTAAAGATGAGGGACTCTGTAAGTTCTCCTAGGCTGCTACCACACTGCAGAATTAATACAATTTGACACCGTTTTAATTGCCATGGCTTCATCATGTGGAATCCCAGGATTTGTAGTTTGTTGTGGTACTAGAGCTCTCTGACATCAGCGCTGTGTAAATCTACAGCACTATATAAATAAAGTATAATAATAATAAGGCTAAATATCTCACAAATCTACAATTTCTAGAATTCCATAGCACTGAGTCATGGTAGCTAAAGCAATGTCAAACTGCATTATTTCTGCAGTGTAGATGCAACCCTATAGACCTACTGTATCTTACTCATGGTAGCTCACCTTTGGGTATTAAACATATTTGATTATGTTTATTTATTCATTTGGAATTATTTATTTGTGTTTTCAAGGCAAAATTTTATGTAAGCAAAACATAACAAATTCACAAAATTACTAAAAGCTTAGAAATTACCTCCACAATCTATGGCTGTGCCCCAATCAAGGCTGTGCCAAAGATTTAAGGCATAAGACATGGGAAACAAAAGGATAAAATTCCCTATTTTCATAAAATAAAATCTAAGAACTGGGAATGGGGCAATCTATCAGTTTCACTTCTTTGTACGTGCATTTTTTTCAAACCTTAAAATCTCCAAATTTGTGTATTGTAACTTTGTTTTTCACTATTCCTAAAAGCTACTATTGGATTTTTTATATACTGTAAATCTTATAAGCCTATCAGGATAACCTGAGATATGACACCATCAGGACATGTCATTTGCACTTTATTTATGCTATTGTCCAACTTATATTTTCTGTGTATTTTTTCCAATTATGCACAATTGTAGTCATTTACATTTTAAAATAGGTGCTTCGTTTATTTCTTGATGTGTTTGTGTCTCTCTCTGTTTGTGCCTTCAAGTGGTCTGTCGACATTATATTCCATAGGGTTTTTTTTTTCAGGCAAGGAATATTCAGAGGTGGTTTTGCCGGTTCCTTCTTCTGAACCTGGCATTCAGTTGCAGTCCTCCATCCAAGTAATAACCAGAGCTGACCCTGTTTAGCTTCTGAGATCAGATGACATGCTCTATAAGTCTTGCAAATATGCAAATGTTTAAGGAATTGCGAGGATTTTTTCACAACACATCTTGATAAATGCTTTCAAAACAGTGGAGCAATATTTTTCCCCTTCCCTTTAGGTTGCAGTCCATATTTACAAACTTCCACTGGATTTCCCTTCCATCTTAAAATAATACAAACCTCTCTTTTAGGAAACTAGACAACTCACTAAGGTCTGTTTGCTGGAAGAGGAAGGCACTCATTTCAGCAAAAAGCCTGAAAAGTAAAACTAACTGATGATAGTTTCCAGTCACTTAGCAGCACTTATTAATATGCATGGGATACTCCTGTGACTTTGCCACTCAACACCACTGTCTGTAAATCTACTGTCACATTCATCTCTACAAATCTGTAAACTAGTTTAATGCCCTCCCCAGCCCCACTGGTCTGTCTTTCAGCATTAATGCACCATTTAATATACTCTAGAGGAACACATACTTTTCCTTTTATTATCCATCCTGTTTGCACATTTTTCAAAAACTCCAAGAGAGGTTTTAATGGAATTGATACAGCACCAGGAGGACCTCACTGGGAGATGTGAGACAGAAAAGACAGAAACTGAAAAAGCTGAACTTCCAAATATGTCATATATCAAGAAAGCAAGACCAATTAAAGTGGTCAGATTTTCTGCTCAAGTAGCTGTAACATCATCAGGATTTCCTACTGAGTGTACCATTTGGAAAAGGTGTATGGAATCAGAGCAGTGGTGGGGCTGGCGGAATGTGTTTTTCCATGGGTAGAAAGTAATCTACCACTCCTGAGTATGCTTTACCAACACCAACTGCAAAAACACCCATGCTGCCAGCTTAACTTTAAGGATAAAATTGTAAACTGTGTTTAAAGTGGGAGAAACCACCCCATCAGTTAAAGAAAGATTTTAGGGATGTAACTTGACTTATGTTCTGTCATAGTAATACCAGCAGATTTGATCATTAATAATATTTTGCATGGTCATTTTGCTTTTTTGGGGCCAGTCAGATGTTAGCCAAAAGAGTCAAACCTAGTTCTGGCTTCCCCACTTGCAGCATCTTATTGGAAGCACAAAGAATCTCTGTGAAAACACCTCCTGTTTACTAAGCCAGACAGATAACATTTCTGCCAGCAAGCTCTGGCTCAACATGGTCTCAGTTGTGAACTAGACAGAGTTGATAGAATTAACCATCAGTGATATTTAATTTCTCTAGACACTGCTGGTTGAAACTGCCTGTTTCAACATGGTTAAAAAGAGCAAAGTGAAAGGAACATCAGATTGCTATGGGGCACAATAAACTTCAATGAGCTGGGGGAGCCAAAATATTAAAGAAATATGTATTAATAGCAAATTACTTTTATTAGATTCATATTAACAGTAAAGCCCTAAACAAGTAAGTACCATGCATTTAATAGGAGTTCTGGCATTGCAATGCTGTAATCTGGCAATAACTCACACTGACCTCAGTTGGAATTATCTTTCAACAGGCCTGTACAGGCCTGTACTGTTGGTGTATGTAGCTCATTCTCTTTTCACTTCATTTCCTTTTTATCATTCCATACATGTTTTCATATAAGAATGATCTCATGCATAAATATTTTTTGTGTGCTTCTCCACCTAAGTGGCTGCACAGGATGAATATAGTCTTAAAACCATAGAGTTGTAAGAGACCACAAGGACCATCCAGACCAACCCACTGTCATGCAGGAACACACAATCAAAGCACCCCAACAGAGGGCCATCCAGCCTCTGTTTAAAATCCTACAAACAAATAGACTCCACCACACTCTGAAGGAGTGTGTTCCACTGTCGAACAGCTCTTACTGTCAGAAAGTCTTTCCTAATGTTTAGGTGAGATCTCTTTCCTGTAGCTTGCATCCATTATTCTGTGTTATAGTCTCTATAGCAGCAGAAAACAAGCTTGTTCCATCCTCAGTGTGACACCCCTTCAAGTAAACAGGGCTATCATATCACCTGTTAACCATCTTCTTCAGGCTAAACATACCCCGCTCCCTAAGTCTCTCCTCATTAGGCATGGTTTCCATATTCTTTACCATATTGGTCACCCTCCCCTGGACACACCCTAGTTTCTCAACATCTTTTTTGTACTGTGGTTCCCCAAAAGGATGTTGAGAAACTGGAACATGTTCAGAGGATGTCTTCAATTATTACTGACTTTCTATAAGTATTGTATTCTGAGAAGGGAACTAACTGGTTAACATTTAAAACATGACCAGTTAAGATGGGCGTTTTCTTTAAAAAAAAAAAAAGTGGTGCAATTAATAAACTGATTTTTAACTAATAACAATAGATTTATTTTGCAACTCCAGCATTACTTTCATTATAAGAATCATAGAGTAAAAAGGGATTGCAAAGGCAATCTGGTCCATGTCAGGGATGATGGGAGTTGTGGCTCTTCACCTGGCCTGGAACTCACCACCTGGTTGTGCACCACGCTGACCAGTTTTGGCCAGTTGTTGTATCTTTGCAAGAGTTGCAGAGAACAGGCTGAAGACCCCGACAAACTCTCCAAACCTTCTCACTCTTGCCTCCACAGAAGTCTTCACCCTTCTTCACCAGGGTCCTGCTGGTTCTTGTAGCTTCACCCAAGACACCAGACAACTCAGTAGTCTTATATAAAAGATCTACTTTTATTCTACTATATACAGCTCCAAACAATACTCAACTCCTCACTCTACAACCACTACTCCAACCCACACAACAATCCACTACAACCCACAAAATGCATTGGGATGTATAGTCCTTATTATAGCCATATCATGGCACCACCTACTGTGGTCTGTTTCCACCCAGTAGGCGTGTACATCATTCCCATTGGTTCTCTTTGTTCATCCCACAATTAATGATTTCATCATCTCAGCCTTGACCACTTTACAATTGTCAGGTGTGTTCAATTATCCACTTTGCAATTCTTGTCCTTGGCATTCAGCACTTGTTAATTGTCTTACCATTCACACCTGTGTGGTTCTCTATTGGCTTCTGCTGAGTCACTCTGACTCTCACATACATCTTTTATTTCACTTACTGTATGTCCCATGTTGCTTTTTCCATGCAGGTATACACAATTAAAGTGTTCCAAAAAGAAGCCAACCCAACCTCTGTTTAAAGACCTGCAAAGAAGGAGAGTCCACCACCCTGCAAGGCAGTCAGTTTCACAGTTGAACAACTCTAATGCTAAAGTGGTTCTTCCTAATGTTTAAGGTGGAATCTGTTTTCACCATAAATCAGAAATGATTTGAATGCACACAACAACAAACCAAATTCAAAATATAGCTATTCAACCTCTTTTTAAAGCCTTCCAGAAAGGAAAATCCACCACCCCAGAGGCAGTCTATTCTATCACTGAATAACTCCACAGATTAAGTTACTAATGTTGCATATGCACTGCAGAAATAATCCGGTCGGATCCCACTTTAATAACCATGACTCCATGCTATGGCATTCTAAATTCCCAGAAGTTCATAGCATGGAGCCATGGCCATTAACGTGGGGTCAAATCAGATTATTTCTGCAGTGTGGATGCCACCTAAGACATAAATTAACTGAAAGAGACAGCAAAGAGACAGCTAATGTTATGACAGTTTAGATTATTCCAAAATTGCAAGATTTTAATCTAAGGACATCTTGGAAAGTGTGTAACTGATAAGTTGTTTTATGTATGTATGTATTTATTTATTTAGCTTATTAACAATCAGCTAATGTTCTAACCCCTTTCTGCTCAGTGGGGAGTGCAGAGGATGCAGACTGTACAGGATGACACTATGACAGTGGATGACACCAGGCAGCAGCAAGGCATCTCAAAGTCTCTATTCTGGATAAAAAATGGGGGGAGGATGAGAATAGGATGGAAGCTGCAGACCTTTCTTTCTGCTCCCCCACTCTGCACCCTCCCCTTCTAATCTATTTGACTCCTTTCCACCACTATTCTCTGGGGGATGGGGTGCTGTTAGCTGTCTTTGCTTGACAGTAGAGATCTTTTGTAATTAAAAACTGTTCTTGCTCTTTTGGTTTGGGGAATGGTAGTGGCGGGATGCTGGGTGAGACCCTCCTCCCTATTTGCACCTCTACCCCAGGTGGTCAATTAGGGTGACACCATGAGCTACTGCACTGGGTGACCCCAACCCCAGTGATGACACTGTTTGTATTAACTCTCTTCCTTTGATCACACCATGTGCTGGTGGTATCAAGTAAACTGAAAAGGTCTGACAAATGTTGGATAATGTGTCCACAATGATTTGACAATTTAAGAAAAGCCATTAAGGATTAAGCTGTTACCACGTTGTAGATAGGGCTAGAAGGTGGCAAGTCAAAGGAAGTCCATGACAGGAAAGGGAAGCTACAGAATTTGTGTCACTCAGATGAGTGGGGAGAGTGTTGGTAACCTTTTATTAGGATTACGAGATCAGCAATTGTTTACTCATTTTAAAATATCTTCTTTGTGGAGTTTGAAAGTTTTAATATATTTTTTTCCTTGGACCACAGCTTGATGGTGATTCAGAGTTTAGATATTTGCAGTGAGCATCTCTCAGGTTCAGCTTCTGCTTGAAGTTAGGTGATGAATTTGCAACATATTAGTTTATATCCTAGTGTATTCTCTATCACTAAATATTTGAAAAGATTCAGTTTCTAGGATGGAAATCCATTTAGTAATAAACCACAGTCCTAATATAGGAGAGAGGTTCAGGCAATAAGCTACAAGTGCTTCTTTCAGTGCAACCAGAACCACAACAGAACTACTCCAGAGTTTGAACATAATTTGAAATGGATCTCTTTCAGTATCCCCATCTCAGTACCTGGCATAAGAAATCACTGCTGGCCATTTTTCACTCATTAATTGGTTAATGCAGAAAGAGCAAGTTCTAAAGAGAAACGTAACACGGGATACATTAGATGTGATTTATTGAAACATTGTATACATTGCTTTTCTGTTCATCATCATCTTTCCAAATAATGTGCATAACCCGCAACCTAAAAACAAAACAGAAACAAAATTTATTTGGTTTATGTAACACCAGAATATGACAAAAAGTTTGTTTCTATCAGAAGCACAGATGAAGGCACCTTGAATTTTCCTGGAAGGGAGTTCACCAGTCAAGGTGATGCTTCAAATAAAGCCCTTTTTCATATACTCAGTTATCTAGCCTTTGTGGTGGAAAGATCTACAACACACATGTCTGCTGAAGATCTCAAATTCTAACAGGCTTATATGGAAGGAAGCCATATTTCAGATATCCTGGTCACACAAGTTCCATGAATGATAACACTACCTGGGGAATGGGTAATAGTATAAACTTCCCAACTCACTGAAAACATTTTTGGTTCAAATTTTGTTTCTGCTATGTTCACTAAGAGACATTCTTCAAACTCAGATCCTAATTGCCAATATCATGATATTAATACCAGTGCACTTTGCACTGTTGCTGTAAAGATTACAGAGATCAGATAGGTGATGTGCATTGAACATGCTCTACAATTGTAGGCAAAGCTTGGAACCCTGGACTAAATTCATTTGCTAAACCCGAATACAATAGATCAATTGGACATACCTAAATGTTGGTTTACAATTCAGCAGTTGATTGAATGAGAGTCAATTTGGTGTAGTGATCTGAGTGTTGGGCTACAACACTGGGAGATCAGGGTTTGAATTCCCTTTTGGCCACAGAATCCTAATGAGAGAGATCTTGGGAAACTCACATTCTCTCATCATCAGTGGAATACAAGGCCAAATTGTATTCTGCCAAGAAACCCCTGCTAGTTTTGCCTGAAGGCACAGAACAACAACTTAGTTGATTGAATGGATCTATAACTAGGATTAGCTAACCAAGGTAATTGTTTGTTCAAGTTTCTGAAATAAAGGTATCATTCTTATTGCATTTTCAGAGCATAACCAGTGAGTGACTATCTACTTCTCCCCCAGCTAATACCTGGACAGCTCCTTCTATTGAAGTTTGAAGCTCCTGAGTCACATCATTGTGGTACTTAAGTCCATTTCTTTAAGGTAAGTTATTGGTCCAGATTCAATGAATGATTATTTGCTGTGGGAGCACTGTTCCTGTATTATTCATGCCATTCTGCTTACAGCTAGATTTATGTGTCAGGAAAAACATACAAACGGAATCAGATTTATTTGATTTGTGTCTTGTAGGTACTGCCCTTTGGCTCCATTTTTGTATGTATATTTAAGCCTGATGTATCAGCTCTTTTTTTTTTTTTTGTCAAATATTTCTTACTCAATGTTTGCAAAGTTTGCAAGGTTACAAGATCTGTATGATTATGAGTTACAGTATATACTGAACAGATCTATTTTCCTGTTTCCTCCCCTGTACAAGTTAAAAATATAATTACCATTTGCAAATATTAAGGCATAAATCAGTTGTTACTTCCAAATATAATAGTCCTACTGAATCAATGAAAATTTGGGAAGTTAATACATGTAAATTCCATTGATTCAATGGGTTTAATCTATCTGGGAATGAATGTTGAAGGCAAAGAGGTTATTCTGAGCCATGCTTATTTGTGATTACAGCACATTTTCTTTTTTAAAAAGTACTTATTTGTCCCAAATATATTTAAGATACCAAAATTAATACATTATTTCATATTTTAAATACTGGTCTTTTCCCACCATCTGTTCTGAAAACTTTGAATATTATTATAATAGTAAATTAAATTGTTATTTTTATTACCTTTATTGGCCAACGGAAATGCACTATATACTTGTTGCAAGCTTTTGAAGCTTCATTGGGCAAGATGTTACAAACCAAACAGGAGGAGAAAAAAACTATTGCAGATGTTAGTCAGATGCCTGCATTGTTTCAATCCTTAGTAAAGATGCTATGATGTGGAGGATATCTTTTGCAAGCAGGCAGATAGACAGGCAGGCAGGCAGGCTCCTCCTCCCCCTGGCTATGTGGCAACAGGAAGATTTTCAAAGTCCAGGAAAAACTCCTTTTTGTAGGCAGAGGTCTGTGACCTCACTGGAATGGAGACATATTGGATTGCCAAAGAGGGGTCCCTGTTGAGATGTAAATGGACATTAAATTTCTCCCTATTGCCACATGGCCAAGAGGAGGAGGAGAACATGTGATGGGAAAATTCCATCAAGCTAACAGATTTGTTAGAAATTTTGAGCTAGGCATCAGTTTTCATGCACAGCATCTTTAAGATAAATAGTCACTCTGCTGTCCTCGATAAGTAACCCACTCCCATGGTGTTGTAAGGAGCAAGATACACTAAGTAGCCTTCATAATGTCACCTTGTTCTTCTGGAAGAAACTTCCTAGCACCAAGAGACACAATTTAAAAGGGACAGAAGCTTTTCTGAGTTATCTCATGGAAAGCCACACTATTTTTCCCTTCATTGTATGAAAATTTGTATAAATTTCACAAAATTTGCATGTTTTTCTGTTTTTTTTCCCCACCTAATATATGGATTCTTTATAAAGAATATTCCCTGTTGTATTTGTTGTTGTTGTTGTTGTTGTTGTTAACTGCCCTCGAATCAGTCCCAACGCATGGTGACCCTGTGGAAGAGACATCTCCAAGCCCCTCTATCCTCCACTGCTCTGGTTAGGTTCTGTAAATTCAGGCCCATGACCTCCCTGATTGAATTCATCCTTCTGGTATGCGGTCTTCCTCTCTTTCTACTGCCTTCCACCTTCCCTAGCATTATCACCTTTTTCAGTGAGTTGTGCCTTCTCATGATGTGGCCAAAATACAACAGCTTAGTTTCATCATCTTGGCTTCCAGAGACAGTTCAGATTTGATCTGTTCAAGGACCCATGTATCCTCAGCACCCTTCTCCAGCACCATATCTCAATTGAGTTGATTTTCTTTCTGCTGGATTTCTTCAGCTCTCACATCTGTACATTGTGATGGGGAATATAATGGCTTGGACAATTTTAATTTTTGTGCTCAGTTGCATATTTTTACAGTTTAGGATCTTTTCTAGTTCTTTCATGGCTGTTCTTCCCATTCCTAATTTTTTCCCTTATTTCTTGACTGCAGTCTCCATTATGATCAATGTTTGCTCCAAGGTATGAGAAATCTTTAACTATTTCAATTTCCTCATCGTCTAGGTTGAATTTATGTATATCTTCTGTGCTTTTGTTTTCTTTATGTTTAGCAACAAGCCTGTCTTTGTACTTTCTTCCTTAGTAAACATTCCAGGTCCATGAAGTTTTCCACTAGTAGTATGGTGTTATTCTCATGCCTTAGACTGTTGATGTTTCTTCCACCTATCTCCACTCCACTTTTTGATTTCAGACCTGCTCTTCATATGATATTTTCTGTGTACAAATTAAACAGGTACAGTGACAGAATGCAGCCTTGCCTGACTCCTTTATCAATTGGGAACCACTCTGTTCCTCCATATTCTGTCATAATCATAGCCTATGTACAGATTTCTCATCAGTACTATCAAGTGTAGTGGCACTCCCATGTCTTTAACAATGTTCCATAGCTTTTCATGATCTATGCAGTTAAAGGCTTTGCTGTATTCTATGAAACACATGCTGATTTTCTTTTGGAATTCCCTGGTGTGTTCCATTAGCCATTGTATGTTTGTAATGTGGTCCCTAGTTACTCTTCCTTCTCTGAACCCTGTTTGCACCTCTAGAATTTCTCTCTCCATGTATGGGTGGAACCTATGCTGTAGAATTTTAAGCATTATTTTGTTTGTGTAGGAAATGAATGCTATGGACTTTTCTGTCTCCTCTTCTGTGGATTGGGATGTATACTGATCATTCCCAGACTGTTAGCCACCTATTGTATGCCTCTCCTAATGCACATGTTTCTGTATACTTTTTTATCAGAGAAAATTGTAAAAGACATGAGAAATACTTTCAAACGACAATGGTGTTCTGGTTCATGAATTAGTCTGAGAAGCACAAATCAAGTTAGTCCATATTACACTATGAAGCAAATGAATGTCTTCTCCCAATCTTAGTGGAGAGGAAATATTTCTTGTGCATAATCCATGCAGAAAGATTGCATCATTCAGAAGTAAACAGCAGAGATGCTATTTGATCTTGCAAGATTCAGCAGATAGATTTTGGCTTTGTTCAAGAGTAAAGCAATTATTCATGTTAAGTCCTCTGCATCAGGGACAATAGGGAAGTGGAGCCAAGATTCACATGGTCAAAGCTCCTGGGCTTTTTGATTAGTATGACATCATCCGCCACCCCCTTTGGATGCCTCCATTTGCTCTGAGTTTAGCTGAAATACCCACAGAAGCAGAAGGGGAAACTGATATACTCACAATAGTATATTTTTATGCCTGCTACAATCCAAAGTATTTGGGAGTGCCTTGACTTTGAGTGGGCAACACCCATTTTGAGTGGGCGAGACTTTGCTTTACCAAAATCCTACTCCTGCTAGATATGATAATTGTTAGGTCTGTCTGTCTGTCTGTCTGTCTGTCTGTCTGTCTGTCTGAATAAACATAGATAATACAGAGAACGCAGTTATCCACAGTCTTGATTCTCCTTGGGAGTGCTGCTATAGAGACTGTCATGAAGAGGTCCTGCTCATCAAATTTTGCCAATACCCCATGGATCAAGAGTGGGCAAAAGGTAACCCTTGGTTTGTCTGGAGCCCCCAACGCTCTTATTGCAACTCTCATCCCATTCAGACTTCTTGGACTTCTCTTTTTCTGGACAAATAGAAAGGCCAGTATGGGATGGGGTACCTTTTTTAATCCTAACTATATTGTAACTTTAATCTTAACAAAGACGAGATACAGACGAGCCATTAGCAGCAATATTAGGGCCCGATGGTGCTCAGCATCCATATGCACCGAGCCCCAATATTGCTGTGCTTATATCACAAGACTGCGGCCCCATCCACATGGAGTGCAGCCTTGTGACGTACTGGCGCCCGAGCACCCACATGCCTCTGGGTGGAAGAGGTGTCATAGGGATGCATTGCAGCCCTTATGATGCCTCAAAAAAAGGAGCTGCCTAGAGTCGCTCCTTTTGGAGAGCACATCTGTGCTGTAGCATGCAGATGCTGCAGCACAGATGCGGGGCTTACAAGGGCAGCTTCTAGACGACTGTCTGTTGAGCCCTTATATTGTGGAATATAGGCAGATTTAGGCTAGGTTAGTAACAGCCAATCAGGAGTCAGCTGGCATCAGCCAATGGAATGCTGGCTGGGCGGAGATGAAAATTCCATTAGTGACAATTAGAAAGGCAGATAGGGTCTTGTTGAGTCCAGAGAGGGATGGATTATTGAGGATTCCAGGGAGGAACTGGGTTTAAGTCCAGGAGTGAGGGACTTGTAACCAATAAAGAACTCCAAGTGAGGGAGTTATTATAGGAAAATATCCTGTGGAATATAAGGATTATTATTTAGGCCTAAGGAAAGTAAGCCAAAAGAAGGGCTGTGCGAGTGTCATTGAGAACAGTAACATTGATATTCCGAGGAGAGTGGTATAAGGAAACTGACATAATAACAAAGTTAAAACCAAGAAAATAAACTTACCAACTCAAACAAGTAACACAAGCACATGCAACAACAATTGCTTTATTGACACTTATTTAAATAACTTTTGTTTAGAAAATCTGTTTAATAAAGTTTTGATATTAATTTAGTAAAAGCTTGTCTGCAGTTTGAATATACATCCATGGTGTGTTACAGACCGCCCCTTTGGGGTGGCCTGTAGGCATTCCTTTCCTCACTGGATCGGGGCCTCAGCTACCAGAACGGCAGCCTCTGGGGCCCCAATCCACCGCTTTCCAGGCCGCAGGGAAGTGGCAAAAGGCCGCTTTCCTGCTGCCTGGAAAGGGGTGTCCTTGGGGCATGATGCCCCAAGGACACCCAACAATGGTGGGGACAAGCAGAAAGGGGCCGCTTGGCTCCTTTCTGCCTTGCGTCGCTAGCACAGCTATCTAAAGGCTGCATCAGCGACACAAATCCTGGAAGGAGCTCCATTTCGGAGCTCCTTCTGGCACCACAGAAAGGGCGCTCTATGCACCCTGGCACGGCGCCAGTACGTCACAACCGCGCCGCCTCGTTTGGAGGCGGCATGGTGGTGACGTAGCAATGGTGACCCCCGTGTGGAACGTGCACTGCCATTTTGTACGGACTCGGTCCGTACTAGGGTTAGGGACGTCCAGAAGGGATGCTCCTTTCTAAGCCTAGTATGGACCCAGTCCATACTATACGCCCATCTGTAACAGGTCCATGTTACCAATATAAAGCCTTTTGAAACAAAGATTTTTAAAAGGGTCTGTGATAATTTGGTGACAGCAATGGGGTAAAAGGACCAGGGTGTTGTTGTCATAATTATATATATATATATATATATATATATATATATATGGTGGTGACCAGAAGTGTGTGTCACAAGGTACTGTAATACTTTGGCCAGAGGATAAAGGTAGCTGTCCTTTCTTACTTTCCAAACTCCATCCTTCACCAGAGTCATCTTCCCTTGGTTGAGAGTGGGGGCAAGGGAGGTGAAGGAGTGCCCATCTCTGTGCTTGTTGGTGGTACCTGAACCTCCTTCCCCCACTCTTTATTAGGGAGGCAAGAGCCATACTGGGAGGAGGAATAGCTGTGATTAAATATATTGCAGTCCCCCACCATACCATTTTTCCAAAACCCATTATTTTCAAAACCAGAACTAAATTTCAGAAAATTGGCCCACAGTCCCAGTGCAGTTGCCCAAGCCTGCTATATGCTAAGTTAATTGGGATTTGGGTAGGTGTGTATAGAACTGTAGCCTAGGGTGCTCTTGTTTTATCCACTTTCATCATGTACATAGCAATCTGTGTTTACAGAAAAAAATAGTGTCATGTCAGGTGAAAAGAAAACTTTAGGGTAGGGTAGGGATTACCACAAAATCATCTTGCAGAGATGGATGCTAGTTTGTACACTTGTGCTACTGGCAGTTCCTTTTGCAATTCGGATCTGCTAAACAGCCTGAAGGATTTTTTATCGGATGGATGTGGTAACAGATTTATGGAATCTCCAATCCTTAAGGTCATCGTTTGAACTTGAAGAGACACCGTGAGTGAAGGGTAGCCAGTAACACCTCCCAATCATTGATGTTCCAGCTAATTAATAGGAGGTCTGCGGCCAATCAAGCTGTTTCGTGGAATAGGGTAAGCCCCATTTCTCTTTGCTTGAAATGGGTGGAACTTGAGTTAAAGATGTGCATAGTTTCCACACAGCTGTTTAGTTTATGAGCATTCTGTGGGTATTTGTTTAAATATATCTGGTACCTTTCCTTTTTATAGGGTTGAAGTTCAGAATGGTGCTTTTGTTTTCATCTAGTTTGACATTGAAATCCACCGTGTTTAATGGAATTCAACTTACAATAACAGCTCTTGGGTTGAGCACAACTCACAATAATATCGATCACAGGACGTGTGGGTTCCACATGGTTTATAGTTAACACTCTGGATGGAGCTTAAGAGGCGGCACCTTATGTACTAAACCAGAGGCAGGCAGTTTGCTGAACCTTCCAAAAGGCCACCAGGGAAATATATCAGAAGTCAGAGGACCAAAGCTAATTGCTTATATAGAATGGCCTGGATCCAAAGAACTACTTTAGGCCTGCCTAGCATCCTGCATGTGGCCAGTGGGATTTCTTTAACACTTTCAAAAAACTCCTCCAAATACTTGACAGCAAATCTTTATCCCAAATCACAAATTGAAGAACCTCTTTGCTACAGGCAGTTAGCAGCAGATAAAATCAAAATATTTCTCTTCCTGTTACTAGTTGCATAATTGCATTGAAAGCTGTATGAATCTGGAATTTTCTTCAAGTCCCAGTTGTATGTAAAAAGAAGAATATAAATGAAACAACAGCAGCAGCAACAACACTGTGCACATTAGCAGATGATATCATACCCAAAACACCTGATAGACTGTAAAACCAAATGATAAATTATGCAGGAGATAAGTTTCCCTGTGCAGATTCCAAATTACAAGTGAATCGAGGAAACATCTAAATGAAATTGTATTTAACAGGATCTTGTTGTCGTTGCTGTATGCCTTATGTATACTGTAGGCTGTTCTAACTTATGGTGACCCTAAAACAAATCTATTGTGGGGTTTTCTTGGCAAGTTTCTCCAGAGAGGGCTAGCCATTTTCATTCTCTTGAGACTGAGAGTGTGTGATGTGGCCAATGTCATCCCCAGCCATCCTTTGAATCTTGATCTCCAGAGTAATAGTCCAGTGATCAAACCACTACACCACCTTGGCTCTCTAGACAGAATTACAATAGCACAATTATGAAAAGTGACACTGCTTGGAATGCACCATTAATCAATGACATATCAATGATTTTTAGATTCTTGATTCAGATTTTGATTTAGATTCAGAATCCAAGTCATTGATGGGTCAAAACTCCTGCTGTTAACACCTGGTAATTGATACTACTACTACTACTACTACTACTACTACTAAATTTTCTTTTTACTGCTTACTGCTAGATTACTTTCAAAATATGTATCCCTGTGCAGATAATGGTTGACTAAACAAAAACTTACCTACAGGAGAGACCTGGTTCTCATCTGCTGGTTGGAGCTACATCTTTCACCTATTCAATGTGCTATTTGCATAAAGCCTGTGAAGAAAACATATAGGTTCCCACACACATTGTGTACCACTTGCCCTCAATGTGGAGCTAGACCATGGCCAGAGATGGGGAAAGTGCCACTCATTATAATTTCTCCACTTTTTACAAATCACACTCTCTCACCCTCAGATGAAGGCAAAGATAACTCCCCTCTGAACAAACCTTAACAAGAAAACCCTGTGATAGGATTGCCATAAGTTGAAAATGACTTGAAGGTACACATCAATAATTGTGTATGTACAGGTCTATGCATGTTATAACAGTTTACACACATTCTTTCATCTCTCTCTCTCTTTACACACACACACACACACACACACACACACACACACACACACACATCCTTCTATATATATATAGAGGCACACTATTCCTTCACCATTCATGAGAGTGTGAATTTGTAAGAGTGTTAATTGGTTCAAACTAAGAGGACATTTTCTTTTCTAAAATTTGAGCAGAACTGCTTCTTTAAAAAGACAATTTCTAATGTTTTTGTGCTCAAGAGGGACATAAAACTGCAGGAAGCTGCTAACTGGATGGCTCCCAATTAGTCGCTGAAATGTTGCAAAAATAATTCAGAATCAGTGACTTAAGTAAAATAAAAGCTTCATTATGCAGAGGAGCTATGTCAAGCAGTTTTACATAAATTTATGTCATGTAGCTTGTGACAGATCCTGTGTTTGCTAGTAAAATGGGCAAATATTCAAGAAATCGTTAAATTATGATAAAACAAAAATATGATTATTGGCCCATGAAAAGCTCTAACTTAGATTTGGAGTCAGGCAATGGACAAGTCTTGATTTATATGTCTATCTGAGTTTAGCCATAACTAAGAATAATGAAACTGTTCCAAAAAATAAAAGAAAAGAAACGTCCATAGATCTAAGATGGCACTGGGAGGAAAGACTTTAAAAAAACACAGTCCTTTGGATAAAGCTACTATAGGAACATTTACAGTAATCTTCTGTTGAGAAGATAATTCTGCAGATAATTTGCAGTGGATACCAAGTTCCAGCATGGTGTTGTGGTTTGAACAGTGAATTAGGACTCTCAGAGACTACGGGTTGAAGGTAATGGAAATCTTGCCAAGAAAACTCTAGGATAGGGTCGTCATAAGTTGAAGTCAACTTGAAGGCACATAACAACAACAAAAAGATCATTTAGCAGAATATTATTTCTCTCATAATGGAATGCTTTAGGTGTCCCTCAGGTTTTTATAATTTCCCTCTTATTAATTTCACAGCTCTCCTCTACCTGGAATATTTCCTAGAAGTCTCTAGCTGGGCCCTATATTAATCCTAAATGTCTGCCTAGAAGTTAGCAATGGTTATTCTGTGGGGAACCACACAAAAATGAGTGTGTAGGAGGATAACAGTAGCGGCATGTACAAATTTTCAATGAATGAGAAAGAAAATGAAGGAGCTCCCATAGTTCATGCATTTTTTATTATATATGTGTGTGTGAAAATAAATTGGAATCTGCACGAAGAAAACAAAATAAAACCGCCATTCATTCATCTTAAATGTTTTGTGCCCAGGGCAGTGAATAAACAAGCTAGCACTATGGTCCAGAAAGGTCACAGGTGGTGAGGAGGGAAGGAGAAGTAAAAACAGACAGTGCAAAACTCCATTTAGTTTAGATAGCAGTTAAATTGCGTCTGAGCATGCTTTTAAATTGCCCATAAAATTCAAATAATCATTCAACCACATAGCTCACTAGGAGTCCTTAGGCCAATCATTTTATTGCCATGCAGCCTGCATTACAGGGTTGTAGTGAGGAAAATAGAAATAAGTAAATATACTTATTTTATAAATATGTGCAGTTTCCAAACATTATTAATAGTTCAGGACTTTGTCTGTACAAAATTCATACTGTATCCCCCCCCCCCATGGGAAATAGCATTTTGTGCACATTATTTTATCTGCAGAAAATCTTGTTTCCTACATGGATATGACTTTTTTGTGCAAAACACCTATGTGTGAATTTTGCATGGAAAAAGTCCCAAACCACAAAGATTATCATGAGCCTAACATTTTTCTTGTTAGGATTTCTTGACACTTCAGAAACATGTTTAGGTGTGTGTGTGTGTGTGTGTGTGTGTGTGTTTCGTTCCATCCCTAAGCAGGAGTCAGCTTGTCTTAAAAGTAATTCAGCTCATTTTTTTAGCTTGTTGCTTTGGCAAGCACATGCAAATCAGTGGGCTTACAGTATTTCAGTTTTATTGGAAGGACTTAAGTCTGTGCAGCACCAGGGTGTAAAGCCTTCCCTAGAATAATAATGACTTTTAAAAAGAGATTGCTATATCCAGTGTGACATCTGTTAGCAAATTATTATCTACTGTGCTTTCTTTTAGACCACTTGGGACACAGAGGGTGAATGATTTCATGATTTGCATAGATTCTGTTTATAATGGCCAATGCCGGGTTAAGCAACCTACCAATCGGCTAGTATTCTTTGTTACCTGATCAGTTTCCCAAGGAGATAACTATTGGCTCATTATATCCTAGATCAAGTTTATGATTCCTTTTTACCTACATTCATTAGAATACATTACATTAACCACATATCAACAAGGGAAATAATGGAAGTCAGATTCAGGAAATCGTGTAACTAATATGAGAACTAAGGGGAATGCTGATGGAAAGGATATATTAAGGTGACCTGCTGAGAGAATGATCTTTCTGTTATAAAAGTTATGCTTAGGCAAAGTAACAAAAAGGAGGCTTTAAATTCTTAGTTTTGAAGGTTCTGGGAGCTATCTTTTTTCCAAATGGCTCATTTGCAAAGAGCAAAACAGATGACAGTACCTAATAGCCTTAAACTGGTAATGTCAACTGGTAATCTGAGTGCCCTTTATGCTTCCCAATTTTATTTGAAGGTTTTCCAGATAAACAGAAAAATCTAAGTATGTCTACTCAGACCTAAGTGCTAATGAATTCAATGGAACTTATGCCCAGGTTCTTGTGGGCAAGAAGGCCTGTGGCTGAAATCTTTCATCAAATTTCTGTGGACAGTATCCTGTGCTACACCAATGGCTAAACATGTTAAGGGATTGTCCTATAACTGTAGCAATATGAGGGGCAATTGCCAAAAAAAAAAAAAATAGATGAAGGGAGTGGGAAACATAGAGGCTAAACAGGCAGGCCAAAAGGGTTGGTGTTGGGGTGGAGCATGCCCCGATTCCACCCCCCTTAGCCACTGTCACACCGCCCACCTGACTGCACAGTGGGTAGAGTTACAGTGCTCCTTTGGTGTGGCATTCAGATGCTGCACACCAAAAGGAGTGCCAAAAAGTGCTGCCGTGGTGACAAAGGCGCCATTTTTCATCTCTCAAAAGGAGCTGCATTTTACTGCTTCTTTTTCTGGATCAAGGCTGCAGTGTGCGGTTATCATAGTGAAATCACCACTGATCTAGGTGGGATGCCACTGCCTGGATGCATCTTGAAGCCTTGATAAGCTGGCCAGTTTTTGAAGTCGGAAACTCCCAGACTTCAAAGAAGTGCTGGATGAGTGAGGCTTCAACCCGGGATGCATCCAGGCAGTGATTTAGCTATGATAATATCCAGGGGCATCCCGAATACAGAACTGAAGCCAGAAGAGGTAAGCTGGCTTATTTGCCCAAGCAATAAGCTCCTAAGTCGTTCTTCTTGGGAAAGAAAAACTGAATTCTTCCAATGTTGGGCACAAAGCAATCTAGCTGCAATAATCATATACTGTATATAAATTCCTCTTTTTCATTTATTTTTCCAAGTAAAAATATTAATGTCTCACTTGAATATTAGATTTTAGTATATCCATCGTTGTGTCCAAAACTGTTTTACTGTTACAAAAGTTCACTACATGTGACTGAAAATCCTTTCTTTCTTCTGGCATTTCCAACATGAACTACACATACCTTTATACATCTTAGAAATCTTTTCTGTGATTAAATATCAGTCAAACATCATCTTATTAAAATTTTCTTTTAAATCATACCTCAGTGTGTTGGATCTTGAGCTGATATAGGCTGCTCTGTTTTAGATTTAGTAGAAGATACAATCTTTTATCCCCTGCAGAAGGAATTTGAGAAAATAAAATTTAAAATGCAGTTTTCCCTGTGTTTTTCACTTTGGTCACTAGATGTTGCTAGTCTCTTTCTTCCTCCACAGTGCCCTCCAGGCACTATATTCTTTCACCCGGAAAGAAATCTCTCCTTCTATTTTCCTTTTTCTCAAGGCCCTGAGGTGGCAATATTTAGACTATGGAAATGGTAAATAAAATCTTCTCACACTTCTAAAAAATTTACTCCTTCAGTTCTCAACAGCTTTTCCATCCATGTTTAGTAAACATTTAGAGTTCATGATACCTTAGTCTTGGAGTTGACTTTCTTCTTTCTTCTTATTACTTTCCAAATTTATTACAAGCTAAATTTTTAAATATGATTTTTAAGTCCAACTGGAAAGTGTTTCACTCTGTGTACTTTTAGCACCAGTAGTGGTTTCTATGCTGGAAATTGCTTAATTCCATTCACTGGCAAATTCCTTGTGCATCACAAAGTTGAAGATAGTTTTCTAAAAGCTTAGAAAATTGGGTCCACAGTGCTTCAAGCACGTTCAGTGGCTAGAATGCAGTGGGACAGTGGTGGTATTCGCTGGTCTCCTCTGTTCTATTGGTGGCAAGATAGCAATAGCTAACACTATCTTAAATGCTTACAATCTTTTGATTTGTGGGGGATGATCTTCTGAGTTTTTCATGCTGGGGAAGTGGTTTCAGCAGGTTTGTATTTTAAAAACCGACCAGCACCACCTTCAGCACAAGATCCCTTGGCATAAATTCCAAGGGAACCTGTGATACTGCGCCATTTCAACCTGGATGTCAGCATGAATGTAGCTGTTTGGTAATTGTATTTGCATTAAAGTTGTGGCAACAATCTATGCAAAACGACATCAGAGGGATAGTTTTGTGGAACTGCAAAACAATCTGTGACAGACAAAAATTCACATTGATCATCAGAAAAATAATGTGCAGGTTGTGTTCCATTTTCAGCTACTTCACACTTTATAATTACATATGAAGGTCACTGAGAGAAATGTAATAGACAACAGATCTATCTGTACTAGCCTCTCAACAGTATCTCTTGTTGCCCAAGGAACAATTAGGAGGACTACGTTATCTAGAGTGAATTTACCTGTTTACTCCGGCTCTTATTTACTAAATATCAAATTGATTAATGATCAAAGCTTGCAATAGGCAACATTATGATGAAAACTGAATTTGTAATTTATTGATTGTGTTATCCATTTTTATGGTTCATAATTCTCTCTCTAAAGTTTTATGGCATAATGAAAATGTAAATAAAGGAAAACAATTTCACACACACACTGATAAAGAAAACAAATAGGATATTATACCATTTTTAAAAAAAAACAGTTGCAATGAGTGCTATTTTAAAAAAATTATTTGGATGATTCTTAGCTAAAACAAAGCTTGGTGTGCAGCTGGCAACTTTTTTAGTAGCAATAATCCCAACAGTAAAATTATATACAGAGGATATGCTGATCTACTCAGTATCAAAAGACATGATAAAGCTATTGAAAACAAATACAGATATTAAAAGCTCCTAATCTCTTTACCAGCCTTGGTTATATTTTCTCATGTGTCTCCTTCTGCCTGGAATCTAGATTCATCTGTAGCAATTCTCAACTCTTTTTTGGCTCATTTGTCACATTTCATCACCCCCAACACATACTCTTGGTTCTTTAGACAGCCTCTCTTGAGGAAAAAATGGTTCAGGCATGGTGCATCTGACATTTTCTTCAGTGAAGACTAAAGTGCAAAGATTTCATTCAACATCTCAGCCCTCTTGCGATTCCTTTCATGGCATGTTTGTCAAATGAGCCACAGTTGGCTTCTTCGTCTGCTTTCTGATGGTCCAACTACTGTACACATGATTTAAGCACACTGAACCTTTTGGAGAAAAAAGTTTTTATTCTCCATGAATTCAGAAACACCTCTTTTCCACAGGCTGCTGGCTTGCTGAAACCCTTTTCTTGATCCTTGTGGAGCATTCCCATCCTTATGTTTATTCTCCTAGACAAATACAGGAAAAAGCCCACTTGCTCCCTTTGACCTCTCCTTGGCAACTGACAATTACCTTCCTTAGCCCAAAGGGCTGGGGCATTTGGGACTTCCAGGAGGTGCTTTATTTAGAACACATGATCAGCAATCCAGAGCTTTGCAGTTGCCTCCAGGAGTCACTGGGTATTTATTTATATTATATCAAATTAGAGGAAATGAAGGGGCATGAGTTGTAGGCAGCAGCAACCTTCTGCTCATTATAAACTCCCCTAACAGAAATGTTTTTCTGAATGTCAGTGGCTCTGAATATTGGGACTAAACCTCCTGGACAGTCAATCAACATAATGAAGCTCTTTGGGCTACAACAGATATTGAAAAGACCTGTTCTTTTCTTCTTCTTTTTTAAAAATATGTTATATGTAATTTTATCTTCTGTTCCATTTACGGCCTTGCCTTTTTTGTTCCAGCTTTTTGAGTAAGGCAGATTTTATTTATTTATTTAAATTATATCATTTTTCCCAGCACAGAATCTGTCTTTTTGTAGCAGAACAAGTCAGGGCTTAACATGGGGGGGGGGGTATTTATGGTGCTTTATGTCTTTGTCCCTTGATACACTCCTGATCCACCGTGCTACAAACATGAGATCATGAAAATATTGGGATCACCTCTCTAATGTTGACAAATAGTATCTTTTAGACCACCTAAATTCCGTGTCATTTCTTTGCAGCTGCGTACTGCAAGTCTTAAAGGCTACAGACAAATCCTAGCATCTGTTTGTCCATGAGAAGAATTTTAAATTGTAATAATACATAGCAATCTATTTGTTGAGTTTAACTGTGTATAATGGCAAATTGCTAAATTATATTAGAATTTTATTTTATTTTATTTTTTGCTTGTTAGGAATGTTTAAATAGCACCTGTATTTAATGAGTATGGGGGAGGGGGGAGTTCCTGTCTCGGAGAGAGGTATTTTCACCATTGTTTGTGTTGTGTGCCTTCAAGTTGTCTCGTGACTTATGCACACCCTAAGACAAACTTATCAGATGGCTTCTTGGCAAGATTTCTTTGGAGGGGGTTGCATTTGCCTTCCCTCGGAGGCTGGTAAGAGGGGAGAATAGAATAAGTCTTTAGCTGTAATTAGTTCTCAAAATAGCACAGTTTTTGTAGCTTTCTACAGTGAGAAAAAAATTGCTAAAAATATTTGTTGTTTCCTTTGACAATGTAATTAGTGAATTGCATCCTTAATGAGTGCTGGAGTGGAGCAGTGGTTTGACAACTGGACTGGTGACTCTGGAGACCAAGTTCAACTGCTGGCCACGAAATGCATCAGGTGATCTTGGACAAGTCATTTCTCTCAGCCTGAGAGGGAGACAAACACAAATACCTCTGAAGAAATCTTGCTAAAAAGCTTAGGTCACCACAAGTCAGAAGCAACTTGAAGGCAGACAACAACAACAAATCCCTAACATAAAACCACTTCCCCACCAGGCCCAATTTTCATTCAGCTCCTGTATGAATTAAATTTCCATAGCATTTTGATCCAAATTATTTCTTTCCTTCTGATGACAAGTCTGGTCTTTCTTCTTCTTAGGACTTCCATTTTATTAAATATTTAACTTGTAAATGCACCTCAACATCGACAAAATATGGGGAATACTTGATGCCCATTGTTCTCAGTAATTTCTTCAAGGATTCTTTTGCAACTTGACTTAAAAAATTCAGACTGGTGTGTAAATGGTTTTGGAAAATTAATACAATTGGAGCTTAGGGCATTTGGTTTTTGGTCTGCAGTCCCTGTCCCAAGCAACCCACATCATCTAGAACATAAATGAGACAGCTTTTCCAAGGCTGCCACGATGTAATTACAGAAGACACTTTTAATCAGGTTGTTCATGAAACAAAATAGTGTAAACTAATTTAAATCAGACTGAAAATTGTCTGCAATCTGTCTACTTTAGCAGCACATTACCACATGATAATGCTCAGCCGTTTTCAAGGCTACAGTTTTTTTCCATGCTTAAATTCCCAGGAATAGGTAAAATATGTGTCACTTCTAAATGGACATCTGCTCTGCTTTACTTGTGTGTGGAATATTTCCACATATGCCCTTGCTTTATTTCATCTTCAGAGACAAATGAAAGTTGTCGACTTTTACTGCATTCAACAATAAATTACAAAAATGACATTTCTGCATATTTTTGTCTTCAAGTACACATACCCTAGATCAAGTATTTTCCCCCAAACATCTTAAATGAATACTTTTAGGTGTATATGAAATTATCTGCCAGGCTAAAAGAAGTAACTCCTAAAATGATGTGCCCGTTATCAAAATATAATCATAACGACTGATCTTTCTTACTAGGCATTTTTCCACAGCCAGTGTGGTGTTCTAATTGAAGTGTCTGACCAGGCAAGGACAGCTGAATTAAATATTTATTTAGCATTAGGTTTGTGTATCACATTGAGCCAGCTGCTCTCTCTTAAGTTTCTTATATGGATAAAATAGAGGGATGATGCATCTCACCCGAACTTCTTAGAGGAAACACAAAATGTAAATATGATGGTGATGATGATGAGGATTTGATTAAAATAAATAAATAAATAACCTAACAGTCACAAACTAGAACACGATGAACGTCTCTGTAAATTCTCAGCATGCTAAAGGGATTTTCTTGCCTGTTAGCTTTTCCACTAAATGCTCTGTTGTAACCTAATCCTGTCTGTATTTAAATTGGATAAAAAAACATCTTGAAAGAGAAATCTGCACAGAACACAGATTTGCTACAGAGCCCAGTAAAGCAATTTGACTCTCAATCATGTTTGGTCCTGATCATATCCAATCTGGACTCCAAATCAAAATCAAGACTGACAAGTTGAGATCGCTCATCCTCTTTATGAAGCTGGGAGAAGAAAATCGGATTATTATAATATTTCCAAACATGTGCAATATATTGGACACAGGTGTGGACTCTAAAGAAAGATGAACCCAGCCAGATTTTGAGCAGGGAGCTTCAGGGTGTTTAGTCAGGAGCTCTGGTGGTACAGTGGTTAAATCCCATACTACCAACCACAAGGTTGTGAGTTTGATCCAGGGGCTCCAGGGCCACCAAACTTGGATCCTTCTGTAGTTTGCAAATGAGTACCAGCTTGTTGGGGGCAATTAGCTCACACATTGTAAACCACTTAGGGAGTGCTTAGTACACTGATAACAGTATGGAAATGTACTTGCTGCTTGCTATTGCTATTATAAAGTTTTCTGTTTTTTGAATACAAAGCCCCCTTTACAACGTGTGACTACTCAGTTCTAGCAACCTTTTTCTCTAAAGCATTCTTCTCACTTTAGGGCACCTTCCTACATCACCTAGGGGGTGTTCCCACATGGCAGATAAAATGGATTATATGGCGCAATCTGATTCGGATTATGTTTCTGGGAATAATTCGAATTTTTTCCATCGTTTCCATTACCAAAAGGGCAAATTACCTCGATTCATTTAGACCCTGTTTTCGTTCCCATTTATTTGAAATCACTTTATTTAAAATGGATTAACTTGCTCCCCATTCCCATTTGTGTGCACAAGCTGTCAATCAAGCGCGTAGGCTTCAGATGTTACAAGTCTAGGTTTTTTATTTTTTATTTTAGGACATCCAATGAAAATGGCTGCATCCAAGACTCTTCTGTTGTGCCTCCCCAGACTAGAAGGAGGCTTGGCGAAACGGATCAAGGAGGAGAAGGCAGCAGGCTCATTATGGGGAGAGAATCTTTGGAGAAGAGAGAAGATAAGGCTCGATCCCTCCCCGCTCAGATCCCTGGGTGTCCAGGCTCTCCTTTCCTCAAAATCGCTTTGCCTCCCGCATTGCTCCCTGGGCTGTCTGGGGGCAATCAAGCAGGCATGTCCTGCAAAGCCCATCCCATAGTTCCTCTGGAATGAGCCTCCTTTCCCAAAAATCCCTTTGCCTCCCCCATTGCTCCCTGGGCTGTCTGGGGGGCGATCAATCAGGCATGTCCTGCAAAGCCCATCCCATAGTTATGGAAGAAGACCCCCTTTCCCCAAAATCGCTTTGCCTCCCCCATTGCTCCCTGGGCTGTCTGGGGGACGATCAAGCAGGCATGTACTGCAAAGCCATCCCATAGTTCCTCTGGAAGGAGCCGCCTTTCTCAAATCGCTTTGCCTCCCCCATTGCTCCTGGGCTGTCTGGGGGACGATCAAGCAGGCATGTACAGCAAAGCCCATCCCATAGTTCATCTGGAAGGAGCCTCCTTTCCCCCAACCCTTTGCCTCCCCCATTGCTCACTGGGCTGTCTGGGGGCAATCAAGCAGGCATGTCCTGCAAAGCCCATCCCATAGTTCATCTGGAAGGAGCCTCCTCCCCAAAATCGCTTTGCCCTCCCCCATTGCTCCCTGGGCGTGCGGGGGATGATCAAGCAGGCATGTACTGCAAAGCCCATCCCATAGTTCCTCTGGAAAGGAGCCTCCTATTCCACCAAAAAATCCCTTTGCCTCCCCCATTGCTTCCTGGGCTGACTGGGGGATGATCAAGCAGGCATGTACTGCAAAGCCCATCTGCTGCTCAGGCAGAGGCGAAAAAAATAAAAAATAATAGTTAAAAATTGTGTTCAATGGCTCTCCTCACACATCTGTCTATGAATGAGGAGCAGAGGGAAGGTTGCAATCCACCGGGGGAAAGGCTATGCAAATGGAAGAAAGAAAATGGTGCTGGCGATGCAGAAAGGCACCAAAGAGAGTGACACCCCCAGGCCAGCCCCTTGAGTGCTGCTCCTCCCATCTCCAGGCTCCCACATCAGACACCCTTGTCATTCCTATTCGGATACAGCGAATCGTACCCTGCTTTCAAAAATAACGCGCTTTATAACCTACTATTTTTTAAAACCGGTTTATAGGTGTCTAATTCTAATTTTACGATATAATTCGATTTTGAATCGAATCGCAGTGGAAACGATTCCGGGGCATTGAGGAACTAATTCAGGCATCAGTGGGAACGACACCTCTTAATTTGCTTCATGATCTGCTTTATAGGCAAGTGGGAACACCCTCCTAGAAGATCTATAACCTCTACAGTTCTCTACTGCAAAAAAGGCAATGTGGTGCTTGGCAGACAAGGAGAAGTATCCGCCAGAAATAAGCAGGCAGAGAGCCAGAGGATCAACCTTTAGATGCTTCTTACTTCTTCAGTCACAATAGCAAATTTGGCCCACATCTGTTATGAGACGTATGATAATGTTAATGACATGAGAGTTTATTTGCAGAGAGAGTGCTTTTGGTTTATTCTATCAGTAGTGAATTTGGTTAACTTAAATGATGGCTTGTAAGGTCAAAGATGTCAATAAGAAGATGCTTTACCAACATCCCAGTCAGTGAGATCCCCTTGACAAATCCTGGGATTGTCTATTGGGGAGGGGTGGGAAAGTTCTATCTCTTGGCTCAATGGTGTATGTGTTTTATTTAATGTTTCAAAACATTTTTATGTTTTAAAATATTTTATATTGCTTGAATTGTGACTATTTTGATTGGTTCTAAGACTGTACTGTGGATTTTAATTGGATTCCTGCTGTAAACCATCTTGGGTCCCACTATGAGAGAAAGGAAACATATAAAATAAATGAATTAATTAATGAAAGAATGATGTTTGTTTTATCCCATCTCTTCCATTGTTGCCTCTTGGTGGAGAAAAAATTATCATATATATTCAACTGTAAGCCAAGAAATCTATGCCCCAAAATTGACCTTAAAATTCTGCTTTAACCTATATGTGGTTCAGTATGCTAATACTGCTTAAAAATGTAGTGATGCCCCACACTTGGTGCCTCAAGGCATGTGTTTCTCTCTCTGTGTGTGTGTGTGTGTGTGTGAGAGAGAGAGAGAGAGAGAGAGGTTCCCTATCCAGTTTGCAAGCCTTCTCTTCCCAAGGAAGAAAGTCCATTTTTAACAACATTTCCTTTCCTCCGCAGTTCAATTGGCAAGCCTTCTCTTCCCATGGAATAAACTCCCCATTTAACTTCCTTCTCTATTCAGTCTGATTTGCAAGCCTTCTCTTCCCATCAAAGAAACACTTGTTTTAAATCCACTTGCTTACCTTCTCAATACAATGTTAAAACCTCTCTTCTAGCACCTGGGAGTCATTGTTAGGTGGTTGGGAGAGATCCAGAGATGGAGAAGGAGGGACAGAAGTGGTATTTTCTTCTTTCCATCCTTTGTTATAGCCCTCTGTGACTTATCTACAGGTCATATCAAAATCCATGATTTTGACCCTGAAACCTTCCCTCGACTTATAGATGAGGTCAACTTGTACACAGATATATGGTATTCCCTCCTGCCCTGGGTGGTCTTGCTTCAGCTGTCTAGTGCTGAGGCATTTCCCACTGTGTCTTCTTCTGTCCACTCTGTGTCTTTTTAAAGGGCTTGAGCAGGCTGCTGGTACTGTGATGCCTTGGTGATTTATGTGTATATGTGCCTTCAAGTTGCCTATCAATTTATGGTAACTCCATTAATTTCATAGGGTTTTGTTAGGCAAGGAATGTTCAGAAGTGTTTTTGCCATTTCCTTACTATGAAATATATCCTACAGCATCTGGTATTCATTGACAGTCTCTCATTCAGGTATTAACAAGAGCTGACCCTGCTTAGCAATTTGCTCTTGCTCTTTTGCTGCATATAGTGAGGACATATAGAAATGTTATGATCTGCTTTCAGCTAGTTCCAAGATAGTGCTGTGCCTTCTCTGTGGTGATTCAGACTATTTGCCTTCCAGAAGCTATTTTTGACATGATGGTGGTGGTTCTGCTTCTTGCCTGCTCAGAGACCTTCTGAGAGTGGAAACTCATTTGCTCTCATTATCACCAAAAACTATCCTTTACAAGTATTAGTGCAGTAAAGGCAAGCCAGACTGCCTTCCCTGTCCCTAGAGGCACCATAAGGATTCATAGAAGGAATTGTTTTGTAAAGGAACTAAATCTTATTAGCAGAACAAAATTTTAACTACAAAAAGACATAGAGAAGAAAATGAATGTAAAAAATCTCTCATGTTGAGAATATGAATCAGCAGCAAGGGTCAATTTATGTAAGGAGGAAGTACTAAAAGTACCAAATTAACAAGAAAAGTGAATACACAGATATCAGGTTCAATAACATAAAACATTAGGTAGTTAAAAGATAGAGAGTCAGAAATACTAAGTTCAGATGACAATCACTGATCATTCAAATTCATGCCCAAGCTGTTTCAACAACCTGCTACTAACAGCTAAATCTAGCAAAAATAAAAATAAAAATGAAGAGATGCTACCTGGGGCAGGTGGGGGGGGTATGACTGTAGCTGAATCTCACATTCCTGCATCATTCTCCACATCACCAGAGGGCAGCAGGCTAGAATACAGAGTACAGTGCTACCTCGGGTTACGAAATTAATTCGTTCCGCCGCTCCGTTCGTAACCCGATAATTTCGCAACCCGAAAAGGCTTTCCATTAGCGCTGGAAAGCCGCTAGCCGCGCTTTGCGTTTGAATTTCGCGCCGAAATAAATTTCGTAACCCGAAAAAAACATCGTAACCCGGAACAGTTTTTTCCAATCTAACTTTTTCGTACCCCGGAAATTTCGTAACGCGATCATTTCGTATCCCGGGGCACCACTGTATAGGAGAGTCCACATGGTGTACAGCACTTTGTACTCAAACCTCACTGCTCAGTGCAGTATCTCAGCAATGGCCACCTTGCCTAATGGTAGTGCTAGTTCTGGATGAAACTGATCCTAGTCTGGATGGGAAGCTGCTAAGAGTACCTCCTAAATTACTTTGAGGCCACCTAGAAGATGTGCAATAAGGAAAGAAAGCCCAAATGCTACAACATTTGGATAACACATATAAGGCAAAAAGAAGTGGCTGGCATGCTTTAATATAACCTTATAGTATTTTATTATCTCTGTGTGATTACATTTACCTCTTATTTTTTTTCCTATGAGGTCAGTGAGCTGGTGGTGTGCCATCTTCTTTTGCATCTTGATGGATATCATCATCAAGACACCATGTATGGCTCTATTTCTCTCCACTGTATACTCACAACAACTCTGTGAGGCAAAATAGGCTGAGTGTTAGAGGATGTCTGGCTCAAGGTCATCCAGTGTATTTCTTGCCTCAGCTGGGATTTGAACCTGTATGTCCCAAATCCTAGTCCAGTACTTTAACCACTGTACCACACTGACCCACAGTGTTCTTTCTGCCCGCCTTGGGTCTCATTACTATCCTGGCAGGTGGTGATTTTCCCCTTAAAAGACATGGTGAAGGGGCAAGTATGCACCCCTTCTGGTGTTGTTGCAGTTCCTATCAGCCCCAGCCAGTATTGCCAATGGCGAGGAATGCTAGGACCTGCAGTCATAATAACATCTGAGTGGCTACACTTTGTCTATCCCTGCCTCAAAGATTTTTTTTTTAATTTTAAATGGCAAGTGATGACCTTTTTATTTTCCCATCTTTTGAAATACTGGAACCCTGGCCTGCCTGAAAGGAGGGTCAACATTTGCCCATTGACACATCAAAGGAGTGGCCGCGTGGAAATGATAGCATTCCATCCAGAACTGGATTTCTTTATCATTTTTGCAAGGATTTTAATTTTCTCTTTGAACACATGTTTGTTTATTTGTTTTACCCCTTTGCATATATGGCATGTTTGCTGGATTATTTCTGTTTTTCTGCTATGACTTTCCCCCCTCAGAATGTAGGGGGGGGGGAGAAACAGAACCTCCAGTGTGCTTTCAAAATGCTTTGGCAGCCTTTTGCTCCCAACCTATCACCGTCATAGACAAACCATTCAGTAGCTCCAGTAGTATCTTACGGTCAAGGGCAAAACTAATTCCCAATAAAAACAAACAGATTTCATTTCCAAAAGAGATGTAGAAAGTTACAAAGATTGTGTTGCCCTGAACCAGCAAAGGTGATTTGCTTGCAGAATAAGGTTTGCAGTTCTGGCAGTGTTGAGAATTGAAGGAAAATCTGACTGCCAGCAGCTGGAAAAGTATAAGGAGATGCTGCTGATGGTGTGCTGCCTTCTTTTGCATCTTTATTGATATCAGGGGCCTTGTCTTCACAGGCCAAAAGGCAGCATCCTGTTCAGATGATGCATGGCATATACCCCATTCTGGTACAAACAGCTGAGAAAATGTCTGGCATGTTCCACACCAGAACTGGGGTATAGCACCCCTAACAAAACCTATCTCTTACACTGGATCATCCAATAAAATACAGAGTCCTCTGTTCCTGCTCTGAGGTGCCTATATGCATGGTTGTCCTGCTGAGCCACCCTGCACATCTGCCATTCTTGGCAGTTGCTCACCCTAAAATCAGAACAAAGTGCCCAGCCATGTGATCATCAGTGGGCACCTCATTCTAACCTCAGAAGTGTGCAACCCACAGTGGCCATGGATGCACATGGTCCCTCAGTAGGATGCCCTGCCCATACAGACATCTGCCTTGTCACAGGAACGAAGGGACAGGTAATGGGAGAAGGTCAGGGGCAGAATGTCTTGGCCAATGTAGACAAGGCTATCATCATCAACAAAAGCAGCAGCAATGGTGGCAATAGGCAGTAATACAGTTGGCCCCCTGTATCCATGGATTCCATCATTTATGGATCCCACCATCCATGGTTTGACAATTATATTATCAAAAATCAAATCTTGATTTTCCATTTTCTATAAGGGACATTTTATTATGCCACTGTATTTAATGGGACTTGAGTATGCATGGATTTTGGTATCTACAGAGGTTCCTGGAAACCAAACCCAGCAGATACCAAGGGTCCACTATAGTATGATTAATGGTATTATCCTACCGTTTCTCCAAGGACTTTGAGTCATTATGCATTCTATTCTATTTTACACTCCTGAGAATCCAGCATAGTAGGTTCAATATAAAGATGGTGACCTGCCCAAACTTTGCCACTGAGTTCTATGGCTGAGCAAGAATTTCTTCCTATTTAACCCAGCTTATAGTTGAGCTTTGCTCATTCCACTCTTGCTCAAGACATTAACTCACACATGCAGAAGACCTTATGCACATTGGTGACTTAGGAATTTATCACACAGGAGGGAAGCTCAAATCCCATGGATAAACGGCATTTAAATCCATGAATATGCCACAAGAATGGGATAATCAGACATGTTGGGGCACTTTGGCTTTAACTCAACATCAACCATGCAAAAAGTGGCAAAATCACACCACTTTTTAATTTCGTGATTTTCCTGAAGTTAAAAAGCATTGTGATTTTGTTGCTTTGGGTTAATGCCAAAGTCGTGTGACATTGTAAACAATCACGCTCTTGTGGGATATTCATGAATTTAAACCCCGTTTATCCATGGGATTTGGGTTCCTCCCTCCCATGTGATAAACTCCATAGAAGAGATCTGAGGAAGTAGTTCCAGTCTATGGAAGCTTATGCTACAACCTCTCTCACACAGTTAGTCTCAAAGGTGCTACAGCATCTCTTTGCATTCTGATATTCCAGACTAACATAGCTGTGTTTCTTAATGGAATCAATGGTTGAAATGGGGCTTTGATGGCACCAGTTGAATTTTTCATCAAAACAGGAACTGTTTCAATGGCGGGATACAGACGGGCAGGGGAAGACGTCTTGGAGGTGTATTCTGCTGAATACGGAGCCTCCAGACCGCTCAGGTGTATGGGGCTTCCACATGAGGGGCAGTGAAGACGCCTCACCTGGGGCCGTTTCTGACCCGCAGTTTCCATACCGCCGCCTTGGAGGACGCCGCAAAGAGAGAGGCAGCTTCCTCACGGGCGGCCAAAAACGGGGCTTTTTTTTTCTTTTGCCAGCTGGCGGATGCGCCGCTGCGCAGCTGCGGCGCTCAGCACCGGCGGCAGAAAGCATATGTGCACATTTAAAGCACCCAAGCCCCTTTAAACTTTTCCCCCCACCCTGGCCAAGAACAAAGGTGGTCTCCTGCCAGCTGGTGATCAGCTGGTGTTGGCATCCTTGTCCGTTTGCACGTTGCCAGTGTCACCAGCATCATGGATGCCTCCTCTCCTTTGGTCCCTGTGCTCTTGCTGAATCTGCAATGCAAAGCCACAGCTGTCGCCGCTGCCACCGCTGTCCCCCGCCATCCCCCATCACCTCCTTTGTACATATGTAAATATTTAAAGTTTTAGCGTTTTTTATTGTTAGGTGAAAATGGTGCAGGAATGTGTGTAGGGGTGCACTTTAAATTCCAAACTATCCACGATTCTAGCAGCGCATGCATACATGCAGCTCTAGGGTTAGGGTTAGGGTTAGGGTTACAAGTCTTAAAATGCGCTGCAGCTGTGCTGCAGCTTCCACACATGCATGGCAGCTGACGCTGCAATTAAAGCCTGACTGCAAACTAAGCATGTTCCAGGACCCCGACTCATTATGCAACGCAGCAGACACGGAGCTTTTAAATGGGCAACTTAAATTAGCGGCGTAGCAATTCTGGCGTACCGGTGCAGACGGAGATGCGCAGCTGCGCACTATATAGAAAAGAAGCGGGGAAAAGCAGCACCTTTTTAATGCCGCTTCTTCCCGCTTGGGGCGTGCAGGGGGCGTGTTCATGGCGGCATTCAGGTAAGGGCCGTCTGAAGGCTATACTTTCATGACGTCATGAACACACCCCTTTTTGCCCGTCTGTATCCCGCCATTGTGTGTCATTTCAGTGGCACACCATGCTGGTGAAGAGAGCTCTCAGATCTCTCAAGCGATTTTGAAGAATACATCTCTCCAGTTCTTTAATACAAAATAGTTTAATCTTCCTCTCTTGAAATAATGTGTAAGTTTGGATTTATCTACATACCAAATCTCACAATTTTCTATATGTTATGACCCGTTTTCAGCAGTTTAGACATACATAACTACAGCTTTGGATGTGTGTGTTGAAATAAAGCACACATTTAAAACCCATATTACAGCAGCATCTAGATGTGTATAAAATGTAGGGAAGTTCTTTTGTAGTCTAAAACCTATATACTAAGTCACTTTAAGTCCCATTTGAAGACAAAATGGGATATAAACAAGCAAATAAATAACTTTCCACATATATACAATTTTTGATCACACACACTTTATCAGTTTTCTCACTCAGTATTTCTGTCATTTTTAATTTTCAGACCTCCTTCTTTTTGACTCAACTTTTTTTGAAGTTGATGCTTTCTCAAGCACTAGCCCCATCCTTCCTTTCATATTCTCCTGCTACTTCTACTCATGTTTTGGTAAATCTAATTAACTACTATTAAAAGCTTCTATTAGAGGCTTTAAATAAGAGATCAACTTAGACAGTGCAACCAGAGCTGCCGCTGCTGGCTCTACCATGCTGAGAAAAAGGTGGAATATAAATCCAGTAAATAAATACAAGGCTTCTTAATATAGAAACTCAGTCAAATCATCATCTGAAAGTCTGCAATCTATTTATCAAATGTAGGTATCACCCACAGAGCTTGGAAATAGCAAATAATAATTATTATTTTTACTATTTGAAAACTTAGCAACACACTTTTTGCTGTGTAACTGTAATTTTATAGTGTTTTTAAAAAGATTTAGGCCATTAAGGCCTCACTAAATGGAAGAGGCAGACTATTATATAGTTGCAGCATTGGCTCATGCTCTGCTTCATGCTACTACCTTATGATCTGCAGAGTATGTTGAGTCAATAATAATGATGATGATGATGATGATGATGATGATGATGATGATGATGATGATGATGATGATTTATTTATAGCCCGCCCAATCACAAGGAATCCAGGCGGGTTACAACAATAAAAATAAAGAGAATAAAATAAAATACAAAAAAATAAATAAAATACAATAAAATTTAAGAGAGCGAAGTGAGTACATTCACAGTTAGGCCTGATGGAAGTTGGGCCTCTCTTTTTCATTCCCTCCCAGGTCTGATGATGATGTCATGGAGGGAGGGCTCTTCTTGAGGCAAGAATTTTATTTTAATTAATTTTAATTTAATCTTCTCATTAAATTTAAGAGAAGATTGGTGGACAGAGTGACGTAAGTCACAGTAAATGGGGAGTGGAACTAGGTAGGGAGCCTGCCAGAAGAGATCCGTCTTAAGAGCCTTAAAGTCTGTAAAGTAGAAATGTCATGGATCTCCTTGCAGGTTTATTCCATAGCTTCGGAGCTGCAGTGGAAAAGGCCTCTGGGTGACTGAAGTGAGCCTAGATTTATTGACTGAAGTAGATCTTCCCCGAGGACCTTAGAGTCGGAACAGACAGTATGGAATTAGGCAATCTCTTAAGTATTCTGGATCCAAGCCATTGGGGCTTTGAAGGTAATCACCAACACGCTTGTACCTTGCCCTGAAACTAATTGGCAGCCAGTGAAGGGATTTCAAAACCGGTGTTATGTGATCAGTACGACGAGTACCTGTAATTAACCTGGCTGCCATATTTTGTACAAGTTGAAGTTTCTGAACTTGGCACAAGGGTAGCCCCATGTAGAGCGCATTACAGAAGTCCAATCGAGAGGTGACCAGCGCATGTACTATTGTTTCAAGGTCTCCCAGTTCCAGGAAGGGGCGCAGCTGGCGTATCAGCCAAAGCTGATAACAAGTGCTCCTGACTATCGCATCTACCTGAGGTGTCAGGTGAAGCGACGAGTCAAGGAGCACCCCCAAGCTGCGGACAGAGTCTTTCAGGGGAAGTGTGACCCCATCCAGAACTGGCTGACATAATTCCATACCTGGCCTTGGGTTTCCTATAACAAGTACCTCCGTCTTACCTGGATTCAGCTTGAGTCGGTTTCCCCTCATCCAGTCCATTACCGCCCCAAGACAGGCATTCAGAGGAGAGATGCCATCCATAGTCACTGCATCAGTTTGAGACATAGAGAAATATATTTGGGTGTCATCAGCGTACTGATAACATCCTGCTCCATGTCTCCGGATGATTTTTCCCAGCGGCTTCATGTAAATGTTAAACTTCAATGCATGAAGGTTGTTTAAATTTAAAGCAACTAAAATAGAATATATATTTAGCCACATTTGAAAAAGAGAAAGTAAAGAGTGATTAAAGAGAGAGAGAGAGAGAGAGAGAGCATAATGGTAACTGCCCAGAGGCCTTAGAACAATAATATAACTATTTTGGAAGAAGAAGGAGGAGGAAGAGGAGAAGAAGAAGCCGCCACTGCCACTACCACCACCAGATTCAGATCTGAGAGTTAACCCGAATTATAGTATACTCATAGAATAAATAGAACTTACATTTGTGTTGACTTTCCAAGTTCCCAATAAGGCCCTCCTTTTCCAAGACTTGTCATCCATTTCAGCCTTCTGTCTGGGATAAATTCCAAAATGTACTCCATTTTGAGCCTGAAAATGAAGCATTAATTTATAATTATTTTAGTGTTTCTAGCTTTTATTTTGTAATGTCCTACATTTTTCTTGAATATCCTACATTTTGCAGGACATTCTTGTCCTCCTTTGTGGTTATAACATCTGGTCACCCTCACTGCAGAGTATCTTAACATGGAGAGGGCAGTTCCTCAGCAAATCTAGACCATCTTTGCATTCAAGCAAAATAAAAAAACACTCACTGTTTGCTCAGGATCTTCCAATATAATCTGGAATACACCACAGTGATGCCAGGTGGCTGTTTACACAGCATCCCACTGTGCTACCTAGCACCACTGCCACTGGCATGGATCGCTTCTTCTGAGATCAGAATGAGGCATTTAACTATGTCATACCTCACTTTTGGCCTCAGAAGGAATGACTCATGTCAGCAGTGGATGGCAGAGCAAGATGCTATGTAGATGGCAAACCAGTGTTGCCCTAAAGTGCCCAGGTTATGGGGGCAAGTCAGGACAGCTTTGGGACCAGAATACTTTGGGAGTAAACCAGATTATTCTAGCCATAGTAGACCCATCCCAAGAACTGTATTTCCAGTCATGCCCCTGAGGAAAAACTGTCACAAAGTGAGTTAATCTCATTATGATTCTGCAATACAGGCAAATTCCATTTGGAAAACTTGGAAGTTTGTCCCCCTGGCCACTGTTGTTACCTTTGTCAGCAAAGTACAGGCAATGTACTCCAGCTTCCCTTATCTATACTCTGTCATATATTTAATCTTTATGTATTCCCAATATCCTGCTTTATATATGTTCTGCATCAATCAAAAGAAAGAAAGAAGGAAAGAGAAAGAAAGAAAGAAAGAAAGAAAGAAAGAAAGAAAGAAAGAAAAGATGATTGCACTGTAAGCCTCAAGCTTATCTGCCTCCTACTTTCCTGTAGATTTTCTTATTTCAGCAAAATTTCCTTCAGAGAATCCCTGGAGTACAGCTTCAAAGGACTGAATGTGCAAGGGAGAGAGCTCATGGACTGGCATGGGAGAAAGGTACTGAGCGTACATGGGGTTAAGGTCTACAGCTCGGCAGGGTATTTCCTGCTATTGGGCTGTATTGGAGAAGTTTGTGTTGTTGTACTGCAACCAGCAGGGAATAATGTGTTGTTTTTCAAAGAATTGCTAAACCAGATGTTGAACGGAAGTTGAGCCGGAGGTTTTAGCTTACTACAGACGGGTAAACTCCTTTCCAATGAATGATAGGATCTTTTTTCAGTCTATTCCTTTTTAAAGAGAAAAGAAAAAAGAAAGCAACAGTGCTGTTAAAACTTACAGTAGAGATCAATTTGATGAAATAGAGACCCTCTTGATATTTTGCCACAGCTCAGCACAGAGATACAGAGAAATAAATTAATCAAACCTCAGTGTGGTCAAAAGCCATACTTAAAATGGATAGATTAATCAATAAACATGTTTTTCATGATAAAAATTAAAGGGAGCCTTGATGGTAATGTGCTCCTGGACACAAGGCAAAAAGAGAGAATTAGTTTTGATTTGCCAAATAGGGTAGCAAAGGGAGAGATTCTCATATTATAATAGAATCATTGTCTAATCTGCAATGACGACAAAGCATTTGATTTTAAAGAAACAGAGAAATAAATATATTCATCGCCACTAATTGTTATAGAAATTATTACAAATCATACACTTTTTATTTCAATCATGAAAATAGCAGAGAAAATATTTTTGTGCATATCATGAGAGTGCCTTTTTACATGATGGAAAGGACATAATAGGGCCATCAGTATTGTTTTACTAAACTTTCACAATAAGTGGTCAAGTAGGGTGCATAATTTGATAAGTACAATACTTTGATCTTCCCAAAGAGGGCACTAGTATTCCACAAAAGAACCCAAACAGCACTCTGGAGGCTTAATACCAGCCAATTCTGAAGTCTGTAAAGAAGAATCTGTCTTAGCACATCTACCTCAGGAAAAGAAGAATTATTACACTTAATTAAACTTCATTGACACCATATGTGACCCCACCTCTCCCGTTTGGCTTTATTAATGATATGAAAATTGAAGTCTTGTAAAGATGATTCTTTTCTTTCTTTCAACAATGCTATAATAGTAACTACTGTAATAAGGATCTCTGTCTTATCTAGTAACAGTTTGCCCAAACAGAAATCTGATTTTGCATTCAGTGACCATTCATACTGTTAAGTGAAATGTGAGAAAAAATGAACATCAGTAAAGATTTTATCAGTCAGCTCGCTTGTCCAGTTCTAGGGAAAAAGCTAATACACATAGACTTTCTCTAGGGAAATTAAAATATGTGCAATCAATTTGTGTGTGTGTGTGTGCACGTATGAACATGTGAATGGGAAGGGACATGTGCAATGGCAGTTCCTGCCTCTTTGACTGTATGTTCACTGGACTGCATGTAAATGCAGACTCCACATGTATGTGACCTCTACACAAGGCAGGGTTGCACAAAGCAGAATTTCGAACTTCACACAAGAGCTTGTGTGTGTGTGTGTGTGGTAAGAAGATGCATGTGTGTGCACATGTGCACACATGTTCCCCCACCAAGATCAAATGTGGCACACAAGGCCAAAACAATTATACACTCCAGGACTGTGTTCAGTTAAATGAATACATCTAAGTTGAAGACTAAGGGGCAGTACAGATGGGTGGTTGGAAGCCGCCTCTTCCTGTCCCAAGTTGGTGCCACAGCAGCCACATGCTGCGGCACTGATCCACTCCCTAAAAGAAGCTGCTCTGAGTAGCTTCCTGGAATGGGCGTCAGAGGCACACTTGCACGCCATGATGATGCCCCTTCCAGCCAGCACTGTTTGGGTACTGTGCACCACGGATGTCATCATGGTGCACACCATGTGGATGGGTGCACACCATGATGGTGGTGGGGTGGCGGAACTAGGGCTTGGAGCATATATATGCTCCACCCTAGTTCAGCCCTAGTACGCAGTCTGCACTGCCTCTAACTTTCCAGTCTAGCAGAATAGACTTGTGAAACAGTGAGAACTTGATAGGTCAACATTTACCCAAAGTTCCATTTATTCAACAGGTCTTCCTCACATGGGACTAACAATGGATTCAGAGTGGTTTCTGCTGCTATGCTTCCCCTCCCCTCCTGATGTTCATGTATGCATGTTTCCCTAAGGAGAGCTGGAGCATAGATTTATTTCATTTTTAAAAAATGCCTAACATCTTCAAAGTGATGATATTTTTAGCATATGAGTGGTTTTATACATCTTAGTGGTAGCAAAAATGACAACATAACAATCTTCAGTGACTCAATTTTAGTGGAATTAATTTCCTTTTCATTAACAACTTATAACACAAGTAGTCCACTGGCTTTGTAGACAGATCTTCACACAGCATTGTCCTCAGGGAATCATATGTACTTCCAACACCTGTCTTTATGGTACGTTGTTGGGTGATTCACTACTTGAAAAATTAAGTGATTCAGCTATTGGAGTTTGGGTAGTGTTAGGGTAGTTAGTGTTAGGGTATTGGCAAGAAAAGCATGTAGTGACCAAAATGAATGGGATTACAAATAACATACTTGGTGTTTTTGGTATGTGCTGCTGAGGGGGAGTGGTTTCAAGACAAATAGAAAATAGGAAAGCCTAGGAAGATTCTTGAGAGACTGGACAGATGATGATGAGCCATTGAAAGAATCATAGAGCTGGAAGAAGCCATAAAAGAAGCAAGATTGTGATAATTCACCTTGAAGAATTTGACAAGTGAATCTTTGGTTATTTCATTTTTGGACACAAGAACAAAGGATCGTAAAAGCTTTCTCCCCACTAGGGGAGAGTATGACAACTATTAAACATTTTCTTATCGGCTTTTCACATTGAGTCTTTTTTGCAAAGCAATTCATTTGCACAGAAATGCATTTGCACAGAAAACAGTGCCTTTGTACAAAAGACATTGTGCCTTGGGGCCCATTCACACTACAGGGTTATAGTGCTATGGAACCACCTTTAACTGCTGTGGTTCCTTCCCATGGAATCCTGGGACTGGCAGTGTTGAGAAAAGCCTTTAGAATCCTTAGCCAAGCAGTTCCTCTGCCGCCTCTGATCAAATTGTCAATCCAAGGAATCCATAGGACACAGTCATAGCCATGTTATGTTGGAATCACAATACTATAATTGTGTAGTTTGAATGAGTCCCTGAGAAAAGGAGGATTGGCATTGTACTTTCTGTATATACTCATCTGTAAGTCTAGAAATTTAGTCAAAAAAATTTAGTCAAAAAATTCTAGTCAAAAAATTGAACCAAAAAACCTGAATCCATATGTCAAAGTAGGTTCTGTACTTTAACTCTTATTAAAAAAGGAATTATCCCCTAGTGAAAGGCAAGTGTGTAATCTCTCCTGGAAGCATTGACCTCTCTCTACTACCCACCTTTAGTTATGTCTGCAGGAATTTTGTAAGTTCTTGATCATTGCTTTCCTTTGTTTCATCATCTAGATCCTTTGTTACATGCTTCTAGGTTTTAACCTCAGTTTATCCACAGATCATATCAAAATCCATACTTTTGGCCCCAAACCTCCCCTAAACTAATATATGAGGTTGGCTTATAGCAGGGGTAGGCAACCTGCGGCCCGCGGGCCGGATGCGGCCCGGCAAGGCCTTGGGACCGGCCCCAGCCCGGTCCTGCCGCCGATTGCCGCCAGGGCCTTTGGGGGGCAATTGTCTATAGAAGCCTCAGAAACATGCCTTTATATTAACATTTTTTAAAAAATCAGCAAATTTTTTCGCGTGTCCTCCATTTTTTTAAATAAAAAGTATCCTCCATTTGAAAATTTTGTCCTACATTTGTCCTGGTTTATTTATATATTTAATTTTTTTATTATTTAATTATTATTATTTTTTGGCTTCGGCCCCCCAGTTGTCTGAGGGACAGCAACCCGGCCCCCGGCTCAAATAGGTTGCCTACCCCTGGCTTATAGTCAGGTATATAGGGTAATTCGAGCCTGGACCTGGGACAAAGGTGGCTTTCCTGGTGTAGTTCTATGCCCAGTCAAGGGCTGTTTGGCTCAGGGCACAGATATGTGTTTCACTTCATCTGACAGTTATTGCAATGCCAAGGAATCTTCTAGCATAGGGAGGTACTATATATTGATTTTCACAGTGCCGTGATGTTGTTTGGTTGGTTCTTCTTTTTGCCTTCTTTTCTTTGGACTCCTGAATATTAGAACCTGATTAAGCAGTGATTATATATGCTTCCTCTGATCAATATTTACTCTTTTAGGTTTTGACTTTTGTCTCATCTTGAGCACAAAATCACTATGCTGCTCTTTTCAGCACTATTTTCAGTGGAAATGTGAGATGTACAGTCCTTCACTTGATCAATCAATATGGCTGCTCACCCTCCCACAGAGCTTTTAAAATTTTTAGAGCCCTGAACCTTTCACCACTTCCAATTCCTCCATGCAGTCTAAACAACCTGTTAAATAACTTGCAAGAGAACAGAAGTAGGATGACAATGTTCTACAGTTAATTCTTCTGTGGGTTATCCTTCACTATTTTGACACCTTCTGTAGGTTATCCAGCGCTGAGTTATGAAGTGATATGGGGGAAAGGGCCACACATGTGTGTGTGAGCCACCCCCCACAAATAGTCAACACATACACATAACTATTGGAGTATTCAAAGTTTTATTTAAACCCATGTACACTCTGTCACTTTGTTGCTCTGTACACCTAAAGAGTAATTCATGTGTTATGTTCAACATGTATGCATAAATGGCTAAGCTGTTTACTTACTAATTCACATGTAGTGGAGTATACATGCATGCATGCAGAGTTTCAGGTGAGAACCCAGTATGTTCAGAGGAGGGTGCTTCTTTACCCAAAGTGTGTATGATCCTTACTGGTGTTGTAGTATTCATATGTTTTGACAAACTGTCAGTAGAAATATGGGATGTTTTTCTTCTGGAAGTCCCATAAAATTATAAGCAATTGTTCGTATAAATACCAATGTTACTATATGCAGGAATACATCCAAGAGTATTCAGTAGAGATCTTTATGGGATTATGTTCACTGGAAATGTTATAACCTCAGTCTAAAGCATTAAGAATATAAATAGCCCAGTTCAGCAGACTTTTTTTTTTTAAAAAAAAAATCTGTCTACTAAAACCACTAATTTCAAACTTTAAAACCAGAGAAAAATTATAATGGAAGTCAAAAATATCTGATAGCAATAATTTATTTAATAAGAAGGGAAAGAAGGTAGGAAATAATAGAAACAATACAGATAATGATGTAATCTAATATTTAAAATAGAACAATAAATAAGACATGGAGTGCAATAAATTACTTATCAGTCTAGGAAGGGAAATAATATTTTGTTATTTATTTCCTGGCTGAAAAATGAGATTCTTGATACATGGCAAACAAAGATGCCAGAATTTTATGCAGGTTTGCACCTGGTATTCACACATCCTCAAATTATTCTGTGAAAAAAAAAAACATATTGGTTCTTTTGAAAGAAAATCATAGTTTCTATGCCTATGTCTCTGAATTCTACATGCAGATCTGTTTGCAACAACTGAAGTAAACAGAGGAGAAAAGGGGAAAGTAGAAGGAGGAAAGAAAACCAGGGCATTTCAAAAAGTAGCTGAAAAAATGGAATGACAGAGGGTTAATTGAGATTGTCCCTGACAAATTTGGACAGTATGCTACCTTCTGTTGTCATAGTTTCAAATTGTGTTCTGACGGATTCTGGGCTTTCTTGATAGATGTTGTTTTGAGAGTGTAAAAAGGGATGTGACTGTAGTAAATAGGGATAAATAAAACCAAGAATGGCAAGCAAGGTTTGATGAAACACAGTCTTGCCAAAAATTCTTAATCTTCTTCTGAAATCTTCTGAAATGTGCAACCACAAAGGAAGGACTATTGTATTTTTTTAAAAAAGCACTCACAGTTTTTGTTTCATTTTCTTCAGTAAGGCCTCATGGAGCCCATCATCCTTGATTATCTTGCCTTATAACAATCATCTGCCCTAGAACATGCCCCTCAATTCCAATGCAATAGATGTAGTCTTCTGTGTCAGATATGTATGGACTCCTTGCTGAGGTAGAACTGGATCTCTGTAAGACTTGAAAACTATTATGGTGTTCAGTCTGTCAGTTCCATCTATTGTACACTGAGACATCCTTCTCCTAAGAAGTGCAATTGCATCTGACACAGGACTGTTTGTAAGCTAAGGCTTTTGAACCAGAAGTTTAAGAGCTTCACTCATATGTAGGATTTATTCTTTTCTTTTTCATTGCCTTTGGTGCTACTGGTCTTTATTTCCTCCAGACTTGGCAGGCATTCAAGCCATTCACATTTGGCCTTTGCTGAACATTTCAGAGAAAGTGGTGGCAAGGGTTAATATTATACCTGCCACAACATTCCCCACCATCTCCCTGGGGATGTCTCAATGGTTTTCCACTGCCACTGGAAATAATGACTCACAGCTGTAGGAACTTGGGCTAACACTTGATATTCCCGTGTCAAATGAACCTGTGTCACCACTGCACACTTACAATTAGCTAACACCATACACTGTGTTGGACCCCCAGTCAAAGATTTTAACCACAAGCCCATGTTTTTGCTTTTTGGTGTTTCAGAAAAAGTTTTATCTTTCTTTCAAGAAAGAGAAACCTCATGAAAACTACTCCTTGGTGAGCAATAATACATTTAACTAGAAGACTTGGGCCGTATGTTTGTGAAAAGCAAGAAACTGATATGATCGGTGGGATGCCTCAATTCTGTAGCGGTTTCACACTCCATTTTAAAATGGAAATTATAATCGCTGGGGTTTCAAGATGGAAATTCCATCCAAATAAATGTTTGCACCTTTTCAGCATTCATTGTAGTTAATGACAGCTTGGCTATTTTGATAAGGGAATAGGATTAAGATACAATTATAGCATTTTCTAATGAAAGAATGGATATTTGATATCTAAAACAAATGCCACTGAAAACAGTGTCCTTCCAAATTTCCCTTTATCTTTCATTTGCTTGTGGGTAAATTTCATACATGAACTCAAGCATATTGCTTCCAAGTATTATGCTGGGACTGGGTTTTAGGGACAAAATAGAACCTATATAATGGGGGAGACTTTTTTTTGATCACAAATCAGAAATGCTAACACATAAGGAAAAGCAATACAAAGAAGACAGGATATTGAGTGATTGTTCATGTTCAAAATACTCCTTTGTCACCAAGTTAATTCTACTAGTATGAGCATGGCTTGCACTCCAGGGACAAAGAAAAGTCATCTCCTATACATCAAAGTTTGGAAACTGTGGGATTCTAAATGTTGCTGGATTACAGATCCCACCATTCCTACTCATTGGCTGGGGTTGATGGGAGTTATAGTTCAATAATATCTGGAAGCTCACAGGTTCTACAACCCTGTATGCATGCATGCATGCATGTTAGCAGCCCAGTATCAAAATCTGATACAGACATCTGAGGTATGGACTTACGAGGCCATTGTTCACAAGCAAAAGAAAGATAGTCCTTTCCACCTTTGACCAGCTTCTGAAATGCTTTGGATAACTATCATTTATTTGTTTTAAGATATTTTTTTAATTTAGCTCTTAGGATGGTACCTGCAGCAGGGTCTTATTGGAAGACCAAAGTTACACTTGGTGGTGTTTAGCCACTACAGAAGAAAGAGCAGGGCTCATGTCTGCCTGGAAACTGGTAATGGGGCATTCTCATTACAGAATAATAGTGCTAGTCTTCCATTGTGACTACCAGGGGTCCATCCTATGGAATTCCAGGGCTTGCAGTTTGGGGAGGTACTTGAACACTCTAGCGGAGAACTCTAAATGCCCTAAACTGACAGTCCCAGGACTCCATTGGACAATACTATGACAGTTAAAGTGGAATAACAGATCTATAATTCTGTAGCTTGACTGGCCCCCAGGAACAAAAAAATACATCTGCCAGGAAATACCACCTTTTCCCTGTTCTCCAGCATACTTCCCTGTCTTCAGTTGGGGATTATTGCTCAGCTCAGAGCACCACAGTGCCCAATGCTCTTTTCTTCCCTCCAAGCCGTGGCTAGAAATGGGGAAGAAAAACATTCAGTTTGTATTTTTATATGAACTTACATAATTGCGCACCCTAAACCAATAATATTTATTGTAGAAGCAAACCAAAATACACTGATATTAACACTTTCTATTATTTTTGAGATACAGCAATTCTCTGTCCCCTTCTTGGAAAAAAGAAAGAAAAAGGAATGCAACAATATACTTTTAAAGGGGAAACTGAACAGAAAATCTGTACATTACTTGAAATTATCTACATAGAAAGATGCATTGAATGTGGGAAAATGCTACCACAAATGTGTGCGATAGGAAACATGTGTACATGGAGTCAAAAGTTAATGTGCACACTAAAACAAATCCTATAGGTTTTCATGTAAATCAGAATGGACTTCATAATCATAAAAATCCTGAGTGGAACCAAATTTAGCAGACTTGTAGAATCATAGAATCATAGAGTTGGAAGTGACCATAAGGGCTATGCAGTTCAACTTCCTGCCAGGCAAGGGGTCCTCCAAGAGGCTTGCCCTCCCCATCCTCCAAGGATTAGGGGGCATTTGCCCAAACAGTGTGACGTGGATGCACATCATTTGATTGACAGAACAAAAATAAAAAAAAACCAAATGATCGAATGCGACTGATAAGGAGGCTCCATTTTTAATCAGTACTTTGGTCAGTGTGAACTTGACAGGATTAAATTGTGCTGGAGAGATTTGATTGGGGTAAACGTAGTGTGAACTTTTGTTTGGGTCAGATTCAGTATTGCATCAATGAATCTGCCTGGATCTACTTAACACAAAAATGCAAATGTGAATGGGGCCTTTGTTAGATTGTCTTATATAGGCATGTGCTAAGACTGCCCAAAAAGAGCGGACTCCCGGTGCCTGTTTTTCAGCCGGAGAGAAGCCGCAGCCACCAAACTACGCGGCTTCCTTCTGGCGGAAAAAGAACCCACAAAAAGCAGATTCTTCTAAAGCCATGGTGGTGGCGTAACGAGTATGCCTCTGGCACACTGGTTATGTAAGCACCGCATGGCGCCATGCAGATGCCAAGCAGCACTTACATAACAATGGTGGTGCCCATGTATACAGGGTACCACCATTGTTACACCCTCATCATGTGTTAGAGTTGCGGGACGTGTGGGCACTCCCCCCCGGCAACCCTAGCACATGACACGGGCCTGGCAAAGGGCCCATACGTACCGGGCCATAGCATTAGCACACATGAGCATCTTTATGGCCTTCCCATGAACTTATGATTCTTGTTCTCTCTTTTTAAAATGCTGTGCATATTTATAAGGAATTTATAAGGAATGTCTGGGTGATATAGCTTTGCACTGCAACTATGGGTGTCTACAAAGATTCACACAAGGTGAGACAGCTGCAGGTATGTGCCAGCACATCTTAAGGCCCAAACAGACAGGCCAAAATAAAGCTGCTTTGGGTCTCTTTGGAGGTATGCTCTTTAAATGAGACATGCATCTTAAGAAGCCAGAAGTTGCACCAAAGCTGCACTCCAGTCCTTAGGGCTGGAACGTGGCTTTGGTGTGGCTTCCGACCTCTTAGGATGCATGTATCCTTTAAAGAGTATACCTCCAAAGAGACATGCAACAGCTTTATTTTGGCTTGTCTGTTTGATTCTTCTGAAATCCAAAGGTAAGGGATGGGATCCTATGGAATATTTAAGCATACTATGAAGGAATAGGAAGGGGACCTGAAATCCTTCTTCAATTCGTGACCTTCCACTCTATCTGCTTTTATAAGCTGATTTTTCTCTGGAGTTGGCTGAAGGAAAAAGAAAGGGAGCAATATCAGGCATGAGGAGAAAAATGAAAGTGGGAGAAGAATCTGTTCTCCTTGCCTCCTGCCCACCCATAGTATCTCAGCCCCTCCTCATTGGGTAACACTTCAGTACAAACTGGTTTGGGTCATACCACGCCACATCTAGTTTTCAACCTAAGTGTTTCTGAATTGGAAATATAGCTACAAACCTCAGTGAACAGGTCACACATTTTTAAAAAAGAAATGTACAACTTGGGGCTCCCATCAGTTAGTTGTGACGTGGGCCACTACGACCTGCCACACACCATTTATTAACCATTAAAAATGATGAAGGAGGAAGTCTGATATTTGAACTTCAGGAAACAGGCAAAGGGGCATAGTTGGAAAAAGGGAAAACTTGCCATAATGTATTAGTTTGAGAAAAGTTTCACTGAATCCTCTCCGGTTGCAGACTGCCTGTTCTCCAGACACATAATGTGCAATTTGGAACCTCCTTCACTTTTTCTAATAAGCTGCAATTATTGTTAGTTTTAAAAAAAATGTTGAAAGAAAGTTATGTATTTTTCCAGAGCTGTCACACATAGTTCTGTTTAAAATGAATTCTGGACAGACTAGGTCCATTCTTACATTGAAGTGGTACTCCATTTAAGGTGGCTGAGTTTGGCTGATTTATTTCAACTAATTAGAGGGCCAAATTGTAATTTTGGATTTGATGATATTTGGTGTGTGTGTGTGTGTGTTGGGGGGGGGAATCCAACTGTGCTGGTCCTTCAGAAAACAAAATCCACATTGGAGTAATGAATTTGTTTGGATGAAGTATGGATTTAGAGAATATCTTAATTGGAAAATTATATTTTCATGGTCATTTCCAGTGTATTTGTCACCTCCTAATGACAGTTTAATGAGCACTGTTAAGATCATCAGCATGATGATACCCCTTATATTTCTATTTCTACCACTCACCCACCTATTTAGTAGAAATATCTGGGAAAAATGCACACATTTGAAAATGTGCAGTTCAGATTCATGCAAACCACACCTGAACACATCTTAGTCTTCAAATGTACATTTTTGTGGGGATGAACAAATGCTTTCTGCAATTGTCTCCTCTCTCTGAGATAATGCAAGGGTTTCTGAATGATCTTCAAGCATTTTTCATACTTCTGGACTTCATTGAGGAGAAATCATTTGTGCAAAAATGTACATGCAGAGTAACGTAGGTGTTTACACAATTTGCATATACTCAATTATTCCTGCAAAGAAAAAAAGTATAGTTGAATTTTCTTGCTAAAAATCATGGTTTTGCATAATATTTCATGTATTTTGCAAAAAAGGGTGCATGTTTTTTTTCTCTCCAATCATGTTTTCTGCATAGGAAAACTACATATATTTGTAATTGCATGCAAATGAATTTTTCCCTAACAAAGTCTCACAGAGGATTACTTGGGAGGGAATTCTGAGTGGAAAGATATCCCCCCTTGTTTGCTGAATGATGATATTACATATTCTTCCTAACTCTACTTTAGTCAAGTACATCTCTAGTAACCTATAGCCAAAAGATTTGCTTTTGCACAGATGCATCTATATTATAGCCCTAAATATTTTTTTAAAATACTTTATTCCAAGTCCACTACAGCAGAAGGAGTGAACTTGTGGATCTCCAGATTCCATCAATCCTGCCCAAAGAGATCACCCATGGGGCTGATATGAGATGGAGTCCAGCAAATATGGAAGACCACAGTTTTTTCATCTCTGTATTACAGGAAAAAGGCTATACATAGCATTGTTGTGACTCTAATGGGAAACCTAAAATGAAATATGAATTCAGGCTGATTCATAAGTGCAGTCAGCAATGATAGCATTTTGAAAAACACTCAAAGACAGTATGTTTATAATAATAAATAAAAATTTTATTTATATACCGCCCTTCTATAAACCAAGGTGGTGTACAACATACATAAAATACATGGCATATCATATACATATACATAAAACACATATACCATATAACTAAAACACAATCCATTAAAACATTCCGGCCAGCTGCCACTGCTGACGTGGGGGGGGGGAGAGGTTAATCGGGGCTTGCATCCGGGAATGCTTGCTTAAATAGGAAGGTCTTCAGCCCCTTTCTAAACTGGGCCAGGGAGGTGGCCGAGCGGAGCTCAGTGGGCAGAGAATTCCAGAGGGTAGGGGCCGAGATGGTAAAATTCCTCTTAGTTGGATGGGGAATTGGACGATTGGCTTAGGGTGTGGCCATAAATAGGCCTCACGCATAGGTGGGGGTAGATAGTCGGTTCGGTGAGCACCTTGGCACCCTCCAAAAGGGTGAAGGTGGATCTCTGGAACGGATTTTACAGCTTGAGACTAAACATGAAGGGAAAGAGACTTGTCTTGGGGCTGGCTTGAGATTTAAACCCTCACTTAAGTCTTGAGAGTTAAGTGGGGGAGTCTTGGGCTGGCCTTCCAGATGAGGGCCAGCCAGGGAGCAATCCAAAGTATAGATTGCCCTTGGGGCTCAGGTTTTTTCACCCTTTTAGAAGCTAGGGAATTGGTCTTGGAGCAGACCATCACCAGCTGTTCCTGCACAAGGTTCTCCCCCCTGGGCATGCAATTCTCAAGAAATAAAGTTAAATAGGTTGAATTTTAATAAAGTTGCCTATTTTATAACCCAGTTCAATGTGTCTGCTCTCGTTATTTAATGAGTTGGTCAGCAATAAACACGCTATTTATTATCATGTCTTATTACCTTTAACGAACAAGGCATTTGAAGGGCAAGCATACACTGTACTTATTTATTTAAATTTATACCCTGCCTTTCTGCTGCCAAGGTACTCAAGATGGCTTACAAAATGTAAAAATGTAAGTTTGGCTAACAATGTACTATTACAAAAGTTTTTTAAAAAAATCAATTCTTTTAATAGCACATAGTTAAAAGCCAGGCTGGTGCAGTGGTTCGAGTGTTGGGCGATAATTTTGGAAAGCAGGGTTCAAGTCCCTGCTCAGCCATGGAAAACCACTAGGTGACCTCTATTAAGCCATAGTTTCTTCAAATAGAGAGGATGGCAATGGCAAACCCTCTCTGAAGAAACCTGCCAAGAAAATCCCGTGATCGGGTTGCCTTAGGGTTACCATATGTTGGGCACACAACAGCTACAAAGTTAAAAACAGTTTAAAACATTTAAACAGTTTAAACAGTTTAAAACAGTTTTAAAAATTTAAAACATAGTTAAAACATGTAAAATAAATGTAAAATAAAAACAGAGCAAACCATTTTGAATACTACTCCGGCATATGGTTAAAACCAATCATATACTTGCCTAAATAAAAAGGGTCTTAATTTGCCACTGGAAAGAAAGCAGGGAAGGGGCTAACTGGACCTGTCCTGAGCAACCACACTTGTGAAGATAATGAGTGAGAAAAAAAAACCCAATAGCTTTTAGATAATCTGCAACCAAGCTGTTTGACAAAGGCTGATGTAGAAAAAAAAAGGATGTTGTTGTTGAACAAGTTGTAAAAAGTGTTCCCATACTCTTAGATAACATTTCCTAACCAGGCAGTTTGGTGACATATTAGAATCCCATCATTCACATGAAACTATTGAGCTTTGCAGTCCATGTGGGGGAGAAATCCAGATTGGAGGAAGAAACTTGGGCGGGATACAGGCCGCCCAAAAAGGGTGGTCTGCCGCCGCCACCATTTCCACCGGCAGAAAGCCTCAGCTGCCAAAAGCGGGTTCTTTTAGCGTTGCGCTTGTGATGCCTGAGTGCACAAATGGTGCACTCGTGACATTTCCAGCGCGACGGAATATGCGGACACTATGCATCAGTCATGTTAAAATGCCAGCGCCCATGTGTACAGGGTGCCGCCATTTTGACACTCCCGTCACGTGCTCCCGTCACGCTACGTCCTCAGCCAACCCCTAGCACATGACGGGGCAGCACAAAGGCCCATTTGAATCGGGCCAAAGATACCCTTTGAAGGTGCTGTTAACAAAATATGCCTCCACTGGAGGGCAGTGGCAATATTAATGCCATTCTTTGTAAATGGCCTGTTTCTGAAAATCCACATTTTACATAATGAATCAATCAGTGAAAATCCAACTGACTAAACAATTCCAATTATTTCTGAATTAACCTTCAAACTCCCCACCATTCCCATTACTAAATCAATTTTCTAAAATAGCAATTCATTTTCTGTGATCATCTTCAGAAAAATGAGTCAGCTTCTAAATGAAATGTATATGCCACCTCCAGTTTAGGTCTTCCTAAATGTGAGGAAGGAGATTAAAATGTTTGTATGCAAGTAGAAATCAGAAGGTGGAGACTATTAAAGATCAAAAACAGACAGACCTTTTTTGGGCTTTCTCTACTCAAAAGATTTGTATGTCCCTACTAAAAAATAAAAATAAAAAAAGACTGCATGAACCTCAAAGTATTAATTTAGTGGCATGCTTCTTTGCAGTGGTTGTTTGTAATTATAGGATCAGAAATGGAATATATAAAATGTGGATATATTTTCAGGGAGTAGAATTAATTTTATTTATAGAAAGTACATTACTTTCCCCCCCAAGCAATGAAAACACCTTTGAATCTATTTTTTCCTGTTTAAGTATGGGTTGCTTCCCAGGTGTAAGTGCAATCAAGGAAATGTAATTACATCTTGCATCTTATAAGCCAAATATTTGAATTGATGCTAATATATTTGCTCTCTGTTTCGTGGTAAGTGTGGGCTATGTACAAGACACTCTGTATTGGAAATAATAATTGAAATGGAAACAAAATTTTGTGTGTGTGTGTGTGTGTGTGTGTGTGTGTGTGTGTGTGTGTATTCTGACATGCCAATGCAGAAGATGAGAATTTAAATGAGGGAGGAGAGTGCCATGAATGAAACTAACCTCATACTATTTGAGAAAAAAATATATATTCAAAAGCCTAATGGCTCCATTCTTCTGACTCATCTTGTGGTTATCTTGACAATATGGATTCCACATGATGCTTTTTGCAGGCAAAAAGTGTTTAAATTTGTTAACAACGGCCTAATAAAAGTTTTTTGAATGATGCTGTGGCAAGACTAGCCATGGTCCTTGCAGTACAACTTCAGAAGAAGATTCAGAAGATTAACGTCCTGTCTGCAAGGGCTAAAAGGCCTATTTTCCCTCAATTCTGGCATCTTCTTGTTTTGATGATGCATTTCCGTAACCTGATTTCTGCTGCAAGGATTCCAGATGACATCCAGCATGTTTCACAGCAGCCCTGGAGTTTAACTGTCTTAAAACAGTTTTTAAAAACTTTCCTGTTACTTCAGAGCCCTCTGTTCCTATGCCATGGCAGCTATCTGCATGGGTGTCCTGCTGAGCTGCTGGGTATGTGTACCACCACCGTGAGTCACTTGTGCTGAGGTCAAAACAAGGGGCCCAGCCATGTCGTTGGGCAACCCATACTATGGCAGATGTTCTGGGCAGCTTGGATGGCATTGCACACAGCCTTGCAGACACAGGAATGGAGGGCCAGTAATGCAAGAAGGGGAGATGGGGCAGATGTGAGGCCAGGATACTCCATGCAGACAGGGCCTAAGATATGTTAATGCTGATTGACTGATTCCACCCTGATTTATGTTGCTGATCCTAACTAGATCAGACCTATTGAATCAATGGGATTTACCCAAATGTTGACTCTCCATTCAACAATTGATTGAATAGGCACACTGTAGTTGGGGCTAACCAAGGATTGCAGACTCTGAGTGACATCTTCAAAAGAGGAAAGAGGGCCAGTTGAGAGAACTGTAAAATTAGGGTTTTGAATGAATGACAGATAATATATGATATCAGGAATGATTAGGTGCTCAATTAACAGCAGAGAAGAATATCTCTGGTTATTTCTGAATCCAACTGTGCACTCCTGGTGATCAGAATAATAGATCAGTTTACAGTATACTGATCCAGCCAGAAGTATTGTTAACCAGGTGCCCAGAGAAGTCGTGTGTGTGTGTGTGTGTGTGTGTGTGTGTGTGTGTGTGTGTGTGTGTATCCCCCTCCCAAAAAAAGGTTTTCAAATTGTTGCTTAAACACTTCCTGTGGAAGATCCTCCCTCCCAAGTAATAGCTACCATTTTTGAATAATTCACACTATTAGGCTTGTGTCCCTTCCTTCCTTCCCTCCTTCCTTCCTTCCTTCCTTTTTTCATTCTCTCTCTTCCCCCTCACCCAGCACTTGAACACATTTTTATGTGAAGACTACAAAACAACAAACCTTTAGGAAGAACAGAACATGTTTTCATGTTTCTGCACAGTTTCCAGAATGAGTACATTCTTTCCATTTCCCTCCAAGTATTTACCTGTTTAACAGATTTTTGTTTTGTTTTCAGAACCACATTGCAAGCTCAGAAATGTATTAATTTCCAACCACAAATGGTGTTCAGCAGGGATTTAAGTCTTCACTTATTTTATTCCTCCATCCAGAAATGAATAATTTCAGCACTTTTTCCTCCTGCCTGTGAGGAGACCAGAGATTATGTGGAAATTTTGAGAGCCATTTGAACTTCAGGATTTTGTACTTGTGGGAGCGGGAGGGAATGCACAAAAATTCATATGGTGTTCCTCTAGAGAAATTGTATATAATATACACTAATTCCTGCACAGAAATATTATTTTGTACAGATATAATCTGATGCAGTTTGTGCAGAAAGAACATACGTAGTTTCTACACCCAAAATATAACAGTGGCTTACATTCTATACTGATCTTATGGATTTGTGACCTAGCATTGTGGATCCATAACTGCTTTGTATTCAGTAACACTATGTAGTCAAAGTTGTGGAACTATTGCCATCACCATAAAGCCCCCCCCCCCCCCCCCCCATCTTAGCAGCCTGTAGTCATATTGAGCAAAAAAATCTGTTCTGCTTCTGATCCAGGTGCAAGGAGGAGGATGTTTCCATCTCCGACTCACCAGTGAGTAAGGCTGAGGCAATCAGAAGCCACAGTCCTGCTACAATTCCTCATTGCAGCTTTGCTCACTGGCAGAGGGACTGGAAAGATCATGCTTTTTGCACCCCAATTGGCCACTGAACTGACTTTTTTTGCTTGATGTGGCTGGTGGTAAGTTTGGGGGTCAGGCCAGGAGACATTACTTAATAACATATTCATAACTAAGTAGCTGATGTAGGATATTGGTGAATGGGGTTTTTTTGTTTGTTTTTTGTTTTTTGCACAGGTATGGACGCATTTTGGTGCAAAATATATATTTACTGCACTAAAACATTGTTCCTGTACAGGAATACCATCTGTATTTTTTACATAAAGACATTTTTCGCACACAAAATCTCATGGCTGGTCTCTCTCTCTCTCTCTCTCTCTCTCTCTCTCTCTCTCTCATTCTCATTCTCATTCTCATTCTCATTCTCATTCTCATTCTCTCTCTATTTGTCTCTTTTGGCAATATGCCTTTAGTGCTAGGACTTTCCCCTACTCTTTTCACTGGGGATGTGGATAGTGACTATTTCTACATTCCTGTACATTTAGGTGTATGTTTGGTTCTATGAGGTGCAAATCATGTATATGAATGTGAACCTAATGAATATCTCACCTGCCCCTAGCTTAGAGTATGACAAAGCAGAAAACAAATCACCTCAATAGTAGGATGAAGCGCAGAATCATTGCCACGTGAAAAGGGGCTCAGGGATCCCGACCCACTGTACTCAACATTCACTCACTGTTGGTCATCACCAGCAAATGTTCACCTCACTTCCTTACAAAAATGTCTAGAAAAGGAGATTCCACTATCCTCCTTCAGGGGGAATGCTGTGTGATGAATGACAAGCAGTTCCTTCTTTACCATGAGGAAAACTTTGCTGTGTCAGATCCAGGAAATCTCAAAGGACGACGGGTGGGTGGGATGAGTTTGGATCACAGCCAAGTGAAACCTTGCTGAGGAAAAATAAATATCTCTGCTGGACGTCTTTCAGAGATACCAGGATTGAGTTTGAATTTCCTCATGATGCTTGCAACTAAGGTCTCACACTGTCTACACCTGGGGCTATTGGCAGCCATTCCAAACAGAAGACATGTTCACATTGAAGAGAAAACATTGAGAAGAATTCCCCACATCCCATGCAAAACAAGAAGGTAGTGTCCACATGACTCCTTAACCCTGTAGGTGCTGAAATATAAACCACAAGTTGGTGTTAATTTAATAGATTCACCACCAATGAGACTGTGATGAATGAAGCTACTGTGTGACCCTGAATGCTAGAACTGTGCATTCCTTTTCCCCTATAGGGTTAATATTTGCAAAACATAACATGCTGATTATAAGACTGGCCAGTGCCACTCCTTAATTGCAGTCGTGCTCATTAAGTGATTTGTGGTATTCCAAAAAATTAAAATGAATAAACAAATTTTTTTTAAAACTGGACACTATTTCTCTTACACTGTATGATTTACTATATGACTAGTGTACAACACTGTAATGTAGAATGACATATGGAAGACAATGTAGTTTCAGACAACTTTCTCTTTATGTATACCAGTTTACTCCAGTTATGCTCCCACTTTGAAATGATATATCCTGCATTTTTCACTAATTATTGCACTTAAATATCAGTCTGCCCATAACTGAGAGGCTGTTATCATTAAGGCCAACTATTTACAAATCTGATGTAATTTCTGGATGCGTCTAATGTATCAGGATTTCACAATTTGTTATTGTGATAATGTACAGATTCAGAGCCTCCACCCTTTCTTTCCACTAAACCAGCGGTGTGAAACTTATGGTCCTCCAGATGTTGTTGGCCTGCAATTCCCAGAAGTACTCACCATTGCAAATCTGATTAAGGCTGATGGGATTCACAATGCTATAATATATAGTGTCTGTCAGGGCTCATAAAATAATACCCCACTGTTTTCTCAGCTTCATTCTCAGTGCTTTAGAAGGGGTGTGTGTGGCACTTTCTCAGGTGTTCTGGTAAAATTCTGAACATCTTCAAATAGGAAGGAATTTGTATTTTCAAAAGGGAGAAGTGGTCAGAACCATCCCCCTTTCTTGAGTTTATTTTCTGGATCAGTTTTTGCTACCTCTTCTTATTCTGCTTTTTAAAAGGCCTTCCATAATAGATATGCAATGGCTGTTCAAATGGAAGAGAAGTCTGAAGTTCTCAGTTGTTATCTTGGATGCCTGTGAAATGACTAAAGTTGTAAGGGAAATGTGTTGAGCACATGCACAGAAATGTTTCACTTTCTTCACATCAGACTTTCCAGGGATGAAGTTTGCTTTTGGAACAGATTGGTTGTTTCTCTGATAGAGACCTAGTGGGTTTAGTTTCTTTCTTTCTCTCTGTATTGTATATATGAACATACACATGTGTCCATAAAAATACACATACAAACACACATGTGCACATAGAGAGTGAGCTTCCATTGTCCTCTCTGTTATAATCCCAGGATGACTTCTCCTTCCTCCTCCATACCTCCATTTCCAATTTATAATCTTTCTCCAGATCCTGATGTATGTTCTTTGAAAAGTGCCTGGAGAAGACAATGTTCCTGAGCCTCAGCACAGTGCCCTTTCCTCATATCCAGATATCCTATAACAAGGTGGCATTGCAAAATTATTGACAGAGCAAGTCACATGTTGACTGTGTTACTTAACTCTTGTGCTGATTGATAACACAGTACAAACAGCTGTGAAACCAAATGTGCAACCAGTGTGTGTTCATATGCACAACAGAACATGCATCTGTATGCACAATGGCATATTTTGCACAAATGTGCCTCTTTGACATTCAACTGAATGTGGATATTTTAAATTGGACAAAATGTCCCACCATTTTCATGGCAAAAGGTAAAGTGCAGCCTTTGCGTTGCATGCAGTCCCAAGGTTTGTTATTTTGTGAATGGGATTTTCCCTACCCCAAATGGCCTCTAGGTGGGCATGAGGATATTTTTGTCATATTTTGGGAGCCTCTTTAAAAAGAGTGAATACCAAGTGAGTCCAGGTCATTTCTGATGCTAAAATCTTACTATCCTGGGTTAAAATGCTCCAGAGCCCCAAAATGTAACATCAATCCCCACAGAATATGGGGGGGGGGGGCTTTCCAGGAAAAATTGTTTTATTTTTTGAGACAATACAGTGTGTCTGTTTGTGTTGGGACATGCAACTCTCCAAAGTGTTCTGGGCAGCTGATGCAACCTCTTTCCCTCCAACAGTTCTCCAGTCTTTGCCATAGAGAACTTCACATATGTGTAAGATACCAGCATAATTCTGGCCAAAGGATCCTGCACAGTTTTGAGTTTCTGCACCATCCTACATAAGATTTATTTGTTGCATTTTAAATTTCCCACCACCTGAAACTGTCTTGGTAGTTTAGACATAAATTAAAAACATAAAATACAGGAAAACAATAACCTAATTATAGTAGAACATTACATGATAAAAGATAAAATGATCAGAAAAGATGAAACAATGCATCACCACAGAAGAAAAACAAATTTAAAACCATGTATAGGAAGAAAACAGTGCTACATTCTGAAGGGTCTGGGATCTGGGGCATGTGACAATAGTGCTGAGGCACTGGTTGTGAAGGGAAGTCCCCTAGTGAGACCTGGGGATGCATGGTCTGTGGAAGGGTCACCAAGTGAGGGTGGATGCCTTGGCAACACTCCCCAGCGACAGGGGCATCTTAGAGTTCCAGTCCACATATAACCTCTGCCATTCCCAGGGTCCGGCACTGGGTTGGGCTGGGGGTTTATCTAGTGACAGGCAAGCCAGTCAATGACAGTATCCCAACCCATGCTTAGGGCCAACCCTGTTTCTTCCTGTTGTATTAATAAAGTTGTGTCCTGATTTCTTTCAATTTGTGTCATGCATTTTTTTGCCCTGGGTCACCCCATGCACCTGCAAGTAAAAGGTTCTTAACCAAGTGCCAAAAAGATTAAGCAAAGACATTCTACTAATATTGTCCCACCACTGAAAAGGTCCTCTCTCTTGTAGTCACTCATCTTACCCTATTTAGTGGTAAATAGTAACCTAATTTAACAAAACATTTTATATGTCTTTTCAGGCCTTGACAAATGAAATTCATCCAACACACTTGGATTCTGGATATCTCTGCTACTAGATTTGCACTATTTGTGGTGTATAAGTTATGATGGATATGAGCAACTTCATCTTCAAATTGTCTCACAAACATGTCACAATGCACCATTGAAGGTACAACCAACTTTATGTAGGTCATATTGAAACAGGCCTCCCTCCATCTGGAAAAGCAGGAAAATCCCGTTCCAGTGCTCTTCAGGATAATTGGCACTTGCTACTTGCAGATAATGACAACCATGCTTTGCATGTAGTGACTAACTCCTGATTTAATAGTGATCCATCTCTTTAGCACTCTGTAGAGCGGTCCATAGTTTGGCTACCTTACCTCAGTCTGTCATGCTCGGCTGTTCTCAACACCCAGCATTCATTAACCCATCCACAAGCTTTCTATCAACTGGTAGACCCCCTTTCTCCACCATTTGTGAACAGTTACCAGGATGTTTTCCTGCCAACAGAAGCACTACCTGCTTCCTAGGAAAGGGAAGCAAACTGTAGTCTCAAATCCCCACTACTTGGCAGTTATTTCAGACACAAGGTAATGTTAGGCTGACCTAGTTTTGACAAGCTGCAAATGAGAAAGCAAAAGTCTAAGTGGGTACACAGTCTTCCTCCTTCTCCTCACTTCCAAATCTACCAGTTGAGGGTAAGAAGCTTAAATTATATTCAGTGAACCATTCAGCATGCTAGGAGGATTTTAATCCTTCCCAGGAGATCAATATATTTTATTTTCAGTAGTAACATGGAAAGGTAGCAGGTGATGGGTGGTGGGGAGTGAAATGACTGGATGAAACCTAAATCTGGCATAAACTGATCTCTGAAAGAAAAGTTCTTTTGTGGCAACAGCCCTAATCACCATCAAGCTGGCAATCAAAAGTGAAAATCAAAATGAGATCACTGGAGCTGCCCAAACCTATTGAGTTACTTATTGATTGATTGGCAAATGTTAGAATGTCAAGTGCCCCAAATTGTCTGCCAGGCAGACTCATGAGTTGTGGGTTTTTCTTTAGACATTTTCATCTATCCAAACAAGAAGTTTCTTTTCTGAGTGAATGGGATAAAATATCGGAGCGTGCAAAATGACTGGCTGCTATATTTAACTCAGACAAACACATAACAAATCACTATTCTGCAGTGAGGAGGCACACCTCATAGGCTGTATTTCTTCTTCTTCTTCTTGAGGCCTGGATGTAAGACCACAGCCCTCTAAATAATCCTCCAGAAATAGACCAATGAAATGTTCTCTCTGACAACAGACACAGTATTATACCTGCAGCTGGTAAATGTTTCCACTGTCGAACCACCTTTCCTTTTCATTTCCAGTAAAAATTTGGTCCCGAGGGGGAAAGTCGGCAGCTAGGATTTTAATTACTTTTTTTCAGTTAGAGGAGAATTGAAAGTAGCAATTACATGTTATGCCTCCCTCCCTTCTTTATTTCTCTTCTCTCTCACTCACTCACTTTCTCTCTCTCTCTCTCTCTTTTATTCCTTTGGGAAGAAACAAGAGAATTAGCCACTAGCAAATGAAACCAAACAGTGTGCTGTCTCGTTAGACCAAGACTGTAAATATCTGTGAATCATAACAAAAACACCCCCATTTTGAGACTGACTTTAAGTAGACCATTTTCTATACTGGTGGACCACTTATCTTGGCATAACATCAGTGTAACATAGTTGGATCCTATGGTACTCCAAGTGCAAGAGTTGACATGTTAGTGTGTTCCTATGTTTGTCTGAAGAGGACCCTTCTTTCACAGTTAACCTCACAAAAGCCCCTGCTTGTGTAACCCACATGCACATTGCATGAACCATGAATAAAATAGCCTAATGCCACTCATGCTATCATCAGAATGGTGGTCTTTGTTACAATAATGCTTGTGATGGACTCTGACTGAGTGTAGGATTAGTCTGAAATCTATGTTCCATCTTGTGTGTGTGTGTGGGGGGGTTGCATGTAGTTTTTCAAATCTCTACTGAGTTCACTAGGAGAATTTTGGCTACCAAAGTAGTTGATAAAATATTACATCAGTGTATGGCACTGTGAAAGGAATGTAAGATTTGGAAACACATCCTCACATCTTTACCATGCCCCACTGAGGTCCTTTCCAACCACAATTTTGCTGGTAATAAGAAAATGCTAGCACAGGATTCCAGCACAGCATCCATGGTTTTCTGTCTGTATATTTCTACTTTCCTAGAAACATAGAAGCATAGAGTTGGAAGAGACCACAAGGGCCATCCAGTCCAACCCCCTGTCATGCAGGAACTCACAATCAAAGCATCCCTGATAGATAGCTATCCAGCCTCTGTTTAAAAATCTCCAAAGAAGGAGACTCCACTACACTCTGAGGGAGTTTGTTCCACTGTCAAACAGCTCTTACTGTCAAGAAGTTCCTCCTAGTATTGAGGTGGAATCTCTTTTCCTGTAGTTTGCAACCATTGTTTTGGGTCCTATTCTCTGGAGCAGCAAAAAACAAGCTTGCTCCATCCCCAGTGTGACACCCCTTCAAATACTTACACAGGGATATCATATAACTCTTAACCTTCTCTTCTTCAGGCTAAACATACCCAGTTCTGTAAGTCTTTCCTCATAAGGCATTGGTCCCAGACCCTTCACCATTTTGGTACCCTCCTCGGGACATGCTCCAACTTGTGAACATCCTTTTTGAATTGTGGTGCCCAGAATTGGGCACAGTATTCCAGGTGGGGCCTGACCAAAGCAGAATATAATGGCACTATAACTTCTCTGGAACTAGACACTATACTTCTATTGATGCAGCCTAAAATCGCATTGGCCTTGTTAGCTGCCACATTGCACTGTTGACTCATGTTCAACTTGTGGTCTCCTTAGACTCCCAGACCCCTTTCACACGTAGTTTCATTCAGCCAGGTGTCACCCATCCTACATCTATGCATTTCATTTTTCTGCCCTAAGTGCAGTACCTTACATTTTTCTGTGTTGAAATTCATTTTGTTAGCTTTGGCCCAGCTTTCTAAACTATTAAAGTCATCTTGAATTTTGATCCTGTCCTTTGGGGTATTAGCCATTCCTCCTAATTTGGTGTCTACACATTTGATAAGTATATCCCCACCCTAGCAAGGCTCCACAGAGGGAAGAAGTGACAGTGGATGTTTTACTGACTAAAGATAAGCTTGAGTCATCAGTTTATCTTCCTGGATCAAGGGAAGATCCAAGAGATTGAACAAGATGGCTCCTTAACCCAGTAGTTGCTGTGGAAACTGAAAGGAGAAATCAGCAAAACTGTCCAGCAGAGCTGGAGTTACATCACATTTTCCTATCATCAATGTGCCTAGAGAGCTAAAAAACAGCTCTCTAATGGACACTGGACCCAAATTTTTATCTTACTTCATTCAAGTTTTAGCTTCTTGATTTTGCTTACTAACATCTGGAATTAAAGGGACCTAGGACCCAGCTGTGATGCCTCTGCCTTGGTAAGATGCCTTTAATAAGAAAAGAAAGAAGAAAAAGTTTAAAAAGAATTTGAATCAACAAAGTAACAAATTGGCAGCAATAAAATGTGTAATGAGCAACAATATCGGAGAGATTTATTGACCATTTTATAGTGGATTTAATTAATCTGGATTAATAATTTTGGATTACAAGATGGAGATTTCATGAGAAACTGCATTTGCTTTGTTAAAAGGAGGCAGTGGATTAGACAAGGTTTAAAAACACTGACAAGGCCAGTTACTGTCCACCAGGCACTTCAGTAGTGTATATGTAGACATGTCAGTCTCTCAAGAAAAAAAGGTAACTTTTTATTGACTAATGTGTGATAAATAGAGAGGAATAAGGGGAATGCTAAATCCTATGTCAAAATCCTTGCTAAAGTCTTTTAAACAGGAAATTGGGAATCTGAAAGGTAAAACATGTTTTGAACAATCTGAGGAGTATAATGATGATGATGAAGAAGAGATGAATCAACAATCAGAAGATATGCATGTGCTGGAGCAGCAAGATATTATCATCATCAACAAAAGTGAAGGAAACTGAATAAGATTAAATAATGTGGAACAACATGATCTTTGCATCCGATGAAATGTTAACAGCTAGGTGGAGGAAGATCAGGTTAATGTGACTGAGAACACTGGAAGTCTCAAAATTATGTTTGAGAAAGCTGGAGGTGAATGCTGAAAGAAATTAGACATGACACTTGTGGGAACTATAAGAAGTGGAGATGGAGGGGGGATGGTGTGGGAACATATATTTCAAGTATATACTGTTAAATATTCTCCCCCTGAAGGACAAGGTTCGCAGTTTGGGAGTACTCTTGGACTCATACCTACAATGGTCATCCCAGGTGGATGCGATGGCCAAGAGTGCTTGGTACCAGCTTCGGCTGATACACCAGCTGCATCCCTTTTTGAACCAAAAGGACCTTGAAACGGTAGTACATGCACTGGTAACGTCTTGGTTAGATTTCTGTAATGCGCTCTACATGGGGCTACCTTTGTACCAGGTCTGGTAGCTTTAGTTAGTGCAAAATGCGGCAGCCAGGCTGGTTGCTGGAACATCTAGGGCAGACCATATAACCCTGGTATTAAAATCTCTTCACTGGCTGCCCATTAGCTTCCAGGCCCAATACAAAGTGTCGGTTATTACCTATAAAGCCCTACATGGCTTGGGCCCGAGCTACTTGAAGGAGTGCCTTCTCCCACATAATCTGCCCCGCACTCTCAGAACATCAGGGAAATTCTTATTAGAATGTCCAAGAGTGAGATTGTCAACAACTCACAAGAAGTCATACACATCGACTGCACCTACTCTCTGGAATAATCTTCCTGATGAAATCCGAGCTTGCTCCAGTTTGGATGCCTTTAAAAAGGCTCTGAAGACACATTTATTTTGCCTGGCATATCCATCTGACTCTTTGTAGTCACTACTCTTGATAGACTTGCACATCATTGACTGAAAAGATTCTTGGCTGTGTGTTTTTATGTATATTGAGATTTGTCTGTATGTACCTATATTCTTGATGTACACCACTTTGATCATTGGAAGAGCGGTATATAAATAAAGTATTATTGTTGTTATTATTATTATTATTATTATTATTATTATTATTATATGGGGTGTCCTCCTCGATCTGTATTTTGCCATGTTTTTTGAGGGAGAAGCATGTTAAGAACAACTTAGATCAAGAGGAGTTTAAATGGTTTAACAATATGGTTTTGAAACAGGAATAGTCTCTTTGTTCACCTGAGTCTTGATGATTGTAAACTACTGTTTTACTGTTACTTTAGTGTTTAATTTAATAAAATGTATACTTTAGTAAATCAAAATACTTTTTATTTACTAAAGTATACATTTTAATGCTATGGTTACATTATGGCTATATAATGAAGACCAATGACTTTAGTTATAGGAAAGACATTGATGTAATGGCATAAGAATAAAGGATAATTGTTAATTCTAAGGCTTTAACATCAAATGTTAGGACTGTAAGAGTTTAGAAGAATGGAATATTATATTATTATTGTTACTAATGGACAGATATTGGAGCTAATCTTTTTAAACTTTCTGTAGGACAGCTATAGCAAATTATTTTATATATGTGTACTAACAAACATGACAGACTATATTGAAAAAAAGTATGTTTTTGTTTAATGTTTAATGTTCTTTATTCTGTTTTGTTTAATGTTAAAAAAGATGGAGTAGTCTGAATTAGGATTTCGTCATAGCAGCTGTGAAAAAGATTGAAAGTCACATTTACTTTTTACTATATTCTTTTTTTCCTTCTCTCTTTTTTCTCCTCTCTCTGCCTTTCATTCTTTTCATTCTTTCATTTTTCTTTTCAATTTTTATGTTGTATGTACACTGTTTTCTTTGTATATTTTTTATGTATTATATAATTTTATTTAAAATATTTAAAAAATACATTGTCCAGTTTCAATGTTATATGTGAAATATTCTCAGAAATTCATGCAATTTATATTACCTTGGCAGTTGTGATATTGTTGTGATTAATAGCTGTTGTTATATTATAACTGAAAGTTATGTTGTTACAGCTGTTATGACTATATTTCTATTTCTGTCTTTATTACCCATATTAATATTTGCAAATTATTCAAGCAATTTTGGAGGAATGCACCTTACAAGGAATAGAAACCAAACTACTTAGTTAACGTCTACTTAGTTGAATTAAAGCTTGGTTAAGGCACATAATTATACTTGGTTTAATTAGGGCTGTGTAGCCAATTTGGGCAAATCCTAAACTGAAATGGGCCAATTTAGACTATTTAAGTGCAGAGAAGAACAGTAAAGTATGAAACAGTTTGGACAGATCCAGAAATTCAGATGTCAAAAAATGAGTTGGGGAAAAAAATCAGACAATATGACTCCTAAGAAGGAAAATGCCAAGGTGGTTTGGTTTAAAAGTGGGAGAGAGGAACAGCTCTTTCCCAATTCAGCAGCTGCCCCAACCTTCCAAATCCAACATGGCCATTGTTGCATGGGACCTAGAAGGCAGACTCCCCGCCAGGCCTTACAAGTCCTGTGTGGCCATGGCTGTGTAGGAAGGCAGTCGTTCACTCCCTCAGGAGTGTGCTACCCCACTGGGGCAAACCCCCTCTGGTGTGTCAACTGGTGTAGTCCACACTATTGCACCACCTATTGATGCATCTGATCTCCTGCATCTCTTTATCTGTTTAAGAGACTTTGCTGCTGAGATCCAACAAGGCATAGTGGTTTGAGTGTTGGACTATGATTCTAGAGACCAGAGTTCAATTCCCAGCTCAGCCATGAAACCCACTAGTTGACTTTGGGCAAGTCACATGCTCTCCGCATGTGGGAAAGCCATGGCAAAGCTTCTCTGAACAAATCTTGGAAAGAAACTCCTGTGATAAGGTTGTCTTAGGGTCACCATAAGTCAGAAATGACTTGAAGGCACATAACACACAGAGAGACTTTGCTCCTAGTAAGACCCATGATGAAGGTAGTTGTTCATTACCATACAGCCTATCTGAATTTTTCTTTTCATTTACCAGCTTTTTATCTTCTTGAGCATCCTAGCTGATTTCTCAAACCTAATAGTCATGTTGTTGTTGCTGTTAAATGTCATTGTCATTTTAATTAATTCAAACATGAAGCATCTCCACAGCAGTGATACATGCCCCCTAGATGTGCTGGTGAATAGAAGAATGCAAACTGAATGCAGGTGGGCAATAATGGAAAGGTTAAGAGAAAGGGAAATATGGGGCCATGAGGTGGAAATTTCCAGTGTCAGTCCAGATAATCAAATGCCTTAAGGAAGACTGGGGGATGCTTTAGTGGGATCTCATCAGTTGTCCTGCTAGCAAGAGCATCACTAAGGGGGTGCTGGAAGTATGGGACATGTTCAAGGTCATCCCCCCCATTGCAAAAATATCCCATAGCAATTGCTGTGGTAGCATATCACTCAACAGCAATTGTTGGGCAACCTCTTTGTAACTTTCCAGGCAATGATATACAGTTCCCTCTTACAAAACCAGTCATACCCCCTCCCCCACTAGACCAGCTCTCTTTTTAAGCAGACTATCAACACAGCCTAAATTCAGCTGTTGGAAAATGGGATATGACCCCATTAAGAATAGTAAAAACCTTAAGCTCTCCTCCTGAAGAGTAGCAGCAGGCAGTTAAAGTGACAATCAATTTAAACAAGTGATATTGCTTTATAAGTCTCTGAAGTCAGAAGTCCCAGCATGCTCAGTTTATTTCATTTTAATTTCCTTTTACGCAGAACTGTGATTAGTGGGGAACCTCTCACTAACATGTACACACACACACACACACACTCACACACACATGTTTGAGTAAATTTGAGGCATGCAAAGAGGAAATTATTTAACCCTTTTCAGAAAGTGATACAATTTATTTGGCTAAGTAAAAAAAAATAATCACCTAGACTTTGTTCTTTGGTTTCTTTAAGAAAATAAACATGAAGGCTGCATAGCTATTAAATCGGCTGGAACCTTCTGATAATTTCTGTTAAAAGTTCAGAAAGCTTCAGTGTAAAACCCTAAAACCATTTGCAAATAATGCTACCTCCACCAAAAAAATCTTGCATCTCATGCTACTCGTGAATCTATAACATGTGCCCTTAGCAGGGAGGAGGGGGGCAAGATAAGCATCAGTTAATTTCATTTGATTTCCCATTTCCAAAGTATTTCCCTGACATCAGACCACACAGGTATGTGCAGACCATATCAGATGTGAACCCATGCTTTTTTTTCAGGTCAAGTTTATTCTGTTCAAAGGTGATACAATAAGGAAGGGAAAAGTAGACCAAAGAAAGAGAAAGACTGGCAGCCATCTAACCAACTGTTGCCTCTATTGTTTATGGGAGTTTCTTCTGCAATTGTATTGTGTATTTTAATACCTAGCATAAATCATTTCCATTTCTAAAGGGAGACAGCAGGATAATTTCATGAATATGGAACTCAAATCAATGTCAACTGCATTTTTCCCCCTATGCAAAATCTTTAGGATGAATTGGGGATACTAGTTGGTATTCCTGTACATGTCAGAATGTGTGGTTCCAGGAAATGTGGGACCACAGTCAAATCAATGTGACCTGATTGAGCTACAATTATTCATGTCTTGAAGACATCCAGAAAGAGTTACTGTAATGTGTTCTATGAGGGGCTGCCTTTGAAGAATGTTTCAGACTTTCAGTTGGTCCAAAATGCAGCAGCAATAATCAACTATAAGGAGCTAAATCCAAACTTTTTTATTTGCTTCATTTCTGTGTCCAATTTAGAGTGACCCTAAGAGCTGGGATACTTGAAGGAGCACATTCTTCAGTATGAGAACATCAACCATGCAGATCAGTTTTGGAGACCTCTGCTCTTTCCTCTGACAGGAGGTAGGTGACTACAGCAGTAATAAGGTCTTGATGTTAAGGCAGCAAACATCAGTGTGCAGATACTTATTTACTAGGACATAGTACAACCAAAATGTAAAATGGTGGTCCTTTCCACATTCTTTGAGGTGAATTGGATGTGTTCAAAGGGCTATTAGAAGACAGTATTCTGTTTCTGGGCCTTACCTGTTTGAAGGCCTTCTCCATTTGAAGTGCTATCTATCTCACATCCACTTTAAAGATGAAGAACCATGGGAAGTGAGTGCAGGACCACTGAAGGTGACCATTAAGAGTTAGAATCTATACCCCATAGTGATCAGGTACTCACACTACTTTCTCCAATAGGGTGATATATGCTTCATTACTGTTTAAGTTAAAATAAGTCTAAATTTGCATCTGTGCATATCTATCTATCTATCTATCTATCTATCTATCTATCTATCTATCTATCTATCCATACTCACAAGCTCTCTCTCTCTCTCTCTCTCTCTCATTGGTCCATTCTTTTCTTCTCTCTCTCTCTCTTTGAGGGTGGGGGTTAAACATTTTCCTTTTCTGAGCAGTCTATAAGCAGTCACTCATGGAGAATATAAGTGAAATTGCTCTATGACTATTTTTAAAAAATAAGAGATGATTATATATTTTTTTAATTTATTAACATAAGGTAACACAAGAAATGGTAGCTGGTGAAACTGTTTACTCATGGGACCTGTTGGCCGGTGTGACACAGCAATAACTGGGAAAGGAATTCCCATCCTTACTAGTAATAATCAAGAGAAGGGAGAAATGATGATGATGATGATGATGATGATGATGATGATGATGATGATGTTTATTTATATCTTGGTTTGCCACAAAATTGGAACTTAAAGTGGCTCACAATTTAAAAGATACAAATGGCCTCAGCACCACTTCAAGGGACACTATACTGACTCCAGCTTAGATGCACGTTTCTCACTTTCATTAGAGCAGCTAATGTTTATTGATAGCTGAGATACCTTCCTGCTTTCACCATAGTGTTATGGTTACCACACTGATTCACTTTGTACCATTTTTGAGAGGGTTAAAAAATATTCATAGAACATGCAAAGGACAGTGTGGAATGAAAAAATAGCAGCAATAGGAGATATATTATGAGGACAGGGGAATTAATATTAAGAACCCAGGCAAAGAGTTTGCCTTGATGTTGGTAATGGGCAATGTAATCCAACAATATCAGCAGTACAATGCATTTGGAAGGTACCCAACTGGGGAAGCAGTTCTAATGTAATAGAAGAGCTTAGAGGTATTGAAACCAGAGACTGTCCAACATGGATGCAGGCAAAAGCAGAAAGCTGAAAAACAGAAGAATGACCAACTTGGTCCAGAAGTAAAAATAAAAAAAAAAAAGGGCGGGGGGAAGGAAAAAGGAAAAACTCAAAAAGAGAGTTAGAAAATCTTTGATAAGCATTAATCTTTTCGTTTAAATGAGCTGTTCATCACATGTTTCTGTGAGACAAGAAAATCATCATGAAACTTTGCCCCAGGTCAGTAATCTTGCAGTATTTTTGTATCAAACCAGAACATACATAGATTTACTATTGCCTACCTCTTAGGCTGAGGGAGTGTGACTTGTTCAAAGTCAGGAGCCCTGGTGGCACAGTGGTTAAATGCCTGTACTGCAGCCACTCATTCAAAACCACAAGGCTGCGAGTTCAAGACCAGCAAAAGGGCTCAAGCTTGACTCAGGCTTGCATCCTTCCGAGGTCTCTAAAATGAGTACCCAGATTTGTGGGGGCAAATTATCTTACAGTTGTAAACCGCTTAGACACTGCTTAGGTGGTATGAAGCAGTATATAAATGAAGCTTGTTTGTTTGTTTGTTTGTTTGTTTTAAAGTCAGCCACTGGGTTTGATTTTGGCTAGGGTTTTGAACCCTGTTCTTTTAAACCAGTACTCAAGCCACTGTATCATTCTGGATCTTCCTACAGATATTACTTTATTTGTTTAATATCTATAAGCCCTTTAAATGTTTGCTTGATTTGATATCTGATTGTTAATAATCCCTTCAGCGATATATAACATATATCAAGTTGATCCATAACTCTGACTTGGATCCTAAATACATTTTGTACTTATGCCTAGGAAGAGAAACCATGATACAGATGTTTTATACACATGTAAACAATATTTGATTTGTTAACAAAAATGTCAAGGCCAGTGGGAAAAGGGAGAAGGCTTCCATTCCCTCTTCATGAAAGGAAAATGAGGAGAAAAAAGGTTGCCACCTCTAGACCTTCTCACCACAATTAATTATACTATATAGCAATTAAAAACATTCAGAATTTCACATTAAGCATGGTTGGTTATGATCATATATATGATTACCCTTTGTGAATATAAGTAGAAGGAAAAATAATATTTTCTTATCAGCCAAAGGTGTGGAATCCCGGGTGTCAGGTTTTATTTCATTTCGTTTTGTTTTGTTTTTAAAAAGGTGGCATAGAAGGCAAGTAGGTCAAGATCACTCTAGACTTCCAGAATGTTTCTTGGCATACAGATTGCACTGTTCAGGTCCAGATATTGCCACCTGTTTACATATTGGATGCAAGCTATTGCCCAGATTAAACATAAGGATTTTGTTTGGTTTAGTCAGCCTGTCAGCATTTGAAGACCTGGG